>NC_056677.1:72756670-73069513 GCF_018350195.1 Panthera tigris | reverse complement strand
GGGAGAGTACAAGAAAAGCACTCCTCCAGAAAAAAGCTGGAGAGAAAGAGAGAGTGCAAACACCCATAAGGAAATTAAGAAGAAAGGGAGAAAGGAAGAAAGAAAAATAAGATGGTTTGGATACCCTTAAGACTCAATGAACAGGGGAGCACAGAGTCTGAAACTCTACACCTTGATACCTGGCAGAGCTCTGGTGGGAAAGGTGAATCCCCAGGAACGGACTGTGAGGTCTGAAAAGTCCTCAGGCCACACAGGGAGAGGCAGTTCCCCTGCTGAGAGGACATTTGGTAGATGCTGTGTGGCCTCCCCACAGGCAAATGTCCCAGCAGACCCCAGAGAACAGCCATGTTTGCTGATGTTGGAACAAGGGCGTTAAGGGACCATGAAGCCTGGTGCTATGTGTGTGTTGTGATTTACCATAATCACTGAAATGCTGCTGCTACACAATTGCATGAACTTTTCCTGGGTCTGGCTGACACTGGCTGCAGTCTCTGGGCATCAGCAGTGTGGTCACATGAATGTTCCTAGGAGCAGGAACATGGCTATTGATTGGGAGACCCTCCCCAGAGGGTCTGAGTGGGTCAAAACTGCGTGGCCCTCAGAAGTGAGAGGATTGGAAATACAGTCCCATCTGAGATAAAACTCAGGAAGGAGGTGTTGCCTGGCAGGCTGACACCTTGGCCATGAACAGAGTACAAGCAGAGAGTGGATGGAGGCCACAGACAAAGGAGAGGGACTTGATTGTCCATCAGCGACAGCACAGAGTTCTGATAACAGACTGGGTAGCTGGGTGAAATAATTTTCACCTCTCTTGCGCATGCACATGCACACATACACACATACACACACCGCAATGATCCACCCCAGTAAGCTAAGCAGCACATATAGTGGAGAACAGAGCCATTATACCAATCCCGGTCCAACTGCTCCAACCATGCTCTAGAGAACCATAGATCTCTCTGCCTGCTTAGTTTATGGACTATAAAGTGCTTCACAGTTTTACTTGCAGGGAAAACAAAGCAATTCCAATCATATTTCATTCTGTTCCGTGGTTCATCTATTCTTTTTTTTTCCCTTTATTTTCTTATTCTTGAATACAGAAAGGGAAAATATTTATTTTTATTTTCCGTTTTTAAAAAATTATTTTTCTAATTTTTTCTACTAAACTTTTATCCTTTTGTAAATTTTTTATCCTATTTTACTTTCATCATTTCATTTTATTCTATTTTATTATATACTTTTAAATTTTCAAACATTTTCCACTTTTGTTTTCTTTTTTCCCCTTTTTTCCACTCTTTTCTTTCCCTTTTTCCTCTATTCTATAAAGCTTATTTCAACAACCAGACCAAAACTCACCTAGGATCTATCATCGTTTATTTCACTTTTTGTATTGTTTTTTTTTATTATTTTTTAAATTCTATTAATTATTTTTCTTCCTCCAAAATGATGAAATGAAGGAAGTCACACCAAAAGAAAGAACAGAAAAAAAATAACAGCCAGGGACTTAGTGAACACAGATATAAACAAGAAAGAAAGGAACCTGAATTTAGAATTACAATAATAAGAATAATAGCTGGGGTTGAAAAAAGTATCGACTCCCTTTCTGCAGAGATAAAAGAAGTAAAATCTAGTTGGGATGAAAATAAATATGCTACAACTGAGATGCAATCTTAAGTGTATGCCACAGCAGCAAGGATAGATGAAGCAGAGCAGTGAATCAGCAATATAGAAGACAAATTTATAGATAATAATGAACCAGAAAAAAAGAGGGAAACTAACGCAAAATAGCACGATATAAGAATTAGATAACTCAGTGACTAATTAAAAATGAATAATATCTGAATTACAGGGGTACAAGAAGATGAGGTAAAAAGGAGTAGAAGTTTTATGTGAGCAAATCATAGCAGAAAACTTTCCTAACCTGGTGAAAGACACAGACATCAAAATCCAGGAAGCACAGAGAGATCCCATTAAATTCAACAAAACAGACCATCAATAAGGCATATCATAGTCAAATTCACAAAATACTCAGGCAAGGAGAATCATAAAAGCAGCAAGGGAAGAAAGTCCTTAACCTACAAGGGAAAACAGATCAGGTTCACAACATACCTAACCACAGAAACTTGGCAGGCCAGAAAGGAGTGGCAGGGTACATTCAATGTGCTGAATCAGAAAAATATGCAACCAAGAATTCTTTATCCAGAAGGCTGTCATTCAAAATAGAAAGAGAGATAAAGAGCTTCCCAGGAAAAAACAAAACAAACAAACAAACAAAAAAAACTAGCGGAGTTTGTGACCACTAAGCCAGCCCTG
Organism: Panthera tigris; assembly: GCF_018350195.1. Classification (NCBI taxonomy): domain Eukaryota; kingdom Metazoa; phylum Chordata; class Mammalia; order Carnivora; family Felidae; genus Panthera; species Panthera tigris. Next base: position 73,067,200 of record NC_056677.1, on the reverse strand, counting down.
CAAGAAATTTTAAGGGGGACTCTCTGAAAGGAGAAAAAAAAAAAAACTAAACAAAACATAAAAGACCAAAAGCAACTAAGACTAGAAAGAACCAGAGAACACCACCAGAAACTCCGACTCCACAAGCAACACAATGGCAATAAATTAATATCTTTCAATATTCACTCTATGTCAATGTCAATGTCAATGGACTAAACACTCCAATCATAAGACATAGGGTAACAGAATGGATAAGAAAACAAGATCCATCTATATTCTGTTTACAAGAAACCCATTTTAGACCTAGAGACACCTACAGGTTGAAAGTAAGGGAATGGAGAACCATCTATCATGCTAATGGTCTCCAAAAGAAATCTGGAGTAGCCATACTTGTATCAGACAATCTAGATCTTAAAGACTATAACAAGAGATGAAGAAGGATGTTATATCATAATTAAGGGGTCTATCCACCAAGAAGACCTAACAATTGTAAACATCCATGCCCTCAACATGGGAGAACCCAAACATACAAATCAGTTAATCACAAACATACAGAAACTCATTGATAATAATACCATAATAGCAAGGGACTTCAACACCCCACTTACAACAATGGACAGATAAACAGAACACCAACAACGAAACAGTGGTTTTGAATGACACACTGTACCAGATGCAATTAACAGATATATTCAGAACTTCTCATCCTAAAGTAGCAGAATACACATTTTTCTCAAGTGCACATGGAATATTCTGCAGAATAGATCACATCCTGGGACACAAACAGTGTCAACAAGTACAAAAAGATGGAGATCATACCATGAATATTTTCAGAAAAATCAGATGATTATTATTGTTATTATTTTTTCAATTGAGTTGTATGAGTTCATTTTTTTCAGGTTTTTATTCAAATTACAGTTAAACATACAGTGTTATATTAATTTCAGGTGTGTAATTTAGTGTTTCCTCACTTACATACAATACAAAGTGCTCATCACACCTTGTGCCCTCCTTAATACCCATCACCTATTTAACACATCCCTCCCACCCACCTCCCCTCCAGTAACATACAGTTTGTTCTCTATATTTAACAGTCTGTGTCTTGGTCTGCCTCTGTTTTTTAACACCTATGTTTATCAGATTTATTTCTTAAATTTCATATAGGAGTGAAATCATGTATTTGTCTTTGCCTGACTGACTTATTTCACTTAGCATAATACTCTAGCTCCATCAACCTAGCTGCAAATGGCAAGATTTCATTATTTGTTTTGTCTTAGCAATCTTCCATTCCATATATATTCATACAAAATACAACATCTTATTTATCCATTCCTCAGCCAATGGACATTTGGGTTCTTTCCATAATTTGGTGATTGTGGATAATGTTGTGATAAACATTGGGGTGCCTGTGTCACTTCGAATAAATGCCTTTGTTTACTTTGAATAAATACCTGGCACTGCAATTGCTGGATCACAGGGGATTTCTATTTTTAAACTTTTTGAAGAACCTCCCTACGATTTTCCAGAGTGACTGCACCAGTTTGCATTCCCAACAATGTAAAAGGGTTCCCATTTCTCCATATCCTCACCAACATCTTCTGTTTCCTGTGTTGTTAATTTTAGTCATTTTGACAGGTGTGAGATGGTATTTGATTGTAGTTTTGATTTGTATCTTCCAGATGAGTTTGTTGAGCATCTTTTCATGTCTGTTATCTGTCTGTATGTCTTCCCTGGGGAAACGTCTATTCATGTCTGCTGTCCATGTTTTAACTGGATTATTCGTTTTGGGGGTTTAACTTTGATAAGTTCTTTGTAAATTTTGAATACTAACCATTTAAACAATATGTCATTTGCAAATATCTTCTCACATTCTGTAGGCCACCTTTTAGTTTTGCTGATTGTTTCCTTCTCTGTGCAGAAACATTTTTACCTTGATGAAAACCCAATAGTTCATTTTTGCTTTTGTTTCCCTTGTCTTAGATGACATATCTGGTAGGAAGTTGGTACAGCCAATATCAGAGGTTTCTGGCTGTGTTGTCCTATGGGATTTTGATGCTTTCCTATGTCACATTTGATTCTCCTATCCATTTTGAATTTATTTTTGTGTATGTTGTTAGGAAGTGGTGCAATTTCATTCTTCCACATGTAACTGTCCAGTTTTCCCAACACCATTTGTTTGAGGAGAGACTGTTTTGTTTTTGTTTTTGTTTTTGTTTCCATTGGATATTCTTTCCTGCTTTGTCCAAGATTCACTGTTAATTTCTCAGTTTTATATTCTTTTCTATTGATCTATGTGTCTGTTTTTCTGCCAGTATCATACTGCCATGATAACTACAGCTCTGTAAGAAAACCTGAAGTCCAAATGCCTCCTGTTTTGTTTTTCTTTTTCAAGATTGCTTTGGCAATTTGGGTCTTTTGTGGTTCCAGACAAATTTTAGGATTATTCTATCTCTGTGGAAAATGCTGGTGGAATTTTGATAGGAATTGTATTAAATGTAGATTGTTCTGTGTAGTATACATATGTTAATAATATTTGTGCTTCCAATCCATGAATATGAAATGTTTTCTTTTCCATGTCTTCATGTCATCTTCATTTCTTTCATCATTGTTTCTTAGTTTTCAGAATACAGATCTTCCACCTCTTTGGTTAGGTTGATTCCTATGTTGTCTTATTACTATTATTTTTTTTATGCAATTGCATATGGGATTAGTTCCTTGATTTCTCTTTCTGCTGCCTCACTATTGCTGTACATAAATGAGACAGATTTTTATATGTTGATTCTGTGTACTGCAACTTTACTGAAATCGTTTATCAGTTCTAGCAAATTTTGGGTGGAGTCTTTTGGATTTTCTATATATAGAGAGTATTATGTCATCTATGAATAGTGAAAGTTTGACTTCTTCCTTGACAATTTGGATGTCTTTCATGTATTTTTGTTGTCTGATTGGTGAGGCTAGGACTTCCGGTACTATGCTAAATAATAATGGTGAGAGAAGACATCCCTGCCTTCTTCCTGACCTTAGAGGAAAATATTAGTTTTTCCTCATTGAGGTGATATTACTTGTGGGTTATTTTCTATATGGCCTTTATGATGTTGAGGTATGTTCCCTCTATCCCAACTTTCTTGAAGATTTTTTATGAGGAATGGATGTTTTACTCTGTCAAATGCTTTTTCTGTATCTATTGAAACAAGTATATGTTTCTAATTTTTTCTTATAGTCATCTGTTTTAACCAATTGATTGATTTGTAAATACTGAACCACACTTGCAGGACAGGAATACATCCCATTTGATTATAATGAATGATTCTTTCAATGTACTTTTGGATTCAATATGCTAGTATTTTGTTAAGAACTTTTGCATTCATGTTCATCAGGGATATTGGTCTATAGTTTTGTTTTTAGTTGAGTCTTTGTCTGGTGTTGGTATCAGGGTACTACTTCCTTCATAGAATGAATTTGGACATTTCCCTTCTTTTTCTGCTTTTTGGAACAGTTTGAGAAAAATAGGTGTTAACACTTTTTTAAATGTTTGCTTGAATTCCCCTGTAAAGCTATCTGGCCCTGGAATTTTCTTTGGATATTTTTGACTACTGATTCAATTTCTTTGTTCTTTTCTAGTCTGTTAAAGTTTTCTATTTCTTCCTGTATCAGTTTTGGTAGCTCATATGTTTCTAGGAATTTATCCTTTTCTTCCAGGTTGTCCAATTTGTTGTCATATAATTTTTCATAATATTCTCTTATAATTGTTTGTATTTCTATGGTGGTATTTGTTATTTCTCATCTGTCAATAGGGATTTTATTTATTTGGGTCCTTTTCCTTTTCTTCTTGATAGGTCTGGTTAGGGGTTGATCAATTTTATTGATTTTTTTTTCTTTAAATAACCAGCTCCTGGTTTCAATGATCTATTCTCCTAGGTATTTTTGTTTTTGTTTTTGTTTTTTTTATATTTTTAGTTTCTATATCATTTATTTCTGCTCTAATCTTTGTTATTTCCATTCTTCTGTTGGCTTTAGTTTGTTTATTGTTCTTTTACTTACTATTTTAGATGAGTTGTTTATTTGAGATTTTTCTTGCTTCTTGAGATAGGCCTGTATTGTTATAGACCTCCTCCTTAGGACCACTTTTGCTGCATCTCAAATGTTTTGGACCATCGTGTTTTCATTTTGAAAAATTTCCATTTATGTTTGTTTCTTTGATTTCCTGTTTGACCCATTCATCGTTTAGTAGCATGATGTTTAACTGCCATATATTTGTGGTCTTCCCAGATGTTTTTCTTTTGGTTGACTTCAAGTTTCATAGCATTGCAGTCAGAAAATATGCTTGGTATAATCTCCATCTTTTGGTAAATCTTGAGGCCTAACTTGTGACCTCGTATGTGATCTATTGTGGAGAATGTCCCATGTGCTATTGAAAATAATGTGAATGAAATGTTCTGAATGTATCTGTTAAGTCCATCTGGTTCACCGTGTCACTCAATGCCATTGTTTCCTTGTTAATTTTCTGCTTAGATGATCTATCCATTGCTATAAGTGGAGTATTCAAGTCCCCTCCTATAGTTTTATTATTATCAATGGTTACTTTACATTTGTTATCAATTATTGTATATATTTGGATTCCACCATATTGGGTGCATAAATATTTACAAATGTTATATCTTCTTCTTGGATTGTCCCCTGTATTCTGATACAGTGTATTTTCTCATCCTTTGTTACAGACTTTGGTTTAAAATATAGTTTGTCTTATATAAGTATTGCAACTCTTGCTTTCATTTGACTTACATTTGTATGAAAAAATGCTTCTCTATCCCCTCACTTTCAATTGGCTGGTGTCTTTATGTCCAAAATAAGTCCTTTGTAGGTAGATCTTTTTTTCTTTTTTTCATCCATCTTGAAACCCTATGTCTTTTGATTGGAGTGTTTAGTCAAATTACATTGAGAATAATTATTGATATATATGTACTTAGTGCCATTTTATTGTTTGTTTTGTTATTTTTTTCTGGAGATTTTCTCTGTTCCTTTCTGGTCTTTGTCACTTTTGGTCTTTCTTTCCAACTCAAAGAGTCCCCTTTGATATTTCTGGCAGGGGTTATTTTAGTGATCACAAGCTCTTTTAGTTTTTATTTGTCTGGGAAAGTCTCTCTCTCTTTCTGTTCTAAATGACAGCTTTGTTGGATACCATATTCTTGACTCCATATTTTTCCCATTCAGCACATTGAATATATAATTCTACTCCTCTGACTTGCCAACTTTCTTTGGAGAGATCTGCAGCTAGCCTTACAGGTCTTCTCTTGTTAGGGGCTTCTTTTATCTTGTTGCTTTTAGGATTTTTACTTTGTCCCTATAATTGTACAAATCGACTACAATATGTCTTGGTGTTGGTCTGCTTTTGTTGATTTTGATAAGAGTTTTCTTTGCCTCCTGGATTTGGAGGTCTGTTTCCTTTTCCAGATTAGGAAAGTTTTCAGTTCTTATTTCCTCAAATAAACCATCTTCCCTCCTTTCTCACTTCTTCATTTGGGACTCCCATGATACAAATGTTATTACATTTGATGGAGTCACTGAGTTCCCTAAATTTATTCTCACAATTCCTAATGCTTCTTCTCTCTTTTGTTCAGCTTCATTATTTTCCATTATTCTATTTTATATACCACTTATTCATTCATCTGCTTCTTCCATCCTTGTGGACATTACGTCAAGTCTATTTTGTATCTCAATTATTGCATTTTTCATTTCTGATTTTTTAAAAACTGTACCTTTGCAGTAAGGGTTTCCATGGTGTTTTCCATGATTTTCTCAAGCCCAGTGTGTATCCTAATGATTTTTCTTTAAATTCACCATCCCGTATATTACTGACATCTGTTTCACTTAGATGTCTGTCCTTGACCTTTTCTTGTTCTTTTATTTGGGAGATTTCCTCCATCTTGGCATTTTGTCTAGGTCTCTGTCTTCTTTTGTGTGTTAGAAAATCCTGTTATGCTTCCTCCTCCTGAGACTGATGGCTTTATGAAAAAGTCATATAGTGTCCAGGGCGTGGTGCTTCAGTGTGTGTCTTTGGTTTGTGCTGTGTGCACTCTGCTGTTGTATTTTGGTTACTTTATGCACCAGGTCAGTTGTCTGCAGAGGCAATTCTTGCCTGCAGTTGGAAGTGTGTTGAGTTTTAACTCAGTGTGCACTTGTCTGTTTCTTGAGACTTGATACTACTTTCACTAGAACTGGAAACTTGGAGAATTCTATGTTCAGTAGACGTGGTGCTTGCGGGAGTTTGTGCTGATATTCTGGGGGATACGCCCACTGCAGTAGTCCTTAGGCACACTTTCTTGAGAGAAACTGTACCAGAAAAGTGCAAGGGGAAGAGATTTAGTGTTAAGCAGTTTAGGCAGCCAGTGTTAGAGCTGTGCTGTTTACTGAGGTTGGTTTTATTGAATGGAAAGTGAGTGAAATGGTGACAGCCAGCTCCTTTGTCCCTAGAGAAGGGTGTTTGCTGTTATCAGGGAAGCATTCCTACAAGATCAAATAATTTCCCTTTGTACATCCCTGGAATTTTTCAGATTACTATGGTCATGTCATCTGTCTCCAGGTTGTTTGCCTGCCTAGAGAAGCACGGTGCACTTTGGGCTCTATCCCACCTAAGCCTTTTGACTTTAATACTCCAAAGTTTAGGGACACACTGTGGTAGGGGCCTGTGCTGGTCTTCTGTGGGATAGTCTTGCTGTTCTTGGACAGGTGCACCTTTTATGGAGAAGGGAAGTAGTGCCAGAGCATAGGGGCATGGGATTTGAGTAAAACAGGCTAAAGAGTCAGTTTCCAGTTTAACTGCATTCAGCAGCTATCTCTGTGCCTATGCTGAGGGCAGGTTATGGATAAGATGTCTTCCAGCTTTTGTCTCCAGAGAGGTGTCTATGTGAATGCCACCTCCCACAGATGTGCTCCAAGAAGAATGAAGTCTCTTCCTGTGTGCCTTAGCTGATCTTCAGATTTTGCTGTCTGCACAGGGGTTACTTATTTACCTCCTGTCTAGGACTAGGTCAGTGCCCTCAGGTCTCCATCCGAACCAAGGCTGCCGACCTCTAAAACTCTTGTCTTTTCACCTCATTGGTTACAAAAACTCGTGAAAAACAGCCCCTCTCATTTTCCCAGGCAATGGATTTGGGTAAGTGCTCTCTTTGTGCATATCCCTATTTGATCCACTCTTTCTTGCCTTTCTCCATGACCAGGGCTCCCTCTTGTCTGCAGCACCACAATCCATTTCTGTTTCAAACCACATCTACTTCCTACCTTCCATAATGTGGCCTCTTCTCTCCCTCTATTTGTGCAGTTTATTCTTTCAGTTCTCAGATTGATTTCTTGTATATCCAGAATGATTTGACAGTTGTCTAGTCATGTTTGAGGGATGAAATAAGCCTAGGATCCTCCTACTATGCCACCACCTTAGTTTTCCCTATGAGTTCTTTATATATTTTGGATATTAACTTCTTATCAAATAAATGACTTGCAGGTATTTTCTCGCATTCCATAGCTTGTCTTTGTATTTTGTTGATTTTTTTTGCTGTTTCCTGTACCTTTTTAAATTTAAATAAAGGCTTTCTTTTAAACAAGTGGACACTACATTAATAGTGGTATTACATGAGTCTTGATTAAGAACCCAACTGAGATTATCTTGATGATGTGACTACAGAAAACTATCTTAGAAAAATCCCATAAAAGTATACATATTCATATCTCTGTAAATTGGTTGTCAATTCATCACAACTAAATAATTTCAGTGAGAAACATATGTAAAATAATTGTATTTTAATAGCAGCACAATGTTAAATGTATATTAATATAAGTTCCTAATTTTTAAAATTTGACGATAATTTCTTTTTTATGTTTATTTATTTATTTTGAGAGAGACAGGGGTGAACAAGAGTGGGGAAGGGGCAGAGACAGAGGGAGAGAGAGACAATCCCAAGTGGGCTCTGCACTGTCAGTGCACAGACTGACATGGGACTTGAACCCATACACCATGAGATCATAACCTGAGCTGAAACCAAGATTTAGACACTCAATTGACTGAGCCACCCAGGTGTCCCTAAAATTTGGTAATAACTTCTAAATTTGTTCTTGATAAAATTTCTCTCCTGTCCTTTTGGTTATTTCCAAATATACCCCATCTCAGGTTTAAATCAAATTGAATTAAAATACTCTCTCATTTGCTAAAGTGTATTTCTAGAATGGTAACACATTCTAGTAATTTAAGTAGAGGATAGAATATGATAAAATTTTAGAATTTATTTTAGTGAGGATGTGGAGAAAAAGTAACTCTAATGCACTACTGGTGGGAAAGTAAATTGGTACAGCCACTGTGGATAATGGTACAGAGGTTTCTAAAAAAATTATAAATGGAAATACCACATAATACAATAATTCCACTGCTGGTATTTACCCAAATAAAATGAAAACATTAACTAAAAAAAAGTATGTAACCCCTGTTTACTGTAGCATTATTTACAATAACCAAGATATTGAGGCAACATAAATGCCCATTGATAGATGAATGGACAAAGAAATGTGATTTATATAAATAAATGAGAAAAAAATAGCACATTTTAATTATATATGTATATAATGAAATATTACACAACCATAAAAATGGATGAGGTCTTGATATGTGTAACAACATGGATGGAACTAAAGGTCATTATGCTAAGTTAAATAAGTGAGAAAGGTAAATTACTTATTTCACTAATGTATGGAATCTCAAAAAATGAATAAATAAACAAACAGATTCAGACCTATAAATATAGAGAACAAACTGATGGTTGCTGAAAAGAAGAGGGATGAGGGGATTGGCAAAATGGGTTTAGGTGAATAGAAGATTCAGGTTTGCAGTTGTGGAATAAATAAGACATGAGAATAAAAGGCACAGCATATTGAACATAATCAGTGATATTGTAATACCATTGTATGGTGACTGAAGGTAGCTACCCTTCTCATGAGCATAGCATAATATTTACATTTGTCAAATCACTATGTTGTACAACTAAAACTAATATTACACTGTGTGTCAACTATTCCTAAATAAAAAACTTAAAAACAAAATGAAAAAACCCATAAAAATTCAATTTTGATACATCCTTGCTTTATTTTCATTATTGTAAAAATTAACCTAACAACATATGGAATATAGGATCAGAGTCCTGTAAATAAACGTGATCTTAACTGAAACCAGTAGAAGAGATGCCAGGGCTATTTATGGCTTAACAGAGGACAATGACTGTGTTGAAAAAGAGGAAGCAATCTCCAAAAATAAATGTGGAGATTAGTGAGATGAATAAGGGCAGAATACTTGGGCCATGGGGTGTTTTTCGAGTACTCCTCAAATTACACTGCCTACATAAGGGGACACCGTGAGGAGTCCAGAGACAAGACTGAAGCACTACTGTCACTGGGTTCTGAAAGCAAATACTGGTGGGCAACACTGCCCTTAGGTATCTGGACTTTACTTAAGTATTTCCCCAGTATGGAGAAAAAGCTAGCTTTTATGAAACTACTAAACACCTAATTATTGACCAAAGGAATAAACATGCCACACACACACACACACACACACACACACACTTTCTATGAATAAGTAGCTAGCATATGAGAACTAAGGGTACAGGTTTTTTATATCATTATTATTACTAAAAGTACAGTTTTGGTAAGCAAGTTTTTCTAATTAAGTTACAAAATACTAACATAATCTATGGCTTACTGGTTATGCTACTATTACAACATTTATTACACTTCATCTTACTTTACAGTTATTGTTAAACATACGTTATGTTCTCTGCTATAATGTAAGCAACAGTTGATTTACAGATCATCCTCTCTGTCAAGGTATGTTGGATATATTATGCTTTATAAATATATATTGAATATATTAATTAAGTAGTAGTTTTAAGGGAATTTTTACCTTTACATAATTTTTGTTTTCCAGAGATGAAAGGGATTTACAGTAGTATGCTTTTTTTGACTTTCACTTACTGTTTTGGATCAGTGTAAAAAGCTTGCAGTCAGAATTACTTTAGCTTGTTTAACAGTAAGGAGGACATCTTGACATACAAAACTGAACCTAAAAGGAGTGTAAAATAAAACACCTCTAAAAAATGAGCAAGAGTCAGCTAGTAAGAAGGTGCAAGACTCAAAGTATCTCAGCTAAGGTCAACATAACAGAATTTTCATGGTTGTTTGTTGTAAAAAACATTCCTTCAATGCCTCATTAAGTGCTTCTGGAACAAATGTTGGCAAACTATGCCCTGTGAGCCAAATTCAGCCAGCCATCTGTTTTGTATCGTTAGTGAGCTAGAAATGGATTTTACACTTTAAAATAATTAACAGTATCAAAAGGACACAGGAAAATTATATGTAATTTCACAATGTTCATAAATATGGTTTCATTGGAACACTGTAACACTCATTCATTTATATGTTATTTATGGCTGCTTTCACACTGAAGTCAGTTGAGTAGTTACAATAGAGACTGGATGGCTTGAAAAGCCCAAAATATTTGCTGTCACTTTTGTACTTATTTTATATTTAGTTAGTTTGATTTTATCACAACCCAAATAGCACAATCATATATTAAAATGGACCATTAAATTTCTTATTCCATCCACTGCTTGGATGACTAGAAAATGTTACCTAAACTTTACCATTCTAGATATCCAGTTCAGCAAATGTGGAAAAGATGTTTGTTATTGACTCAATTATAAAGACACGTGAAAATCTTCTCAAATGAGAAATGAAATGAAGACCTTGGTAAAATAACAATGGCTTATACTTACTATAAAATAAGTAACTGAATGATTAAGCAATGACTATATAATTAGGAGGCAGTTTTTATCACATGCAAGAAACAATAGTATGCTCAACAATCTGCATATGACAAATGAGTTATGATGAAAACTGTTCATGTAAAATGATAATGTTAATATTTACTTAACACTTATATGTGAGGCACTGTTCCAATAAATTTATATTTATTGCTTCAGTTAATCTTCCACACAATCATATGAGATAGGTGCACATGGTTTTCTCATTTTAAAAATGAGAGTAAATGAGGCACAAAGAGATTGAATAATTCACTTAAAGTCATAAGATAAATAGGTAGAAAAACTTGTCTTTTAATTCTGATACTCTGACTCCAGAGTGTACCCTCTCATGCCTTTTTATATAGGGTGTGGTAGAAAAATGCCCCAGGACACAAACACACAATTTAGGTTGGGTGTGGAGCCATAAATAGCTTTTAATTTTCCAGAAAACAATGGGCATTATAGAACCGGTTAGCATGATTGGAAGACAAATTCTATTGCTCATGTCAACTATTTTTTTCTTCAGTATATTAGCAATTTCATCACTGTGCTTTTTAATTTCCATTAGTTTTGTAAAGCAAATCATTTCTAATATTTTGAGCAAATTGAGTACAAACTGAGGTAGACTTCAAAAATAATGATTCTTTTAGGGAGAAGAAACCCTAGACTACAAAATCACACTTTGCTGCCCATAACAACTACCAATTATTCTCTTTTTGCAGTCAGCAGCATAAGGCAGTTCAAGAGATAGGAGGAAAACTGTTTTGAATTCGGCAAAGCAGCAAGAGAGTCTTGTTATGCACAAGGTTAAGTCTGAGGCTTTCTGTGATACCTGTTTAAAATTCACAGCCATTGACTGACTAAACAATACTGACAAATTCCCATTGCTGCTTTTCAGTCACAGCTCAATCTGAAAATCAGCCATGTATATTTTTATAACTACATTATTTTGGATGTTTTGTAGAGAGGTGGCAAATTATGAAAAAATAATAAAAATAGGGTATTTAGTATTGTTGAAGCCCCCCCCCACAAATCATTGAGTATGAAAGTCAGATACATCAATAAAAAAATAGATAAAGAAGTTACCATGAACATGATGTTTTAGCAAAAGACATAAAACTACTTTCCAAATGTGCAGGTGACATAAAAGGAACTGGAGAATTTGGGGAAAAATAGGAGCATATATTTAAAGAAAAACAATTACAAAAAGTTTGAATTGAGAAAAAAATAGTTTTATCTCTCTTAATGCCCTCCATTAAATTCAGCAGATAGTGTATAATGATGAGAAGGCCTAAGGAGAAGACAATTCCAGAGAAACCAGCATGAAAACAGTCTAACCCAAAAATGACTCAAGGTCTTAACATTACTAAGAACATATATATGTTATTACATGATACATGCATGTGCATATAAGTTATATATACATATCTATATCTATATCTATCTATCTATCTATCTATATATCCACATTATATATGATGAAAATAATATGTATGTTCTTGGTTATTTTTGAGTTTGCTAATCTCATTAAAATTATAAATTCTTGTATCCACTCTGCAGAACTTCTCTTCTAAAACTTTAATGTATATTTTAGCCATAATTATTTGAAAAATATGAAAATAAAATGAAAAATTTCCTGTGGTTTGTTTTATTTTAGTATTTAAAGTATCTATGCACTTTAATAAAATCTGAGAAAGTCAAAGTTTTGGGCAATATTGTTCAGTAAGAAAAAATTCAAATAAAAAGTTAAGTACAGCATTGGGATCTGTGGTTTTGTCTCTTTTCTTTCCAAGTTTTCTTGCATAAATCCTTAAAATTTAAGAAGAGAAAGGGAAAGGAATGAGAGTGAAGGATATAGAATTAAATGAAGCTCATAGTCAAAAACATATGAATAGTATACTGTGGCAGAATTTCAGGCTTTACCTTATATTTCATCATGGAGCTTCAGCAGGCTACCACAAAATAAACCTCTTCCTTAAAGAAATGCAATAAAGTGAGTTCATATTTTGACTTCCCAAAGGTTATCAGTATGAATATACTAAATAAATACCTCTAAAAATCGCTGTCTCTTTTAATTAGGTATAGTTATTATAGTAATAGTACTCCAAAAAGTTGATTTACTTTTTTTTCAAGGCCGTTTATGTCAGCTTAACTAAAGCTTCTGCTTTGTTAATTAATTTACCATACCTAGAAAAAAATATTGAAATATAGTAGTTTCCAGAATTAAATATCAATAATCGTCATACTTTATATCCAGTTATATAGGTATGATAGATTGTTCCCCACACAACTCCGTATGCAACTCCCATCCACACAGAAATTCTTACTCCTGTTCATCCTCTCCTAGGAAAAGAAAAGAATCAAAATAGTAAAGAAAGAAAAAGAACAACTAGAAAAGGGAGGAAGAAAATCTCAAACATTGGAAAATCACAGGAGTTTAGATGTCATACCTAGTATAGAATGGGAATCTGTAGTAAGACTCTCTAACTTTTATTTCCAACATTATTTGGAGCTACATACAGGACCATAACTTTCCAGCACGCCAGACTCACCTAGTTAAATGGGTGCCTCAAAAAGCATTTTTAAACAAAATTATCAAATAACTGATCTGAAGTAGTCTCCTATTAAATTCTTAGAATACCTGACATTAACTGTAAGATACATATCAGAATAAAGTTCCCCACAGCCTCCCTGTTCTGTTCATTTGGGTTTTTTTGTTTTCATTAAGTAAAAAGAATGAGATTAGTTAATGAAGTAAAATCTGAAAGGCATACATAATATTTAAGTTAGTTAAGTTTTATTTAAGTATTTTATCAGTAATACAAATTATGTTTAATTAATTATACCCTGAGAAGAGGGCTTGGTTTTTAAAAGCTTAATCTTTTCTAGGAAGTGTGTGTGAATGTGTGTGTGTGTGTGTGTGTGTGTGTGTGTCTGTGTGTTTGTGTGTGTGTGTGTGTGTGTGTGTGTGTGTATAGGTTGAATACTATTATGGGAAGTTTAAGATGAAGGTCATAGAGTCATTCTTGTAATTTCTACTTAACGTTGAAAATCATGTGAATTATAAAAATAAAATCATCTGTAAAAATATTCTTTAGAACTCAAATTAATATTATAAATAAAATCATCTGCTGTTTTTTATATTGTCTCAATGTAGTCAAAAGGATTTGTTTTTGAAAGTCAAATTGCATCAAGTCAGTGATATTTTGGTTCCCTCATACTAACTAAAGCAAACAGACTGGGAAAATATCTAGATATCTGTAAGTTACTCAATTACCCATATATTCACTCGCATATTTTTAAGCACTGTAGGTGGGGCATTTACCTTAATGGCTCTCTTATTGATGTGAGCACTGTCTTATAAATTCCAGAGCCATTCTTCTTTTAAAGATGATGGAAGTAGGAAAGGGAAAATATAGTATTATATAGCAGAAATTATAGCAGAAATACTGACTTCTATGTATTTTATTTCTTTTTATCACAGACAAGTATCAAAGCAAGCCTTCTGGGAAATACCACTGTAATATAGTATTAGCAAGTAGAGTGAGTAACATAGTTTTCAACATAAAGCTGTTTTAAAAATAACATAAATAACAGCCTTAAATTCAATAAATAGTGTTTTATGTCATTATGTATAGCATTCTCACTACTATTTATAAAGCATTTAATGAGTTCTGTGCTTTAGAAGCCTTCAGGGTATTTTACTGATGGTATTGCATGCATCAGTAAAAATTAAGGAAACACATAAAAATACTAAAGGGAGAAGTAAGGGGACCCTGGGCTTTCCTTGTCCCTCAAACACAATTGTATTGAGGTCGGATAATTTGAACACCCAGTAAATAGATCTGCAGACTGGTAGAAAAATCTTCATATTTGGAGGAAGACAGATTGGCAGGTGTAAGGTGTGTGGAAGTGAATGGTGGGGAGAGGAATAGCGGTGCCTTGGAGGGGAGTGAAATGTCCATGGAAAGGCAAAAGGAAGAGAAAGAAAGAGGGTTTGAGGAAGTGAGGCTTCGAGTTAGGAAAAGCTCTCTAGACCACGAACTGGGGAGTGAGAATACTGAGTGTCCCAGTTCTTTTTTGCAAACAGCATTTGGAACTCAAACTCTGAGGTTTTGGAAATTTGTGACTTTCTCTGGATTGCAGCTGTGATGCGTGCTTCTGGGGAGAGGGAAGATGGCCCTGGAGTACAGATCTCCAGGTTGAACTGGGAGAAAACATTCCCTTTCCTGGAATATTTTTGGAAGAGGGTTTATTGCCTCCTCAAAGACAAAAGACCCAGCAGGTGCCAGCAAAGGACTTTCATCAGCAAGTGGAGAGGCCCTACTACAGAGGAGGGGAGCAGATCCATGCAGTGCTAGATCCTTTAAGACTTTAGGTTTTGAATCCCAACCACGTGGCAAAGAAAAAAAATGTAGGAGAATTATGTGTGTATTTATTGTAAGAGAGTGTATTGTAAGCCCTGGGAAAGTGAATGGGGTAATTGCTGAAACATCAGTGGTTTTCTGGTCTCAAGGCTGTCAAACACAATAGTATTATGAGAACAGAGCCACATGATCCTTCAGGAGCCAGTTAGGGAACAGACCCACTTTAATTGCCTGGGAGTCCTTGAAACTGCACATTTTCCCTGCATGCTTTCATGTAAACACAGATGTGTGTTTGGTCTATGTCTGGAGGCTCTTTGTGTTTTCCTCCCATGCTTTGACATTATTTGATGTTTATACCTGGTGAACATGAAATAAAGACTATGTACAGTTTGCTGTTGCTGCTGTTTTGCTGGCAGAGGGAGCCCTGCAAGTCTTCTCAGTCTAAGTGTCTGAGAATGCTTTCTTCAATGCATGGCTACTGTTATAGCACAGGGCAAACTGACTGCCCTCACTATTCTGTGAGGGTTGCCTGAACAGCAGAGATTGTGGACCCCTGGTCTGGGGACATGTTGGGGTGGCACCATTTCCCCCACAACACCAACACAGGGGGGATTCAGAAAGCAACACAGGACCCTAGTGGAGGCAGGACCAGCCTATACCCCTCCCAGTGCCTGACAACTGCTTATTAACTGGGCAAGAATGACTCAGAGCCAATGCAGCTGGCCTCTCCTCCAGAAGACCAGCAAAGTCAGAACGCACCATGCACCAAGTGCATTGAAAATTGTGCCTCAAAACAGCACTGACAGTTTTTTTTTCTTCCTTCTATTTTTTTTTCTTATGGAATCAGGCTCCATGGTTCTTGTTTGTTTTTTACATTTCCTTTTGTCTTATTTTTTTGGATCAAGCAATTTT
Organism: Panthera tigris; assembly: GCF_018350195.1. Lineage (NCBI taxonomy): Eukaryota > Metazoa > Chordata > Mammalia > Carnivora > Felidae > Panthera > Panthera tigris. Next base: position 73,051,104 of record NC_056677.1, on the reverse strand, counting down.
TTTATTATTTTCTTTTTTCTTCTTTTTTTCTTTTCTTCCCCTTAAAAAAGCCTTTTCTTTACTTTTTTTTTATTGGAATCAATCTTATAGTTTTTTGATTCTCTGTTGTTTTGTTGTTGTTGTTCCCTTTACTCTTCTTTTGGGATCAGGTTCCCCCTTCATTTTTTTTTCCAGAGTTACCTTAACAAACAAACTAAAACACACCTAGTTAAAAGTCCAAACACTCCACCAATGCAAGCATAGAGAAGCTCTTCAGGGGAATGACCAGTGGGAAAGAGCAACCAAAACACAACAGCAGAGTGAATACAGGTTACACCAGACACACTTCCTGGAGTGCCAGGCCCCGGACAGTGTATGACACCTTTTTAATATAGTAGTACTCTCAGGTGCAAGACACATAACAAGCTTTTAAAACACACAAAAGACAGAAACAGTCAAAATGAAAACATAGAGAAATTCTCCCTAAAGGAAAGATCAAAGAGAAATCACAGCCAAGGATTTGTTCAAAACAATATATACAACAATACAAACAATACATCTGAAGAAGAACTTCAAGAAGCAGTCATAAGACTACTAGTTTGTAGAGCACTCAAATACATAAATTGATTAATCACAAACATAAAAATTCAATAATAATAATAATAGTACCATAAAATAGGAATATTTAATACCCCCATTAACACCAATGGACAGATCACTAAGCAGAATATCAACAAGGAAACAATGGCTTTCAATGATACACTGGACAAAATGGACTTAACAAATATATTCAGAACATTTTATCCAAAAGCAGCAGAATACACATTCTTCTTGAGTGCAGATGGAACATTCTCCGGAATAGATCACACACTGAGTCACAAATCAGCCCTCAACACACAAATAGATTGAGATCATACCATACATATTTTTAAATCACAACAATATGAAACTTGAAATCAACAAGAAAAAATTTGGAAATCCCTCAAATACGTGAAGGGTAAAACATCCTACAACAGAATGAATGGGTTAACCAGGAAATTAAAGAAGAAATTTTTTAAAAATACATGAAATAAAATAAAAATGAAAATACAACAGTCCAAACCCTTTGGGACAAAAGAAAGGCAGTGATAAGAGGAAAATAATTTGCAATTCAGGCCTATCTCAAGAAGCAAGGAAAGACTCAAATGTACAATGTAACCTTAAACCTAAAGGAGAGAGAAAACAAGCAGGAAATGAAACCTATGCAGTTCTTTAAAAAGTCCTCTCTAGGATGCTGGGCTCACCACGTGTCCTGCTGATCATTTAGATTCCACCTACGCCTGCCTAAATAACCCAGAAAACCACCAGAAGACTAGTAGAACGGACTTTCTGGAGCCAAGCACAGATGAGATGCCCACAGAGGAGGGTAGGAAGGGCAGCGAGGCAGTGCGCACTACACGGACTGGCGGGAGGGAGCCGGGGCAGAGGGGCAGCCCACCAGCCAAGCAAAGCCCCTGAGTCTGGCTTGCAAAAGTGGAGGGGTCAAATGGAGTGTGTTCCCACAGCAAGAGGGACTTGACATCTGGAAGGTTATAAGCTAACAGCTCTGCTCGGAGAACGGGAGGACTAGAGGACAACGGGAAGGAGAGTTGTTGAGCCTCAGACAACAGAGCTCAGCTTGGCGGGGAACAAAGGTGCTCACCAGCGCCATCTGCCTCGCCCATCCCCCAGCCAAAATCCCAAAGGGAACCAGTTCCTGCCAGGGAACTTGCTGGCACCTCACAAACAACCAACGCTGTGCTTCTGTGGATCCATCACTCTGGTGGGTCTGACGCCCTCCCGGTGCCCCAGGGCCCCTCCCAAAGCGGATCTCTGAAGGAAAAGCCAGCTGAGCCGGCCCCTCCTGCCCCTGTGCACCCTGCCGATCCACCCCAGCTAATACGCCAGATCCCCAGCACCACAAGCCTGACAGTGTGCAAGTAGCCCAGATGGGCCACGCCATCCCACAGTGAATCCCGCCCCTAGGAGAGGGGAAGAGAAGGCACACACCAGTCTGACTGTGGCCCCACTGGTGGGCTGGGGGCAGACATCAGGTCTGCCTGTGGCCCTGCCTACCAACGCAAGTGGGCAACACTGTTTCAAGACAGCAAAGGGGAAGTGCCCCGCAGTCCCCCACCACTCCAGGGACTATCCAAAATGACAAAACGGAAGAATTCCCCTCAAAATAACATCTAGGAAATAACAACAGCTAACGAACTGATCAAAACTGATTTAAACAATATAACAGAGGATGAATTTAGAATAATAGTCATAAAATTAATCACTGGGCTTAAAAACAGTATAAAGGACAGCAGAGAATCTCTTGCTACAGAGATCAAGGGACTAAGGAACAGCCAGGAGGAGCTAAAAAATGCTATCAGTGAGCTGCAAAATAAAATGGAGACAACCACGGCTTAGGTTTAAGAGGCAGAGGAGAGAATAGGTGAACTAGAAGATAAAGTATGGAAAAAGAAGAAGCTGAGAAAAAGAGAGATAAAAAAAAATCCAGAAGTATGAGGGGAAAATTAGAGAACTAAGTGATGCACTATAGAGAAATAATATACGCATAATTGGTATTCCAGAGGAGGAAGAGAGAGGGAAAGGTACTGACGGTGTACTTGAAGAAATAGTAGCTGACAACTTCCCAGATATGGGGAAGGAAAAAGGCATTGAAATCCAAGAGGCATAGAGAACTCCCTTCAGACCTAACTTGAATTGATCTGCACGACATACCATATTGAAACTGGCAAAATACAAGGATAAAGAGAAAATTCTGAAAGCAGCAAGGGATAAACGTGCTCTAACATATAAAGGGAAACTGATATGACTCGTGACTGATATCTCTACTGAAACTTGGCAGGCCAGAAAGGAATGGCAGGAGATCTTCAACGTGATGAACAGAAAAAATATGCAGCCGAGAATCCTTATCCAGCAAGTATGTCATTTAGAATAGAGGGAGAAATAAAGGTCTTCCCAAACAAAAACTGAAGGAATTCGTCACCACTAAACCAGGCCTACAAGAGATCCTAAGGGGGATCCTGTGAGACAAAGTACCAGAGACATCACTACAAGCATGAAACCTACGAATATCACAATGACTCTAAACCCATATCTTTCTAGAATAACACTGAATGTAAATGGACTAACTGCACCAACCAAAAGCCATAGGGTATCAGAATGGATAAAAAAACAAGACCCATCTATTTGCTGTCTACAAGAGACTCATTTTAGACCTGAGGACACCTTTAGATTGAGAGTGAGGGGATGGAAAACTATTTATCATGCCACTGGAGGTCAAAAGAAAGCTGGAATAGCCATACTTATATCAGACAAACTAGACTTTAAATTAAAGGCTGTAACAAGAGATGAAAAAGGGCATTATATAATAATCACAGGGTCTTTCCATCAGGAAGAGCTAACAATTATAAATGTCTATGTTCCGAATACAGGAGTCCCCAGATATATAAAACAATTACTCACAAACATAAGCAACCTTATTGATAAGAATGAGGTAATTGCAGGGGACTTTAACACTCCACTTACAACAATGGATAGATCATCTAGACACACGGTCAATAAAGAAACAAGGGCCCTGAATGATCCATTGGATCAGATGGACTTGACAGATATATTTAGAACTCTGCATCCCAAAGCAACAGAATATACTTTCTTCTCGAGTGCACATGGAACATTCTCCAAGATAGATCATATAGTGGGTCACAAAACAGCCTTTCATAAGTATACAAGAATTGAAATGATACCATGCATACTTTCAGACCACAATGCTATGAAGCTTGAAATCAACCACAGGAAAAAGTCTGGAAATCCTCCAAAAGCATGGAGGTTAAAGAACACCCTACTGAAGAATGAATGGGTCAACCAGGCAATTAGAGAAGAAGTTTAAAAAATATATGGAAACAAATGAAAATGAAAATACAACAATCCAAACGCTTTGGGATGCAGCGAAGGCAGTTTTGAGAGGAAAATACATTGCAATCCAGGCCTATGTCAAGAAACAAGAAAAATCCCAAATACAAAATCTAACAGCACACCTAAAGGAAATAGAAGCAGAACAACAAAGGCAGCCTAAATCCAGCAGAAGAAGAGAAATAATAAAGATCAGAGCAGAAATAAACAATATAGAATCTAAAAGACCTGTAGAGCAGATCAACGAAACCAAGAGTTGGTTTTTTGAAAAAATAAACAAAATTGACAAACCTCTAGCCAGGCTTCTCAATAAGAAAAGGGAGATGACCCAAATAGATAAAATCATGAAAGAAAATGGAATTATTACAACCAATCCCTCAGAGATACAAGCAATTATCAGGGAATACTATGAAAAATTGTATGCCAACAAACTGGACGACCTGGAAGAAATGGACAAATTCCTAAACACCCAGAGTCTTCCAAAACTCAATCAGGAGGAAATAGAATGCTTGAACAGACCCATAACCAGTGAAGAAATTGAATCAGTCATCAAAAATCTCCCAACAAATAAGAGTCCAGGACCAGATGGCTCCCAGGGGAGTTCTACCAGACGTTTAAAGCAGAGATAATACCTGTCCTTCTCAAGTTATTCCAAAAAATAGAAAGGGAAGGAAAACTTCCAGACTCATTCTATGAAGCCAGTATTATTTTGATTCCTAAACCAGACAGAGACCCAGTAAAAAAAGAGAACTACAGGCCAATATGCCTGATGAATATGGATGCAAAAATTCTCAATAAGATACTAGCAAATAGAATTCAAAAGCATATAAAAAGAATGATTCACCATGATCAAGTGGGATTCATTCCTGGGATGCAGGGCTGGTTCAACATTCGCAAATCAGTCAACGTGATACATCACATTAATCAAAGAAAAGAACGATACGATCCTGTCAATCGATGCAGAAAAGGCCTTTGACAAAACAGCAACTTTTCTTAATAAAAACCCTCGAGAACGTTGGGAAAGAAGGAACATACTTAAAGATCATAAAAGCCATTTATGAAAAGCCCACAGCTAACATCATCCTCAATGGGGAAAAACTGAGAGCTTTTTCCCTGAGATCAGGAAGACGACAGGGATGTCCACTCTCAACGCTGTTGTTTAACATAGTGTTGGAAGTTCTAGCATCAGCAATCAGACAACGAAAGGAAATCAAAGGCATCAAAATTGGCCAAGATGAAGTTAAGCTTTCACTTTTTGCAGATGACATGATATTATACATGGAAAATCTGATACACTCCACCAGAAGTCTGGTAGAACTGATACATGAATTTAGCAAAGTTTCAGGATACAAAATCAATGTACAGAAATCAGTTGCATTCTTATACACTAATAATGAAGCAACAGAAAGACAAGTAAAGAAACTGATCCCATTCACAATTGCACCAAGAAGCATAAAATACCTAGGAATAAAACTGACCAAAGATGTAAAAGATCTGTATGCTGAAAAGTATAGAAAGCTTATGAAGAAAATCGAAGAAGATATAAAGAAATGGAAAAACATTCCCTGCTCATGGATTGGAAGAATAAATACTGTCAAAATGTCAATAGTACCCTAATCTATCTACACATTCATTGCAATCCTAATCAAAATTGCAACAGCATTCTTCTCGAAACTAGAACTAGCAATCTAAAATTCTTATGGAACCACAAAAGGCCCCGAATAGCCAAAGTAATTTTGAAGAAGAAGACCAAAGTAGGAGGCATCACAATCCCAGACTTTAGCCTCTACTACAAAGCTGTCATCATCAAGACAGCATGGTATTGGCACAAAAACAGACACATAGTCCAATGGAATAGAACAGAAACCCCAGAACTAGACCCACAAACGTATGGCCAACTCATCTTTGATAAAGCAGGAAAGAACATCCAATGGAAAAAAGACAGTCTCTTTAACAAATGGTGCTGGGAGAACTGGACAGCAACGTGGAGAAAATTATAACTAGACCACTTTCTCACACCATTCATAAAAATATACTCAAAATGGATAAAGGACCTGAATGTGAGACAGGAAACCATCAAAACCCTAGAGGAGAAAGCAGGAAAAGACCTCTCTGATTTCAGCCTTAGCAATCTCTTACTCAACACATCCCCAAAGGCAAGGGAATTAAAAGCAAAAATGAACTACTGGGACCTTATGAAGATAAAAAGCTTCTGCACAGCAAAGGAAACAACCAAGAAAACTAAAAGGCAACCAACGGAATGGGAAAAGATATTTGCAAATGACATATAGGACAAAGGGCTAGTATCCAAAATCTATAAAGAGCTCACCAAACTCCACACCGGAAAAACAAATAACCTAGTGAAGAAGTGGGCAGAAAACATGAATAGACACTTGTCTAAAGAAGACATCCGGATGGCCAACAGGCACATGAAAAGATGCTCAACGTCACTCCTCATCAGGGAAATACAAATCAAAACCACACTCAGATATCACCTCATGCCAGTCAGAGTCACCAAAATGAACAAATCAGGAGACTATAGATGCTGGCGAGGATGTGGAGAAACGGGAACCCTCTTGCACTGTTGGTGGGAATGCAAACTGGTGCAGCCACTCTGGAAAACAGTGTGGAGGTTCCTCAAAAAATTAAAAATAGACCTACCCTACGACCCAGCAATAGCACTGTTAGGAATTTACCCAAGGGATACAGGAGTACTGATGCTTAGGGGCACTTGTACTCCAATGTTTATAGCAGCACTTTCAACAATAGCCAAATTATGGAAAGAGTCTAAATGTCTATCAACTGATGAATGGATAAAGAAATTGTGGTTTATATACACAATGGAGTACTATGTGGCAATGAGAAAGTATGAAATATGGCCCTATGTAGCAACTTGGATGGAACTGGAGAGTATGATGCTAAGTGAAATAAGCCATACAGAGAAAGACAGATACCATATTGTTTCACTCTTATGTGGATCCTGAGAAACTTAACAGAAACCCATGGGGGAGGGGAAGGAAAAAAAAAAGAGGTCAGAGTGGGAAAGAGCCAAAGCATAAGAGACTCTTAAAAACTAAGAACAAACTGAGGGTTGATGGGGGTGGGAGGGAGGGGAGGGTGGGTGATGGGTATTGAGGATGGCACCTTTTGGGATGAGCACTGGGTGTTGTATGGAAACCAATTTGTCAATAAACTTCATATATTGAAAAAAAAGTCCTCAGGGCACCTGGGTGGCTCAGTCGGTTAAGTGGCTGACTTCGGCTCAGGTCACGATCTCGCGGTCCGTGAGTTCAAGCCCCGCGTCAGGCTCTGTGCTGACAGCTCAGAGCCTGGAGCCTGTTTCAGATTCTGTGTCTCCCTGTCTCTGACCCTCCCCTGTTCATGCTCTGTCTCTCTCTGTCTCAAAAATAAATAAACATTAAAACAATTGAAAACAAAAAGAAAAAAGTCCTCCGTACAGTAAAATCCTAAGGTATATGTAAATATACAATTATTTTAGACATAATTCAAAGTAAAAGAGATGAAAAAATTTAGAGAAGAAATTTCCTATTCCTCCAGTTACACAGTAGTTATGAAAATAATCATAGCATATATACTTGCTCTGATTATGTGGCAAGCTCAAGTTTATACCCAATACTTTATATAGAAATAAAAACCACCTTGATCTGTTGCAATATGTATGCTAATTGCTATCAAACTTGCTTTATCATTAAGCAAGCCAAATTATTGATCATCCAAATGCTTCTGAAAGGCGATTATTTAATATATTAAATGATCTTATTCAGATCATAATTTGTAAAGAAAGGCTTAATATTTCATCCCCTTTTCTATCTTGTTAAAAATGACAATAATTTCTTTTTTTTTGTTTTTGTTTTTCAGTTTGGGGTTTCACTTTAAATCTATGTAATTTTAATGCATTAGCTCATGCAGAGAGCAAAGAAACCAGAAGGTGAAGAGAGAAACTCTGAAGTACCAAAAAAACTAAAGGAGAAAGTAAAATAAGAGCAGCCAATTACTTATGAAAACTAAGTAGTAGAGGTAGTTCTGAAGTCAGTGTGGAAGAATGCAATCAGTATTTTTAATAAATATCTATAAGAGATACAGTGTTATTAATTATTGACCAACCTTCTAGAAAGCTCACCAAGCGTCGAGGGACGTTAATAATGGTAAATTGTCATTTTTTTTTAAGTTTGAATAATTGACAATTGGAATGCCTCTGTGGCTCAGTCAGCTAAGCATCCAACTCTTGATTTCAGCTCAAGTCATTATCTCACAGTTTGTGGAATTGAGCCCTACATGGGACTCTGTGCTGACAGCATAGACCCTGCTTGGGATTCTCTCTCTCTCTCTCTCTCTCTCTCTCTCTCTCTCTCTCCCTCCCTCCCACTCTCTCTATCTCTCATAATAAGTAAATTAAAAAACTTTAAGCAAAAAGAAAGAAAAACTGATAATATTAAAAAAGAATTCATGTTGTTAAAATTTGTTTTTATCCTTGGATTAAACTTTCTACGTTGGAATTTCAAGATGTCTTGAATCGTTAAAACCTACTTCCATCTTAATTATGTCATATAGGTTCTATATCAAACACTAGGGAATCAAAACTGAGATGTTGTCTTGCAATTATTTTTTAACACTTTTGTGGCAGGAGGTTGTGTTTTCCATTCCAACTGGATTATGAACTCCTTAATGGTAGGATATATGGTTTTCTTCCTTTGTTATCCTTTCACAGAACATAATAAAGTTCATTACACATGAGAGGATGCTAGGCTAAGTTAATGCTTCTGACTATTTTTCAAGCATTTTCCTGGTCAATATTTGAGAACTTGTCAATGTAACTCAGATTCAAATGTATCTACAATTCTTTATATAAAATATATTATTATATGTTATAATTTATTATACTTTATATAAAGCCTTGTTGTTTCAATTATCTCATGTTTACATTGGTCAACATATTAGTATCTGTAGAAATCTTGACAAACTTGGCTTGCTATAGCTGACCACGTGTTTGTTTTTAAGTTTGGTTCAGAAGTCTTAAAATTTCAGATTAAATGCCACTTCAAAACTAATAAATTTTCTTATGGTGGATATTGAGTAACTAGCTCCCCAGGTGATTCTTGAGCACAAGGAAGTCTGAGATCCTATTTAGCACTATTAGGAAAGTGAATTGTCCCAGGAGTAGTCCATTTAACTATTATCTAAAACTGGTCTACCTCTACCACTCCATTATAACTTTTATAACCTTAGAAATTTAGCAGGGGATGTTTTTCCAACCTTGGTTTCAAATTCTTATTTTTTTCTGTCACCTGTATCCCAGATTCAGTCCTCTAGTTTTGTGGTCTTGGCTAGACAAACATGCTATAGCTACCAATTGAAGATCCCTTTATTTAATGATCCCTTTTTAATGTTCTTAGTCCTTTGACTGTACTCTGATTTGGGTTAATTCATTGTAACACAGTGAGAAGCTCTTAAATTTCTTTTGTGAAATTTTTTTGTACATACACTTTAGAGGTGAAAATAATATAGGCTTATTACTAGCAATGGGAAAATCAAGTCAATCTAAGGTCTAAGCTCCATCTTTAAAGAGATGGGGATTACCATACTGGCCTGGCCCTTGTGATAATTCTTTGCTTATACTTGGTGAAATTTCTGATGTATTATACTTGTTGCCTAGTTAACCTGGAATAAGAAGTACTTCAAGATTAGAGTACTCAAAGTTTGTTGACCTAGAGATTTTATATTTAAACTTTACTTCCCCAGAGAAAATGAACACCTTTATTGACTTACCAAGGTGTTTTGGCATTTATACTTCTGACTATCTTTATCCAAAGAAAAAAATTAAAAATACATGGTTTTATACCTCTAAAGTTTTTTATAAGATTATCTTCTACATCTATCCTTTTTTTTATATAATAATGCTGACTGTCATAACTGTTCTGCAAAATTATGTTTTCTTTCTCAGGCATATGTAGTCTATATTGTATTCTTCATGTATACACAATGTAATAATGAAAGCTCAAGATTATTAAAACTATTCTAAGGAAATACAGCAGGGTTTCTTTGATTGTTCTTATACTTAATTTTTTATTCAAAATCAGTACTTTTCTCTTCCAGTTAAGGTACTATATTCTTCAATACAATAGTAATTATACTCAATATGAATATGCCAAAACTTGTCTGATTTTTTTTCTTTTTTTATAGGATTAATATATCATTTCATGGAAACTTGAAAAATGCAAGTGGCTTGCTAATGGGTGATACAAACATCTCTCATTCATTACAATAAATTTTAGAAAAGTGATAATAAGAGTTTTTAAATATCAAAATCAAAAAAAGTATATAAAGAATTTGCCTCAAAATAATAAAGGTCTTATATGAAAAGCACACAGCTAACATCATAATCAACAGTGAAACAATATATGTGAATGTTTTTTTCTCTAAGATCAGTAACAAAGAAAGAATGTGTATTCTCATCACTTCTATTCAACATACTTCTGTAACTCTTAGCCAAAGTAATTGGGAAGAAAAAAAAAGTCATCCAAATGAGAAACCAAGAAGAGGGGCACCTGGGTGTCTCAATGAGCTAAGCATCTGACTCAGGTCATGATGTCAGGATTTGTGAGATCAAGACATGCACTGACAGTGCAGAGCCTGGTTGGGATTCTCTCTCTCCTCTCTCTCTGCCCCTCCTCCTACTCTCAATAAATTAAAAATTATACATTTTTTTAAAAGGAAAAAGAAACATTGTGTTTGTAGATGTCATGAACTGATATATAGTCATGAAGATTCCTCAAAGAAACTAGTAGAAAAATTAATGAATTTGGTAAAGTTGCAGGATACAAAGTCCACAAACATATAAAAGTCAGTTGTGTCTCTATACACTAACGACAGTCTATTTGAAAAATAAGTTAGAAAAACAATCTTATTGACAAAAAGATCAAAAAGAATAAAACACTTAAGAATAAACTTGACCAGAAAGTAAAAGAATGTATGGTAACTGTTACAAAACATCAAGGAAAGAAATTAGACACAAATAAAAGGAAAGACATTCCATGTTCATAGGTTGAAAATATATATATATATTGTTAAAATGCCCATAATACCAAAGCTATCTACAGATTCATTGCCATTTCAATATCATTTTTTTACACAAATAGAAACAAATCCTAAAATTCATATAGAAGTACAATGAAAACAACAAATAGTCAAAACAATTTTGAGAAAGAAGAAAAAAAGCTGGAGGCATTATACTTCCTGATTTCAAAATATACTACAAAGCTAAAATAAATAATTAAAACAGTATGGTACTGGCACAAACTGACATATTGACCAATGAACAAAATTAGCAGCCCAGAAAAAATGCATATATGGTTAACTGATATTTGATGAGGGTGTTAAGAATATACAATGGGAAAGGGACAGCCTCTTGAACAAATGATGTTGAAAAAACTGCATATCTACATGCCAAAGAATGAAATTGGACCTTACCTCGCACCATACACAAAAATCAATTCACAAAGGATTAAATATTTAAATGTAAGACCTGAAACTGTAAAACTCTTAGCAAAAGAAAAGCTTCATGACATTGGTCTTGGAAATGATTTATTCAATGCAACACCAAAAATACAAGCAACACAAACAAAACTTTACCAGTGGGAATACATCACACTAAAAAGCTTCTGCACAGCAAAGGAAATCATCAAGAGTGAAAAGGCAACCCATGGAATGGGAGAAAATATTTACAAGCCATCTATGTAATAAGGGGTTAATATCTAAACTATAAAAGTAACTCATACAAGTCAATAGCAAAAACAAACAAACAAACAAACAAATAATGTGATTAAAAAATGGGCAAAGTACTTGAACAGACATTTCTCCAAAAACAGACAAATGTCCAGTGGTCATGAAAAGGTGCTAAACAGCAATAATCATTAGTGAAATACAAATTAAAACTATAATGAGATATCACCTCATGCCTCTTTAATATAGAGAATAAACTGAAGGTTGATGCAGGTTGGAGTTTGGGGTGGTGGGGAAAATAGGTGATGGGCATTGAGGAGGGCACTTGTTGGGATGAGCACTGGGTGTTGTATGTAAGTGATGAAGCACAAGAATCTACTCCTGAATCCAAGACTACACTGTATGTTAGCTAATTTAACAATTAAAAAAAAAGATAACAAGTGTTGGCAAGGATATGGAGAAATTGGAACACTTATACAATGTTGGTGGAAATGTAAAATGGTGCAGTTGCTAAGGAAATCATTTTGGAGCTTCCCCCTGAAAAATTAAAAATAGAACTATCATGTGAACCAGAAATCTCATGTCTAAGCATACATGAAATATTAAAATCAGTATCTTGAAGAGATGTCTGCACTCCCGTGTTCATTGCAGCATTATTCACAATAGCCAAGATACAGAAATAACCTAAGTGTCTATCAGTGGAGGAATGCATAAAAACAATGTGGTATATACACACAATGTAATATGAGCCTGAATAAAGAGAAATACTACCATTTGCAACATGAATGAACCTGGAGGACATCATCCTGAGTGAAATAAGCTAGTCACAGAAGGACAAAAATTACTTGATTTCACATATATGAGGTACGTAAAATAATCAAACTCATAAAAACAAAGTAGGATGGTGGTTTCCAGTGGCTAGGGGGTGGGAATGGGAAATGGGGAGTTGCTGTTCAACAGGTATAAGGTTTCAGTTATACAAGATGAATAAGTTCCAGACATAAGCTATACAATACTGTGTCTATAGTTAACAATACTCTATTGTGCATTTTGTTGAGAGGGTATATCTCATGTTAAGTGTTCTTACCACAATAGAAATAAAATAAAACTAGAATTATTTTTGAAAATAAAAAAAAAATTACTTGTTAAAATATAACCATGAACTGTCCAGAGTCCTGGAATCCCATTCAAGCAGACATTGATAAAAAGTCATTTTTTAATATTTAAACATCCTAAGTAGATATTCCGCATGTCATGGTGAGTACTGTATTTTCTATTTTTCTCACCACATGTTTTTCCTTAATGCATTATACCTATTAACATGCTTTCTTTGCTACCATTCATTACTTTGTTCTTCCTGTGAAACAAAACTATTTGAGATCTGAGAAAAGCAAACAGAATCTGTTCCTAAAGTTATTACAGACACAAAATATTTCAGCTAATAATTGGGGGTTAATAAGCCCTGAACTCTAAGATAAAGTCCAGATAGTCCTTATCCTGTCTTTTTAAACCCTACATAGTCTAGGCCTGACCTTCATTTCCTACCTAATTTTGTACTATTCTCCAACGCATATGATTCACATCAACTAAAGTGAAATTTATCTTTTGAACACACCTTCAATTTTCATACTTCACTGTCATTTTGTTAATGTTTATTTTTTTTTATTTAAGAGAGAGAGAGAGAGAGAGAGAGAGAGAGAGAGAGAATGAGAATCCCAAGCAGGTTCCATGCTCAGCATATAGCCCGATATGGGGCCCAATCCCATGAAATAGGAGATCATGACCTGAGCTGAAATCAAGAGTCTGACACTTACTTGACCAAGCTACCCAGGTGCCCCACTTCAGTGCTGTTTTGAAGAAACTCTGTGTTGTTCCTCCTACCTGGAATTTATTCTTCCCCATCTGTATCAAAATGCTATCCATTCCTTAAGATTCTTCTCAAATCATCTCTCCTCCATGAAGTATTCTAAGGTTGCTCTGATCAGAATTTTTTCTTGTCTTTGAATGCATATAGGACTCAATCACCAAGCAACTTAAAACTTATCTTGCAATACACTCCTTTTTTTATGACCAAGAAAACTTTTAAGTGAATACACTTTATCTCCCCAATAATATTATAAGTCTTTAGTGGGAATCAGCACATATTTACCTTTTAATCCTGAGAGAGCCTAAAAAAGCATAATGCATACAGTAGGGGTTTAACAAATGTTGAATGAAGGAAATAGTAAATGAATACCAAAGTCTTAGTTAAGGAACTGGCTGGTTGAATGTTACAACAGGCTTCAAACTAAATTAAATAGTTGTGTTGCCTAAATTTTTATGTGACTGTTACATATTCAGTTGTTTATTAGTGTTGTTATATCAAATGTAATGAGCACTAGCCAGAAAAGGACACCTAAATGTCATTGTGCTCACAGCAGTCTATTTTTTCAGGGAAAAGATGGACAAAAGATTTAAGAGATTGTTTCTATTAAGTAAGCTACTGGTGGGATGACAAAAATACAATCACTCATGTTAAGGAATTGCTAAAAATATTCCCAAGGTGTTTGCATGGGTACTGAAGAAGTAAGAGAAATAGAGTGTGTAAGTAGGCCATGATGTTTTTATTCTGAATAGGAATGTTTGAGACCATGGAAGGGATAAGTCATTTTGATTAATAGTGACAGGTTAAGGAAGGTTAGCCAACAGTACCAAAGGATACACTACTGACAGTTTTTTTTTCCATTGACATTTTTTTTAATTTTTCCATTGATATTTTTAAATTAAGTTTTTTATTTTAATTCCAATTAGTTAACATAGTGTTATATTAGTCCCAAGTGTACAATATAGTGGTTCAACAATTGCATACATCATCTAGTGCTCACCAGAAGTGCACTTTTGAATCCCTATCACCTATGTCACACATCTCTCCACACACCTTTCCTCTGGTTAACAATAAGTTTGCTGTCTATAGTTAAGAGTCTGTTTCTTGATTTCTCTTCTTTCCTTCAGTTGTTAGTTTTCTTCCTTAAATTTCACATATAAGTGAAATCATATGGTATTTGTCTTTCTCTGACTGACCTATTTTGCTTAGTATTATACTCTCTAGCTCCATCCATATTGTTGCAAATGGCAAAATTTCACTCCTTTTTATGGATGAATAATATTCCATTTTCTTTATCCATTCATGGACACTTGGGCTGCTTCCATAATTTGCCTATTGTAAATAATTCTATACACATAAGGGTGAAGTATCTGTTTGAATTAGTGTTTCTGTATTTTTGGGGTAAAAATCCAGTAGTATGATTGCTGGACCATAGGGTACAACTATTTTTAACTTTTTGAGGAACCTTAATAGTGTTCTCCATGGTGGCTGCACCAATTTGCATTCCCACCAAAAGTGCCAGGAGGGTTCCTTTTGCTCCACATACTTGCCAATACTTGCTGTTTCTTATGTTTTATATTTTGGTTATTCTCACAAGAGTGAGATCACAGGTGTGAGTATCTCATTGTAGTTTTGGTTTGCATCTTTTCATTTGTCTATTGACCATCTGTATGCCTTCTTTGGAGAAATGTCTGTTCCTGTCTTCTTCCCATTTTATAAATTGGATTATCTGGGTTTTGGATGTTGTGTAATGTCTTTATATATTTTGCATAGTAACCGTTTATCAGTTATGTCATTGACAAATATCTTCTCCGATTACATACCTTGCCATTACTTTTGTTAATTGTTTCCTTTGCTGTAGTTTTTATTTTGATGTAGTCCCAATAGTTTATTTTTGTTTTTGATTCCCTTGCCTCAGGAGACATCTAGAAGGAAGTTTCTATGGCCAGTGTCAAAGAGGTTACTGCCTGTGTTCTCCCCTATGATTTTTATGGTTTCATTTCTCACATTTAGGTCTTTAATCCATTTTGAGTTTATATTTGTGTATGGTGTATGGTGTACTTTCATTATTTTGCATGTAGCTCTCCACTTTTCTCAATACCGTTTGTTGAATAGACTGTCTTTTCCCAATTGTATATTCTTTCCCACTTTGTTGAAGATTAGTTGATGATATAATTTTGGGCTTATTTTTGGGTTTTCTATTCTGCTTCATTGATTTATATGCCCATTATTGTTCCAGGACCATATTTTGATAACTCCAGCTTCGTAGCATAACTTAAAGTCTGGAATTGTGACACCTCCAACTTTTTTCTTTTTCAAGATTGCTTTCACTATTTGGGATCTTCCAGAGTTCCTAACAAATTTTAGGATTGTTTGTTCTAGTTCTATGAAAAATACTATCAGTATTTCATAAGGATTGCATTAAATGTGTAGATTGCTTTAAGTAGTATAGACATTTTAGCATTATTTGTTCTTCCAGTCAATGAGCATGTAATGTCTTTCCATTTATGTCATCTTCAATTTCTTTCATCAGTGTTTTACAGTTTTCAGAGTACACATCTTTCACCTATTTGGTTAGGTTTCTTTCCAGGTTTCTTAATATTTTAAGGGCAATTGTAAATGGGATTGTTTTATTAATATCTTTTTCTGATGCTTCATTATTAGTGTATAGAAGTGCAATTGATTTCTGCACATTGACTTTGCATCCTGTGAATTTACTGAAATTATTTATTAGATCTAGTAATTTTTTGGTGGAGTCTTTAGGGTTTTCTTTATACAGTATCATGTCATCTGCAAAGAGTGAAAGTTTTACTTCTTCCTTAACAATTTGCATTCCTTTTATTTCTTTTTGTTGTCTGGTTGCTGTGGTTAGGACTTCCAGTACTATGTTGAATAAAAGTGGTGAGAGTGGACATTCTTGTCTTGTTCCTGACCTTAGAGAGAAAGCCTCAGGTTTTTTCCATTGACTATGATGTTCATTGTGGGTTTTTCATATAAGACCTTTATTATGTTGAGGTGCATTCCCTCTAAACCTATTTGGTTGAGGGTTTTTATAATGAATGGATTTTGTACTTTGTCAAAAGCTTTTACGGCTTCTATTGAAATGATCATAAGATTTTTATATTTTCTCTTATTGATGTGATGTATCACATTCATTAACTTGCAGATATTGAAAAATTCTTGCATCCTAGAAAGAAATACCAATTAATCACGATAAATGACTTTTTAATGTATTGTTGGATTTAGTTTACTAGTATTTTGTTGAAAATTTTTGCATTGATGTTCATAAGAGATATTGGTCTGTAGTCATCTTCATGTCATGTCTTTATCTGCTTTTGGCATCAGGGTAATGCTGGTCTCATAGAATGAATTTTTAATGTTTTCTTTCTCTTCTGTTCATTGGAATAGTTCAAGGAGAAAATATATTAATTTTTCATTTTTATTTTTTATTTTTTTGGAAAAAATTTTATTTAAATTCTATTTAATTAATATACAGTGCAATACTGTTTCAGGAGTAGGATTAAGTGAATCATATCTTACATGCAATACCCAGTGCTTAATCATAAGTGCCCTCCTTAATACCCATGGCTTATGTAGTCCATCCCCCACTCACCTCCCTCCATCAACCTTCAGTTTGTTTTCTGTCTTTAAAGGTCCCCCATGGTTTGTTTCCCTCTCTCTTCTCCTCACCATATGTTCATCTGTTTTTTTTTTTTCTTGTTAAATTCCACATATGAGTGAAATCATGTGCTATTTCTCTTTCTCTGGCTTATTTCACTTAGCATAATACACTCTAGCTCTAACCACATCATTGTGAATGGTAAGATTTCACTCTTTCTGATGGCTATTATTGCATTGTGTGTGTGTGTGTGTGTATAATCTCACATTTTCTTTACCCATTAATCAGGCAAAGGAAACTCGGGCTCTGTCCATAGTTTGGCTATTATTGATAGTGCTGCTATATACAAAGTAGTGCATGTACCCCTTTGAATATTTTTGTACCCTTTGGATAACTACCTACTAGTGCAATTGCTGGGTTGTAGGGGAGTTCAACTTTTAACTTTTTGAGGAACCTCCATACTGTTCCCCAGAGTGGTTGCACCAGTTTGCATTCCCACCAACTGTGCCATTCTGACAGATGTGGTGATATCTCATTGTGGTTTTCATTTGCACTTCCCTGATGATGAGTGATGTTGCTCATCTTTTCATGTATCTGTTAGTTATCTGGAAATCTTCTTTGGAAAATTGTCTTGAATAGATGACACTAACTCTTAAATCTTTTTTAAATGTTTGGTAAAATGCATCTGTGAAGCCATCTGGTCCTGGAATTTTGTTTCATAGCAGTTTTTTGATTACTGATCAATTTTGATGCAAATAATTGGTGTTCAAATTTTCCATTTTTTTCTTTTTTCAATTTTGGTAGTTCATGTTTTTAGGAATATATCCACTCCTTTAAGGTTGTCTAATTTTTTGGCATATAATTTTTCTTAATATTCTCTTACAATTGTAATTTTAATGTCAGTTTGCATTTCTTTTTCATTTGTAACTTAGCTTATTTGATTCCTTTCTCTTTTTTTAATGAGTCTGGTTGCAGGTTTATCAATGATTTGTTTTTTCAAAGAAGCAGTCCCTGGTTTCATTATCTGCCTTATTTTTGTTTGTTTCTCTATCATTTATTTTTTCTCCAATATTTGTTATTTCCTTCCTTCTTCTGCTTTGGGGTTTTGTTTGTTGTTTTTATATCCTTTAAGTGTAAGGTTAGGTGTTTGTTGTTGTTATTGTTTGTTTTTTGAGATTTTTTTCCTGCTTCTTATAAGGTGTGTTGCTATATACTTTACTCTTAGAACTGCTTTTGCTGTATCATGAAGGTTTTGGACTGTTTTTTTTTTTTTTAATTTTCTGTTATTTCCAGGTACTTTTTTTATGCCTATTTTATTTTTTTTGCTTAACCCATTCATTGTTTAGTAACATGTTATTTAACCTTCATATATTTTTGGTCTTTTCAGATTTTTTTTTCTTGTGGTTGATTTCCAGTTTCATAGTGGCGTGGTCAGAAAAGATGCATATGGTATGTCTTCAATAGTTTTCAACTTGCTGAGACTTGTTTGTGGCCTAATATGTGATCTGTTCTGAAGAATGATCCATGTGCACCTGAAAATAATGTATATTCTGTTTTTTTAGAATGGAATGTTCTGTATATATCTGTTAAATCCATTTGTTTCTCTGTGTCATTAAAGGCAATTGTTTCCTTGTACATTTTCTGTTTAGATGATCTGTCCATTGATAGTGGGGTGTTAAAAAAATCTAGTATTATTGTGTTACTATCTATTAGTTCCTTTATGTTTGTTATTAACTGTTTTATGTATTTGGGTGCTTTCATGTTGGATACATAAACATTTACAATTGTATCTTCTTTCTGGATTGTCCCCTTTATTATGATATAGTGCCCTGCTTTTTTTGTTACAGTCTTTTATAAATTTTCTTATTTAAAAAAAATAATGTTTATTTTTGAAGGGGAGACAGAGCACAAGCAGGGGAGAGGCAGAGAGACAGGGAGACACAGAATCCAAAGCAGGCTCCAGGCTCTGAGCTGTCAGCACAGAGCCCAACACAGGGCTTGAACTCAAGAGCCATGAGATCATGACCTGAGCTGAAGTCAGACACTTGACTGAGCCCCCTAGGCACCCCCACTTGTTACAGTATTTGTCTTAAAATATATTTTGTCAAATACAGATATTGTTAACCTGGCCTTTTTTTGACATCCATTTCAATGATACATGTTTCCCCATCCTCTCACTTTCTATCTGCAGGTGTCTTTAGGTCTGAAATGAGTTTCTTATTGACAGTCTATAGATTGTTTTTTATTATTAATTCTGTCACCCTGTGTCTTTTAGAGTATTAAGTCTATTTATATTCAAGGAAATTATTAATAGATATGTATTTATTTCCATTTGTTACTTTTGTGGTTCGTTTCTATAATTTTTCTCTTACCCTTTTTTTCTTGCTGCTTTTCATGGTTTGCTGGGGGTTTTTTAGTGGTGTACTTGGATTCTTCTTTCTTTATTTTATACTTATCTCTTACTGGTTTTCGATTTGTGATTAGCATTAGGTTTGTATATAACATGTATACTAAGTTGATCGTCACTTAAGTTTGAAAACTTTACTCCTCTACATAAAATAGGTAGTATATTATGTGATATTTTATATCTTTTTATTTTGTGAATCCCCTTATTTTACAGATATACTTATTTTTCATACTCTTCTTTAAGCTGAATTTTTATACTCAAATAGTCCTCTGTAATATTTCTTGTATTTTGGTGTAGTGGTCATGGACTCCTGTAGTTTTTGTTTGAGAAAATCCCTTTTCATTTTTTTTTCTGAGAAACTCATTAACTATTTTTGTATTATAAATGATGCCTTGCTGGATAGAGGGGTTATTTTTTGTTTGTTTGTTTGTTGTTTGTTTTTGCCTTAAGATTTTTCCTTTTCAGCACTTTTAATATATCATACTCTTCCTTTCTGGAATGCAAAGTTTCTGCTGAAGAACCTGCTTGTAGCCCAATGTGGTTTTCCTTGTATGTAACTATCTTCTTTTCCCTTTCTACTTTATTTTTATTTTCTTCATCACTACTTTTTGCCATTTTAATTACTTGTGTCTTAGTGTGGACCTCCCTGTGTTGAGGGTTTTTTTTTTTGTTTTTTTTTTTTGTTTTTTTTTTTTTGCAGGGGGAGGGATATCTGTGCTTCTAGATCTGGATATCTGTTTTCTTTCCCAAATTGGAAAGGTTTTCAGTTATTATTTCTTCAAATAAAAGTTCTGCCCCCTTTTATCCTTCTTCATTTTCTAGGATCCCTATTATGCAAATGTTATTATTCTTAATGGAGTCACTGATTTCTGTAAGACTGCTTAATTTGCATAATTTCCCTCTCATTTGCTCAGTTTGGTTACTTTCCATTATTCTATCTTCAAGGTTATTAATTCCTCTGTTTCATCTTGCCTATTTGTTCCATCAAGTGTAGTTTTAATTTCATTTATTATGTTTTTCATCTCTAATTTATTCTTTTTTGTCTCTTTCTAAGGGTCTTGCTGATGTCTTCTACTCTTTTTTCAACTTCAGTGAGTATCTTTATGAACATTGTTTTAAGTTCTCTATCAAGCATATTACTTATATCTGCTTTGCTTAGGTCTGTTTCTGTAAATTTGTCCTATTATTTCATTTGTGGCATATTTCCCCATATCCTCATTTTGTCTATGTCTCTGTTTCTCTGTGTTAGGAACATAGCTATGTTTCCTAATCTTGAAAGTAATGGTCTTATTGAGAAGTCTTATAGCAGCATGCAGTGCACTGTCCCCTACTTCCAGAAACTGGAGCTTCAGGGAATGACTCCTGTGTGTGTTGTGTGTGCCCTGTTGTGTTCTGGATGCCTTTTCCTTCAGTCTGGTTTTCTGCAGTAACTCATTGCCTTTTATGGGCAATGTTTGGTCCCTAGGAGGTGTAAAGTGCATTTTAACAAGGTACAATCTGGTCTGCTTGCTAAATGAGACCTGGAGCCCCTGATGCCAGGATAGGTTGGCCTAAGCAGATCTTCACAGCATGTGTGGGTGGTGCATGCATTTTACAAGGTGCACCTCAGGCTTCTGCAGCTTCCACTGCTGTCATCATAGGCATTGCTGTGACCACTGCAGCCACTAGGATTGAGACCCCACATAAGACATGGGTCAATAGATGGGATGTTAGTAAGGTGCATGCTTATTTTCTGAGGGAGAATCCCTGCAGCCTTGAGACTGAGGAAAGAGTGACTGGAAAGTGTTGATCAGCTAAAGGGTGGGAGGACAAGACTTGGTGCAAGCATGTTAGGTAGTGGTTATGGGCACAGTGCTCATTCCTGCAGGTGGCTGTGTGTTTTTCCTGAGGGGTGGGAGAGGAAAATGGCTCCCACCAGCACTTTTGTTCCTCAAGAGGTCTCTCTGATATCGCTATCTCTCTGGGACATGCAGTGTAATGAGTAAATCACTCTCACTCCCATGTGTCCCAGGCATTTGCTTCTATGTTGTACATGCTCAGGCTGTTTGGCATGTTGCTTCCTTAAGAACAGGGACTCAACTTACTAGGCCTCTCAGAGCTCTGCAAAAGCCAAGCTCACTAATTTTTTAGAATTCCAAGCTTTAATTCCCACTGGTCATAAAAACTCATGAAATTCATCCCTTCCAGCTCCCTCCTGTCTATAAAGGGCCACAGTTGGTTGAGGTATCAAATCATATCCACCTCTCCTACTTTCCTTGATGTAGTCTCTTCTCTACTTTTGGTTGTGGAGTTCATTCTGCCCATCTTTGGGTCATCTTGTGGGTTGTTTACCATGATGTGAGTGTTCACAGGTGCAGAGCTAATAACAAGCTGTTAAAACTCATAAGGGACAGAAAACCAGCCAAAAGGACAAAACAGAAGAATTCCTCTCAAAAGAAATTCCAGGAAGAAGTGACATCTAAAGAATGGATCTAAACAGATATAAGCAATATAACTGAACAAAAATTTGAATAATATTCATAAGATTAATAGCTGAGCTTGAAAAAAAGCATAGAAGACATCAGAGAATCTCAGCATAGAGACATGCAGAGATCAAGTAACTAACAAAGTCATGATTAATTTAAAAATGCTATAAATGAGGTGCAAAATACAATGGAGGCAGCCACAGCTCGGATTGAAGAGGCAGAGAAGAGAATAGGTGACTTAGAATGTAAAAAAATTGGAAAAAGAGGAAGCTGAGAAAAACAGAGATAAAAAATTTCTGGATTATGAGGGGAGAATTAGAGAACTAACTGATGCAATTCAACAGAACAATGTCCATATCATAGGAATTCGAGAAGAAGAAGAGAGAGAGAAAGGGGCTGAAGGTGTACTTGAACAAATCATAGCTGACAGCTTCTGCAATCTGGGAAAGAGAAACTGAAATCTGTGAGACACAGAGAACTCCCTTCAGATGTAACTTGAATCAGTCTGCTGCACAACATATGATAGTGAAACTGGCAAAATACAAAGATAAAGAGAATTCTGAAAGCAGCTAGGGATAAATGGGCCTTAACATACAAAGGTAGAAGCATAGGATAATAGCAGACCTAGCTACTGAAACTTGGTAAGCCAGAAAAGAATGGCAGGAAAACTTCAATGTAATGAACAGGAAAAATATGCAGCCAAGAATCCTTTATCCAGCAAGCCTGTAATCAGAATAGAAGGAGAGATAAAGGTTTTCCCAAACAAACAAAAACTGAAGGAATTCTTGACCACTAAACCAGCCATACAAGAGATTCTAAGGGGGATTTTGTGAGTATAATGTTGCAAGGACCACAAAGTACCAGAGACATCACTATAAGCATGAAACCTACACATAACACAATGACTCTAAACCCATATCTTTCAATAATAACACTGAATGTAAATGGACTAAAAGTTACAATCAAAAGACATAGGCTATCAGAATGGATAAAAAAAAAGACAAATCTATTTGCTGTCTATAAGAGAATCATTTCAGACCGGAGGACATTTTCAGATTGAAAATGAGGGGATGGAGAACTATCTATCATCCTACTGGAAGTCAAAAGAAAGCTGCAGAGCCCTACATATATCAGACAAACTACTTTTAAATTAAAGTCTGTAAAAAGAGATGAAGAAGGGCATTATATAATAATTATAGGGTCTACCCATCAGGAAGAGCTAACAATTATAAATGTCTATGCACCGAATTCAAAAGCACCCAAATATATAAAACAATTAATCACAAACATAAGCAAATTATTGATAAGAATGTGTAGTTGCAAGGGAATTTAATACTCCACTTACCACAATGGACAGATCATCTAGACACAGAATCAGTAAAGAAAAAATGGGGTGAATGATACACTGAACCAGATGGACTTGACAGATATATTTAGAACTCTACATCCCAAAGCAACAGAATATACTTTCTTCTTGAGTGCACATGGAACATTCTCCAAGATAGATCACATACTGGGTCACAAAACAGTCCCCAATAAACACAGAAGAATTGACATCATACCATGCACACTTTCAGATCACTATGCTATGAAACTTGAAATCAACCACAGGAAAAAGTCTGGAAAACCTCCAAAAGCATGGAGGTTAAAGAACATCCTACTAAAGAACAAATGCGTCAACCAGGCAATTAGAGAATAAATTAAAAGATATATGGAAATAAATTAAAATGAAAATTCAACAATCCAAACCCTTTGGGATGCAGCAAAGGCAGTCCTAAGAAGAAAATACATTTCAATCCAGACTTATCTCAAGAAAGAAGAAAAATCCCAAATAAATAATCTAACAGCACACCTAAAGGAACTAGAAGCAGAACAGCAAAGACAACCGAAACACAGCAGAAGAGGAGAAATAATAAAAATCAGAGCAGAAATAAACATTATAGAATCCAAAAAAGAAAAAAGAAAAAACAGTAGAACAGATCAATGAAACCAAGAGTTGTTTTTTTTTTTTTTTGAAAAATAAACAAAATTGATAAACATCTAGCCAGGCTTCTCAAAAAGAAAAGAGAGAGGACCCATGTAGATAAAATCACAAAAGAAAATGGATTTATTACAAAAAATCCCTCAGAAATACAAGAAATTATCAGGGAATACTATGAAACATTATATGCCAACAAACTGGACAACCCAGAAGAAATGGACAAGTTCCTAAACACCCACACACTACCAAAACTCAAATGGGAAGAAATAGAAAATTTGAACAGACCCGTAACTAGTGAAGAAATTGAATCAGTCATCACAAATCTCCCAACAAATAAGAATCCTGGACCAGTTGGCTTCCATGGAGAATTCTACCAGACTTTTAAAGCAGAGTTAATATCTCTCCTTCCCAAACTGTTCCAAAAAATAGAAACTAAGGAAAATATCTGGACTCATTCTATGAAGCCAGCATTACTTTGATTCCCAAACCAGACAGAGACCCAGAACAAAAAATAAAAAAAAAAAAGAACAACAGGCCAATATCCCTGATGAATATGGATGCAAAAATTCTCAACAAGATTATAAAGAATTAAATTCAACAGAATATAAAAAGAATTATTCACCATGATCAAGTGGAATTCATTCCTGGGCTGCAGGGCTGGTTCAATATTCACAAATAAATCAATGTGATACATCACTTAAAAGAATGGATAAGAACCATATTATTCTGTCAATAGATGCAGAAAAAGCATTTGAAAAAATACAGCATACTTTCTTGATGAAAACTCTCAAGAAAGTTGGGATAGAAGGCATATACTTAAACATCATAAAAGCCATTCATGAAAATCCCACAGGTAATATCATCCACAACAGGGAAAAACTGAGAGATTTCCCCCTGAGATCAGGAACATGACACAGATGTCCATTCTCACCACTGGTGTTTACCATAGTATTTGGAAGTCCTAGCATCAGAAATCAGACAACAAAATGAAATAAAAGGCATCCAAATTGGCAAAGATGAAGTCAAACTCTCACTTTTCACAGACGTCATGATACTTTACATGCAAAACCCTACAGAATGTACCAAAAGTCTGCTAGAATTAATACATGAAATGAGCAATGTTTCAGGGTAGAAAATCGATATACAGAAATCTGTTGTATTTTTATGCACCAATAATGAAGCAACAGAAGGAGAAATAAAGAAATGGATCCCATTTACAATTGCACCAAGAAACATAAAACACCTAGGAATCAACCTAACCAAAGATGTAAAAGATCTTTATGCTGAAAACTATAGAAATCTTATGAAGGAATTTGAAGAAGATGCCGAGAAATGGAAAAAAAAAATTCCATGCTCATGGATTGGAAGAATAAATATTGTTAATATGTCAATACTTCCCAAAGCAATCTACATATTCATGCAATCCCAATCAAAATTTCACCAGCATTCTTCTCAAAGCCAAAACAAACAGCCTTAAAATTTGTATGAACCTACAAAAGACCCCGAATAACCAAAGTAATATTGAAGAAGAAAAAAAAAACAAACCGGGAGAAAACACAATCCCAGAGTTTAGCCTTTACTACAAAGGTGTAATCATCAAGAAAGTATGGTATTGGCACAAAAACAGACACAATGGAATAGAATAGAGAACCCAGAATTGGACCCACAAATGTATGGCAAACTAATCTTTGACAAAGCAGGAAAGAACATCCAATGGAAAAAAAGACAGTCTCTTTAACAAATGATGCTGGGAGAACTGGACAGCAACATGCAGAAGGATGAAACTAGACCACTTTCTTACAGCATACACAAAAATAAACTCCAAATGGATGAAGGACCTGAATGTGAGACAGGAAACCATAAAAACCCTAGAAGAGAAAGCAGGCAACAACCTCTTTGACCTTAGCTGCAGCAATTTCTTACTCAACATATCTCCAAAGGCAACGGAATTAAAAGCAAAAATGAACTATTGGGACCTCATAAGATAAAAAGCTTCTGCACTGCAAAGGAAACAATCAACAAAACTAAAAGGCAACCGACAGAATGGGTAAAGATATTTGCAAATGACATATGGGAATAAGGGCTAGCATCTAAAATCTATAAAGAACTCACCCAGAAAACAAATAATCCAGTGAAGAAATGGGCAGAACACATGAATAGATACTTTTCCAAAGAAGACATCCAGATGGCCAACAGACACATGAAAAGATGCTCAACATCACTCCTCATCAGGGAAATACAAATCAAAACTACAGTGAGATACCATCTCATGCCAGAGTGGCTAAAATGAACAAATCAGGAGACTCTAGGTGCTGGCGAGGATGTGGAGAAACAGGAACCCTCTTGCACTTCTGGTGGGAATGCAAACTGGTGGAGTCGCTCTGGAAAACAGTGTGGAGGTTCCTCAAAAAATTAAAAATAGAATTACCCTATGACTCAGCAATGGCACTGCTTGGAATCTACCCAAAGGATACAGAAGTTCTGATGCATAGGGGCACTTGTTCCCCAATGTTTATAGCAGCACTCTCAACAATAGCCAAATTATGGAAAGAGCCTAAATGTCCATCAACCGATGAATGGATAAAGAAGATGTGGTTTATATATACAGTGGAATACTAATTGGCAATGAGGAAGATGGAAATCTGGCCATTTGCAGCAACGTGGATGGAACTGTAGGCTATTATGCTAAGTGAAATAAGCCAGGCAGAAAAAGACAATACCGTATGTTTTCACTTGTATGTGATTCTGGAGAAACTTAACCAAAGACCATGGGGGAGGGGAAGGGGGAAAAAAAACAAAAAGTTACGGAGAGGGAGAGAGGCAAACCATAAGAGACTCTTAAGGACTGAGAACAAACTAAGGGTAGATGGGGGGTCAGGGAGAGGGGAAAGTGGGTGATGGGTTGGAGGAGGGCACTATTTGCGATGAGCACTGGGTGTTGTATGGAAAATAATTTGTCAATAAATTATGTTAAAACAAAATGATGTGAGTGGTATCCAGTTGTATCCAGGGGATAAGATAAACTTAGGGTCCTCCCACTCTGCCATCTTCTCCTACCTCCCCCACTCTGATAGTTTTAAGAAACATGATCACTGGTTTTGCTCTCTTCCAGTGTCAATATATTGATTTGGAAAATGCCATGTTATTTTACTGTGTTTCAGAGTAAAACATTACATAATGCTTTTTCTTTTAAATATCAGTAATACCTGTTTCATCCTAAAACAGCAGATAAAACAAAACTACTTGATTTTAATTTTCTCTCTTTTAGTTACTTTTCCTTAGGTAGTTCTTTTTAAGTCTTTTTTTAATTTTCTTTTTTCTCTTTTAAACCTTATATATTGGCTACCAGGGCTGTGATTTTTTCATTCTTTTTTTAATTTTATATACATATATGTGCATACACACACATGCGCATATATATATGTTTATATATTATATATATTTGTAATATATATATTTATAATATATATATTTATATATATTTATAATATATATTTATATATTTATAATATATATTTATATATATTTATAATATATATTTATATATATTTATAATATATATTTATATATGTTTATGTTTTTATATATATATATATATATATATATATATATATATATATAAGTTTCATAGGTAACATACAGTGCAATATTGGTTTCAGGAGTAAAATTAAGTGATTCATCACTTACATACAATACTCAGTGCTGGTCACAACAAGTGCCCTCCATAATACCCATCACTCATCTAGCCCATCTCCCACCCATTTCCTTCCATCAACCTTCTGTTTTATCTCTATTGTTAAGAGTCTCTTGTGGTTTGTTTCCCTCTCTCCCCTTCCCTATATTCCCATATGTTCATATGTTCTGTTTCTTAAATTCCACATATGAGTGAAACCATATGGTATTTGTCTTTTTCTGACTGACTTATTTCGCTTAGCATAATACATTCTGGTTCCAACCACATTGTTGCAAAGGGCAAGATTTCATTCTTTTCAATAGCTCTGTAATATTCATTATATATATGTCACATATTCTTTATCCATTTATTAGCTGGTGGACATTGGTCTGTTTCCATAGTCTAGCAATTGTTGATAATGCTGCTATAAACATTGGGGTGTATGTATCCTTTAACAAATAGTAACTACAGTCCATATCATCAGGATAGGGCCAGAAATTGCATACAGGTTTTAGATATTCTCATAATGTTAGCTTCCTTTCCTAGAATTGCCTTTAGACTGTTTATTATGTTGTTGCCAATGTATAGGAAAAAGCCTACTTCTTTTGATTTAATATCCTTTAATCAGTTGACAAAGAACAAATTAAAGAAAACAAACAACAAAATCTTACAACTACATAATCTTCTATTATTGACTTATGGAATCTACATACTAAGATAGCACTTGCTAAAATATTGTTTTACAGAAAAATTGTGATAGTCTATAAATTGTATAGTCTCCATAAAGCCCACGCCCAGTTTCCATTGTTATTAATAACTTATATTAGTATGGCAATTTTGTTACAATTTATTAACCAATAGTGGCACATTATTATTAACTTAAGTCCATTTTTTTACCCAGATTTCCTCAGTTTTTAACTAAGGTCTGTTTTCTCTTCCACATCCCTTTTATTTTTCATGTCTTCTTAGGGTCCTCTCAACTGTGACAGTTTCTCAGATTTCCTTTTTTGATTATATTAGTAGTTTGAAAATTATAGACCAGGTGCTTTTTAAATATTCCTCTATTAGAATTTGTATGATGTTTTTCTCATGATTAGCTGGAGAGGTTATGGGTTTTGTGGGAGGAGAGGACAGAAGTGCCATTCTCATCACATCATACCAAGTGTACACACTGTCAAAATTACTAAGCACTTTTGATGTTAAACTTGCTTACCTGGCTCAGGTAGTATTTGTCAGGTTTCTTCCTTGTAAAATTACCACACCCCTGCAGTGGTTCTATACTGTATCACTTTTAAGAAAGAAGTCAATATGTACTGCCCACACTTAAAACACAGTAGTCACCTCTACCTCCTTGAGGGCAGAGTATGTACATAAATAACATGGAATTTTTCTGCATAATACATTTGTCTTTTATTTATGGATTTATGTATTTATTTATTTATGGACTTACGAATATTTTTTTAAATTTTGGTTTATAATCAAATATAATTTTATTTTTTTGCTAACATTGTTCTAGCTTTGGCCATTGGGAACTTTTATAGTTGGCGCCTATGTCCTTTGACATGACATAGCCCCATCATTATTTTTTGAGAACTTTCTTCTTTTATGGCACTAAAAATGTTCCAGGTACATTTTATAGAACATTATATTTCAATCTGAGTGTTTTTATTATTAAGGATCTAGTGTTCCCCACTCCTCTACCTTGATTTGTTTTTCATATTATTCAAATATAAGAATTTTACACTAATATATATATAGCATTGGAAGCAATTTTTACTTACAAACTCATAGGAAAGTCATCAACAAGATTGCTATTAAGGAGATGTTTTACAAAAATCAGAAAGAATACATAGAAGTTTAAAAGATAAACTTTAAATTAAAATAGTAAGTGTCTGAACATTTAGGCAATGTGGCACAGGTTGATATACTTAATATGTTGTTCTTGAAGCCACATATTAAATAATACCATACATGTTGAGTCTTTCATTTCTATTTCCAAATGCAGAAATGAAATAGTTGCCTTTCTTTTTTTTTTATTTTTTTTTAATGTTTATTTATTTTTGAGACAGAGAGAGACAGAGCATGAACAGGGGAGGGTCAGATAGAGAGGGAGACACAGAATCCGAAGCAGGCTCCAGGCTCCGAGCTGTCAGCACAGAGCCGGATGTGGGGCTTGAACTCATGGACCACGAGATCATGACCTGAGCCGAAGTCCGATGCTCAACCGACTGAGCCACCCAGACGCCCCGAAATAGTTGCCTTTCAAATGTCAGAAATAACAACTATAGACATGCTTAATTATGGTATTTAAAGGAACATGGAACTAACGTATTGTTAGATCCTTACACTGAAAGGAGTCCCAATTTTTCCAAATATTAAATACATTTTAGTTAATGTTAACTTAAATATATATACAATACCACACTGCTAGAAATGAAACATGAGGACCATGGAATGAGGCTGCAAGTAACAAAGATTTAAATCAAGATTTAAAATCAGATATTCCATCTATAAAATGGTTTGGAATCATTTCATTAATTTTAAATTATTTTTAAAAATACTCTAAATTTAATAAAGCAATTGAAAATTTGTATAATCTTATACCATACATTTTAAACCATATGCCAAGGGATTTAACCATAAACTTTCTATAAACTACAAATTATAGTTTGTTCCTTATTTTTTCCTTTGAAGTAACAGTTTCTACTGAACAATGCAGTGTAAAATAGTTTCCTAAGTGAAATAAATTAGATCAAGGAAGACAAATACCATGTGATTTCACTCATAAGTGGAATCTAAAAACAAGTTAAAAAACAAAAATAAGAATATTTGCCATATAAGAAGCACGATTATAACAGACTGTTAAAATATTTGTTTTGATTTTTAGAATGCTAGGGATGAAATAAAGGAAAGAAAGAACACTGAGCAACATAGTTATAATGAAGCAAAGATGTAGAGTTAGTAGACAACTAGAACAAAAAATGATAATGACAAGCATACTGGTATGTACAAACTTAACAGTGTGCGATCATGATACAGTGCTGTTCCTAAATGAAGTAGTAAATTACAACTCAATTACATAGGAATGTTTTTGGGCTTTAAAATGATCAAGCCAAGATATTAATATAACTATTTTTTTTCTTTCTCCAAATTTTTATTTAAATTCTAGTTAACTTATAGTGTAATATTAGATTCAGGTATACAACTTAGTGATTCATAACTTACATATAACTTTAATACTTTGCTTTTAATATCTGTTTTAGGAATAATTGTATGTTATTCATTTATGCTCCAATTTAATAATTTAGTTCATTCTCTTAATTTTCTGCAATATTTGTAGAAAGCAGGATGACTTAGATACCCTTACTTTGCCCAGAAAGTCACAGCCCATCTTGTAGTAGTGTGATAATTTTCCACACGGACTGCCATGTTTGTTTGTTTACCGCAAGAGGGAATGTGAGGCTGTTGCCAATATCTCAGGAACCTTTCCTCCTGTGTCCCCAGTCTTGTTGAAGAGAAGCGTTAGAGAATCAAGACATAAGTTCCTTCTCAAACTCTCCTTAAGACCTAATACAGAATAGCTAATATGACATTAATAATCCATCATATTTTAATTAATAATTTCCTAACACCTTTTCTTTTGTTAAAAATATCCTTGGCACATCTATAAAACCACTCTATTTAATTTAAGAAAATATTAACTTTCTACTGTAACCAAAGAAAATTTAACAGAACATTTCTTTAGAACATGAAACATATCAGAAATAAAATAAAAAAGAAATTTATATATATATAAAACATTCTTTGGTGAAAATTTATATTTGACATTTTATCCAGCATGTTTCTATCAAATAATTTATCGTAAAAGTGTTCTCATGTTGGAATATCAATTTAGGAATCTTTAAAAAATTTTATCAGGCGGTAACAGAGGATAATTTAAATTTCTCTACCACAGAGTCAAATGCATTTAATATTAATCTCAAATTTCAGCAGTTATTAAAATTGTAATTCATGGTGAAAAGAGATCAAATGAAAATATGCTGAATGGGGGAAGGGCCAACATGTTGGAGAAGTAAGAGGATCCAAAGTTCTCTCGTCTCACAAACAAAGCAGAGTTGAAGCTAATGGACTTTGAAATCTGAGAGTATGGGAGGAAGAGATTGTATCTTCCAGGGACACACTGGGACAACGTGACAAGGCATAGAGCTACTTCAACAAACAAGTCAACCCACACCAACTGGATGGGTCAAAATATCACAACGAGTAGGGAGATGAAGTAACCAAAGTCACAACAACAGAGCTCAAGTAACAATCTCCACAAAACACATCTTGCAAGGCCAGGCCCTGGACAGTGTATGACCCTTTTTAATATAAAAATTCTCGCAGGTGCAGGATACATAACAAGCTTTTAAAACCCATTAGGGACAGAAAATGAGTCAAAATGATGAAACAGAAGAATTCTCCTCACAAGAAATTCCAAGAAAAAATGACAGCTAAAGAACTGATCTAAACAGATTTAAACAATAAAAATGAACAAGAATATAGAGTAATAGTCGTAAGATTAATTACTGGGCTTGAAAAAAGCATAGAACAGCAGAGAATCTATTGCTGCAAAGATCAAGGAACTAAAAAATGCTCATAATGAATTTAAAAAATGCTGTCAATGAGGTGCAAGATAAACTAAAGGTGGGACAGCCAGAATTGAAGAGGTAGAGGTGAGAATAGGTGAAATAGAAGATAAAATTATGAAAAAAAGATGAAACTGAGAAAACGACAGATTAAAAAAAATTCTGGATCACAAGCAGAGAATTAGAGAACTAAGTGACTCAATGAAACAGAACAATATATGTATCATAGGCGTTCCAGAAGAAGAAGAAAGAGACAAAGGGGCTAAAGGTGTGATTGAACATATGATAGCTGAGAACTTCCCTAGCCTGGGAAAAGAAACAGACATTCAAATCCAGAAGGCACAGAGAACTCCCTTGCGACATAACTTGAATTGATCTTCAGCATGACAAAGCATAGTGAAACTGGCAAAATACAGAGATAAAGAGAGAATTCTGAAAGCAGCTGGGGATAAATCAGTCTTTACCTACAAGGGTAGACACATAAAGGTAGTAGAGGACCTATCTACTGAAACTTAGCTGGCCAGAAAGGAATGGCAGGAAATTTTCAATGTGTAGATTAGGAAAATTCTGCAGCCAAGAATCCTTTATTCAAAAAGCCTGTCATCCAGAATACAAGGAGAGCAAAAAGTTTCCCCGCCAAAACAAACAAACAAACAAACAAACAAACAAAAAAACCTGAAGGAATTCATCACCACTAAACCAGCCCTATAGGAGATCCTAAGGGGGACTCTGTGAGTGAATATTGCAAAGACCACAACACACCAGAAACATCACTGCAAGCATGAAACCTACAGATAACACAATGACTCTAAACTCATATCATTCAATAATAACACTGAATGTAAATGGAATAAGTACTCCAATCAAAAGACATAAGGTATCAGAATGGATTAAAAAAACATGACTCATGTATTTTCTGTCTACAAGAGACACATTTTAGACCTGAAGACACCTTCAGATTGAAAGTGAGGGGATCGAGAACCATCTATCATGCTACTGGAAGTCAAAAGAAAGCTGGAGTAGCATACTTATATCAGACAAACTAGTTTTAAAGTAAAGGCTGTAACAAGGGATGAATAAGGGCATTATATCACAATTAGAGGGTCTATCTATCAAGAAGACTGAACAATTATAAATGTTTATTCACCGATTTCTGAAGCACCCAAATATCTAAAACAATTAATCACAAACATAAGCAATCTTATTGGTAACAATGTAGTAATTGCAGGGGACTTTAATACTCCACTTACAACAATGGACACACCATCCAGACAGAAAAACAATAAATAAACAATGACCCTTAATGATACACTGGACCATATTGACTTGAGAGATATATTTAGAACTCTGCATCCCAAAGCAACAGAATATACATTCTTCTTGAGTGCACATACAGCATTCTCCAAGATAGATCACATACTGGGTTACAAAACAGCCCTCAAAAAATATAAAAGAATTGAGATCATACCATGCACACTTTCAATCACAATGCTATGAAACTTGGAATCAACCACAAAAAAAGTTTGAAAAACATCCAAATGCATGGAGGATAAAGAATATCCAACTAAAGAATGAATGGGTCGACCAGGAATTAAAGAAGAAGAATAATATATATATATATATATATATATATATATATATATATGAAAATGAAAACACGACAGTCCAAACCCTTTGGGATGAAGCAAATGTAGTCCTATGAGGAAAATACACAGCAATCCAGACCTATCTCAAAAAACAAGAAAACTCCCAAATATAAAATCTAATAGCACACCTAAGGAACTAGAAGCAGAACAACAAAGAAACCCCAAATCCAGCAGAAGAAAAGAAATAATAAATATCAGAGCAGAAATAAACTATATAGAATCCAAACAAAAAAAAAAAAAGGAAAGGAAAGGAACGGAAAGGAAAGGAAACAAACAGTAGAACAGATCAATGAAACTAAGAGTTGGTTTTTTGAAAAAATAAACAAAATTGATAAACCCCTAGCCAGACTTCTCAAAAAGAAAAGAGGACCCAAATAGATAAAATCACAAAAAAAATGGAATTATCACAACCAATCCCACAGAAATACAAGTAATTATCAGAAAATACTATGAAAAATTATATGCCAACAAACAGGACAACCTGGAAGAAATGGACAAATTCCTAGACACCCATACATTATCAAAACTCAAACGGAAAGAAATAGAAATTTTGAACAGACCCATAACCAGAGAGGAAATGGAATCAGTTCCCGAAGAGCCAAAGTAATATTGAAGAAGAAAACCAAAGTGGAAGGCATCACAATCCCAGACTTTAGCCTCTACTACAAAGCTGTAATCATCAAGAGAGTGCGGTATTGGCACAAAAACAGACACATAGACCAATGGAATAGAATTGAGAACCCAGAATTGGACCCACAAATGTATGGCCATGTAATCTATGACAAAGCAGGAAAGAATATCCAATGGAAAAAAAAAGACAGTCTCTTTAGCAAATGGTGCAGGTAGAACTGGACAGCAACAGGCAGAAGGATGAAACTAGACCACTTTCTTACACCATACCCAAAAATAAACTCAAAATGGATGAGAGACCTAAATGTGAGACAAGAAACCATCAAAACCCTAGAGGGAAAGCAGGCAACAACCTCTTTGACCTTAGCTGGAGCAATATCTTACTCATCACATATCCAAACGCAAGGGAATTAAAAGCAAAAATGAATTATTGGGACCTTATGAAGATAAAAAGCTTCTGCACTGCAAAGGAAACAATCAACAAAACTAAAAGGCAACCAACAGAATGGGAGAAGATATTTGCAAATGAAATATGGGAATAAGGGCTACCATCTAAAATCTATAAAGAATTTACCAACCTCAACACCCAGAATACAAATAATCCATTGAAGAAATGGGCAGAAGACATGAATAGACACTTTTCCAAAGAAGACATCCAGATGGCCAACAGACACATGAAAAGATGCTCAACATCACTCCTCATCAGGGAAATACAAATCAAAGCCACACTCAGATACCACGTCACACCAGTCAGAATGGCTAAAATGTACAAATCAGGAAACTACAGATGCTGGCAAGGATGTGGAGAAACAGGAGCCCTCTTGCCCTGTTGGTGGGAATGCAAACTGGTGCAGCCATTCTGGAAAACAGTGTGGAGGTTCCTCAAAAAATTAAAAATAGTGCTACCCTATGACACAGCAATAGCGCTATTAGGAATTTACCCAAAGGATATAGGAGTGCTGATGCATAGGAGCACATGTACCCCAACGTTTATAGCAGTGCTTTCAACAATAGCCACATTATGGAAAGAGCCTAAATGTCCATCAACTGATGAATAAAGAAGATGTGCCTTATATACTCAATAGAATACTACTTGGCAATTAGAAAGAATGAAATCATGCCATTTGCAGCAATGTGGATGGAACTGAAAGGTATTATGCTGAGTGAAATAAGTCAGAGAAAGACAGATATCATGTTTTCACTCATATGTGGATTGAGAAACTGAACAGAAGACCATGGGGGAAGGAAAGGGGAAATAATAGAAACAGAGACGGAGGGTGGCAAACCACAAGAGACTATTAAATACAGAGAACAAACTAAGGGTTGATGGGGTGTGGGGGAGAGGGAAATGGGCAATGTGTATTGAGCAGGG
The DNA here is from genome assembly GCF_018350195.1 of Panthera tigris. Lineage (NCBI taxonomy): Eukaryota > Metazoa > Chordata > Mammalia > Carnivora > Felidae > Panthera > Panthera tigris. The sequence continues at coordinate 73,015,155 of NC_056677.1, read as the reverse complement.
CACTCGTTGGAATGAGCACTGGGTGTGGTAGGTAAGCCAACTTGATAATAAATCATATTCATAAAAATGTGCTAAATCTAAAAGCATATATTACATATTATTTTAAAGTCCAATTAGTTGTACTAAATACAACCTGCTATCCCAGCAGTTATATAGCATTTTCTTGCATAATCACAAATTATTTAGGAAATTAATATATACACACTTTACTTCTTATAGTGTCTGTATCACAACCTAAAATTATTCTTAAAGTCATTTCACAAAATCTTTTGTATGTTTATATTTCACTAAGAAGATTGATTTTCTATAAAGGCATTATTTTTCACAGTTGTCACTTGTCATAATGTTATATTGTTTTTTCTACTGATATTACATAAGGAAGGAAGGAATTGTCAGGCAGTTTTATGGAAAGAAAAACATATCTAGAAGCAAATTTGCTGGTCCTTATCTTCTATAGTTATGTAGAGACATAGTACATCAAATAAAGATTATTTCCGAACAATAAGCATAGCTTCATGTTGAAATGTTACATAATTTAAAATATATAAAAATACTTATTTTCTTATGGTTCTTTTTCACTTTAATTACATTGCGAAGATTATCAGTTGTGTCTACAATATATGGGGAAATAAAATCTGATAGTGTAAAAGAAAAAAAAGTAAAAATCTACTAGGTTAAGTTATATTGGACAAGATTAGCATACAGAACACAGTTTTCTCTTTTTCAAACAGTTAGTGGACACAAAAATGAAGACATAATCAAATATTTTATGAACTATACTTAAGCTATACTTTATTATCACTTCTTATTTCATTTTAATATCCTCAAATAGCTGAAGTGTTCCATTTCGAACTCTACGATCTCACTGATATAAGGACCATTTCATTACTTGCTTTATGTCAAATATTTTCATGATTATAAACTATCTATGAAACAAATACAACTTCAAATAAATTTCAAATGCCAAAGGAAGCTGTTCTGTACTCTCATATAAAGATAATGTATTTATTTAGTGTAAATACAGCAACTATGTACTATAGAACAGATAAGAATGTACTGAGCACTTAGAGCTTTTATTTTGTCAAAATTGGCCTACCTCACAAAGTCAGAGTTGCTAGTCATGTAACTCATTATACTTGCATAGAGAATCAAAAGCATGTGAACCTCCAAGCCACAGAAGATATTTACAAAAAGTTAGTAATTATACTAAATACCTCTTAGCCCTAAAACAGAAATCTTAACAGAATTGGAATGGAATCAGAAAAGTAAACTCACCACCCTAAAACATATTTCCCTTTAATTATCAAAACTTATGAATTATTACTCTTTTCCTTTATAGACTTAGAGGTAGGGGGTTCTTGTAAACGTTCATTGGCTGCATACAAATTCAGAGATAATTATAGCACTTTTATTTAAACACTAAATAAGAGTTGAAGAGTTAACCTATTCTGTGGCTTTCAATTATGCAATTGAAAATTCCTACCTCACTGTAGAATCTTCTGTATTATCAGCAGCAGTCATCTCCAAATCTTTAAGTGTTTCTCAGGCTTCTTTAAACAAATTCCCTTCTGGAAGTGCCATAGGAGTAGCTTCATTTGCTCGAAAATGTTCTATCAGGTTTTGTGAGGCCAATTCTGAAAGGCTCTTTGATGGTCAGGGGCTAGTCCTGGCACTGATGTTAGTATGTTGGGATGGAAAGGATTGTTCCTTTTTTCCAGTCTATTTCTGTCCTGAGAGTGGTTGTTCAATGTGCCCTGAACCGGGGTCCCTCTAAGCTCATATCCTTCCTGCTGAAGGCAGTTTCCAGTGTTGGAGGATCCTTGAGAAGGATGACTAAACCACCTCCAGCCTTAGGATCTGTTTCACATCAAATTCTTTTTTGCCAAACACTGACATTGTTGCTGGAGGAAAGACAAAAGCCTTCTCTCAGAGAAAGGAAATGGAGCCTTTGTTATCTCCTGTTTCCCTGCCTCTTCTGTAGAACTAACAAAAGCACAAGTGCTGAGAGCAGTCTTTCTTGCTTCCCTCCCTTCCCCCATTGCCTGTGGTGGTGTCCTGTGAATACTTCTAGCTTTCTAACTGAAGCAGAAAACTTCAGCTAACAGTAGGTGGGAAGTCACACTGACAGGATGATGAGATCAGATCTTAAAGTAGTAAAACAGCTTAGCACAGGAAAGCAGCTACCCCAACACACTGCAGCTGCTGGATTTGCATGCTCACAGCCCTCCCACCTCGATTTGCAAATCTAACCCAGCTTCTTCTTCCTTACCTGAATTATATTAGCTGTGGCTTAAACCTAGGCAAGTGAGCAAAAGCAGTATTTAAACTCACTTCCTTATATATTCCCTCTACTCACCCCTGCCAGATTCATTCCCCATTAGTGCACTTCTGAAAGCGCACTATTTTGTCCTACAAGAATTTGTACCAAGGGATTTATTATGATCTTTTTTTTAGGTACTCATGGAAATTTTAATGGTACCTCATTAAGGAAGAACATCTTGTCATCAGTCCTCTCATGCAGGTTTGTAGTTACTTTTACATAATATCTAAAAATATGAATGTTTTTACATTAATATTTACTTAAAAACCTGAATAGTTTCAGAAACATGAGACAGTGTTGGTTACCCATGACTAAAAGCACACACACCCCACTACAGAATGTGTTTTTTAATTTAAATTTTAGTTAGGTAACATACAGTGCAATATTGTTTTCAGAAGTAGAATTTGAAAGGGCGGGCCTACGCCGGCCGACTCCATCTTGTTCTGTGTCCTTCACCTTGACCACACCTCCTCCCCTTGAGTAACCCCCCCTTACCTGCCTAACAGGACTCGGACCCTTCCCCAGGACCCTTCCCCAGCCAATCGGCTGAGGCCATAGCCATTACCTCACCAACTGCCCCTAGGCCCCAATAAAACCTTTGTCCTTTTGAAACTCGCTCTCTTTCCCTGGTATCTCACCGCTGCGTCGGTGCAGGTAGGGGATTGAGCTCGAGCTAGCTCGAATAAAGGCTCTTTGCTTTTGCATCGGACTCGGCTCCCTAGTGGTCTTTGGGGATCACGAATTCTGGGCATAACAGAATTCAGCGATTTATCACTTACATACAACATCAAGTGCTCATCACAAGTGCCCACCTTAATACCCATCACCCATCTAGCCCATCTCCCACTCATCTCCCTCCATCAACCCTCAGTTTGTTCTCTATCATTAAGAGTCCTATGGTTTGTTCCTCTCTCTTCACTAGAGGATGTATTAACAGTAATTTAAGTCCACACCTTAAGGAAAAGAGCAGTAGTTTCCTAAGCTAGTTAAGTTAGAAGAGGTGCCTCTCTCAGTGACCAAAAATTGAAAACGAATAGTCCATTCTGGCCCCATGCCTGTATAAACACCTCCTTATCATGCTCTTTACTTTCACAGGGAGTATTCAAGGTCTTTTTGTTGTTGTTGTTGTTTAAAAAGTCTTTTTGAGGGGATAAAAAAGGGCATGTTTTGAATCAACTCTGAATTGCCATATAATTCAGTAATAACCGTGTACAAAGTACTTTAAATCAGAATCACTACATGGTACAAAGGCAAGTGTTTCTATAACAATCATGTATCAGAAATGCTTTCACCAATACCATTTTGAAATTTAGTTTGAATTTTATCCAGCTTCCATGTAATGTACAGGTGATAAGGGGAAATTATACCAGTTTATTCTTAGAAAGAATATCCCAATTGTAAGGTTTAGGTTTTAGTTCTGGCTTTATGGTAATGAGCTGTATAACCTTGAAAAGTAACTTCTAATCACAGTTTCTTCATACATAATATGGAAAAGTGAAGACATTTTTAAGTTTCTACTTGCAGTGGATTTTAAAATCTTGTAAACAATGAATATCTTTTCCAAAGTTTTGGTATGTATTTTGTCTACAGTTTTCTATAAATCTAATTTTTCCTCTCTGTTTTTGTATGTGTAATGGTAAATTTGTGTCAACTTGGCTGAGCAACAGGGTGTCCACGTATTTGGTTAAGCATAATTTTGGCTGTTTCTGGATAAGTTTAACATTTAAGTTGACATACTTAGTAAATTGTCTTCTTTAATGTGGGTGGGCTTTATGCAATCAGTTTAAGGTCAAAAACAGAATGTCACACTTCCCTGAGTAAGAAGGAATTTTCTTGCCTGTCTTCAAGCTGGGACATCATTTTTTTTTCCCCCTGACTTCAGATTCAGACTGAACTATTGGCTATTCTGGGTCTCAAGCCTGCCAGCCATTAGATAGAAACTATACCATTGGATCTTCTGGGTCTCCAACTTGCTGATCCATATCTTGGAACATGTCTGCCTCTATAATCATATGATCCAATTCCTTATAATAAACCAATGTCTCTCTGTAGATAGATGACAGATACAGAGAAAACACACACACACACATACACACACACACACACACACACACACACACACATCTTATTGGCTCAGTTTCTTTGGAGAATGCTGACTGATATAATAAGTTTGTTCCAGCACTAAGAAATAAATATACATGAATAGTTGACTTTTATGCAACTTACAAACAGATTACTCTTCATTTCCAACTTCTCAATCTATTTTCCAACAGGCATTTTAAGTCTCAATGTTAGCTTTTATCATCTCTCCTTCATGAATGTGTTGTCTCTTGCTGGTACTTAGCATATAAATACTTGAAGAGAATCTCAGAAAGTTTTCCTGAGAAGCCCCAGGCAAAATCAATGAGTTCTGGAAACTAATTATGCATTACCTTTATGTTATCTGGATAAGTAAACATTCTAAGTAAACTTATTGGAATCAAGATCTCTGTTATAAGCAAAGCATAATCAACAAACATAGGATACTCTTCTGAAGTGCCAGGTTCTGGTTAACAGGGGACACTGCACTGGAGGAAATTACAGAACCTCTTCTTCAGAAAGTCACTGCTTTCAAGAGCAGAAGACACAGCTGACTTTCTTAACACAGAGAAACAGACACAGAGAGACATACAAAATGAGGAGACAGAGAAATTTATCCCAAATGAAAGAACATGAAAAGGCCGCAGCCAGAAATCTAAGCAAAACAGATATAAATAACATGCCTGGTTGAAAATTTAAAGCAATGGTCATAAGGATATTCATTGAACTTGAGAAAAGAGTGGAGGACATGAGTGAGACTCAACACAAAGGTAAGGAATAACATAGCAGAGATAAGGAGTTTAATAAATGAAAATGAGAAGCATGCTTGGTGGAATGAACAGCAGGATGGAAAGAAGAAGGAGAATAATGAATTAGTGACATAGAAGACAGAGTAATGGAAAGTAATCAAGCTGAACAAAAGAGAGAAAAATGAATTGTGCAAAATGAGAATAGGCATGGGGAACACAATGACTCCATCAAACATAATAACATTCATATTATAGTAGTCCCAGAAGAAGAAAGAGAAAAGAGGCATTTGAAGAAAAACATAGAATTGTGAGGACTGATCAAACTGTATATACAAATGTAAAAACTTACTTGAAACTTTCCACAAGTAATTACAAATCCAATTAATATGAAGGCTGAACCAACAGTAATATATGGAAGTTAATAATAATTTAAGAGCTCGACTTAAGAGTTTTATTTCTTTCAAATCTGATTAGTGCCTGCTTGGTCATGCAGAAATGATGAGCTCCATAAGAGGCTTATAGCTAGCGTATAGTTGAGATGTTTTAAGTGAAAGTCCATTTGAAAAGAAAAGCCCAGGCTTGTCACAGAATGTGTCTTTGGCGACATTTTTGGAATAAATAAAAATATAAAATGTAAGTAGCAAAGTAATCTATAGAGAAATCCTTGAACTGATCATATTCTCATTTCCTTTCCCTACTTATAGTGTGAGCAAAGTCATAAAAACTATCCTGCTCCTCAAGTATTCTTTTTGTACAAGAAAGTAAAAAACAATATGCCCTTCCCCTAGTTTTTTTAGATATCGTGAAGAGAAGAAAATCAATTTAATCTATAAGGTATTTGGAGCCATCTAGAAATAAACAACATAAAAAATGCAAATTCTCATTACAAAAACATTATTTCAGAGGATTTTATTGTTGGAAAAATTTCTTTGGGCATATCCCTAAGTCTCTTGAAATATTGTGAAAAATCAAGAAAATTCATAGCTTCAACTTTGAAGTAGTTTGCTAGCTAATGGTATGGACAGAATATAATGGAATGATTAGAAGAGTGGTTAAGAGTTGTAAGAATTAAAAGGAGTTACATTTGTCTCACAAAAAGGTAAAAAATATTCTTCTTAGAGTTAACAGTTTACCTAGATTATGACATTTATTTCTTCTAGGTAAGCTCATAAGCATGGCTGTCAGTTTATAATGATCAAAGCAAAATAACAAGAGATGTGGAGAAGTGCACTTTTTGTGCTGTTCAAGGAGAAAAAAAAATGCTAACCTCATTCAGTACAAAATATAAGAAAACTACCTTTTTATCCTTTATTTTAAAACTTCAATAAGTTTACATTAGATAAAAAAACTGTTTTTGCAAAACATTTTTCTGTTTTAATATGTAAACTTCATTCCTATAAAACTTCGACAGATCTGCACACACACACACACACACACACACACACACACACACAGTTTCCTGTACAGAAAATTGGTACTCTTTGTAAATACTTTGCCAAAGTATATTACGCTTATCCAAAAACATATGAAAAGGAGACAAGATATCTAAACAGAAAATACAAAAGATAAGAGAAAAACAGAAATCCAATAAAAGTATAAAGAAAAGTTTAGAATCATGAATGGTCATAAAAAGTCAAACAAAAACAAAAATGAGATATTTTACATCCATGAAAATTACACAAATTAAAAACTCTTAAAAATATGAAGAATCAGCTAGGGTATGAGATTATGTAACAAAAGTTACATTTAAATAATTAGTATACTCATTTTGCCAACATCTAATAAAGCTGAAGATACATGTGCCCAAAAACCCAGGGATTCTACTCCAAATTTGGGCAAAGAGAAACTCTCACAAATATGCATGAGACGTGTACAAAAATGTTCATTGAAAAATTGTTTGTAACAGAATGAAAATGAAACAAATAACAAATGACTATATGGTAACAGAAAATCTGTTTTCATATTCCAGTATAATAATGATTTCATTTAGATATACAGTAAAAGGAAAATAAACGAGGGGTGTCTGGGTGGCTTAGTTGGTTAAGTGCCAGACACTGGCTCAGGTGATGATAATGCATTTTGTGGGTTCAAGATGTGCTGACAGCTCAGAGCCTGGAGCTTGTTTCAGATTCTATGTCTCCCACTTTTTCGCATGCCTCCCCACTCACACTGTATCTCACTCTCTCTCAAAAATAAATAAATTTTAAAAAATTAAAAAAAGGAAAATAAACAAGAGATAAATAGGTCATTATGGATAAATTTAAAAACTATACTGTCAAGTAGAACAACTTACTTATTCACAATAAAGTGTGTATAAAAATAATACCCTGGGAAGAATTTTCCTTTTTGGCAACACTCTCTAGGGTACAAAAGGTTATTTGAGGGCACGGGAGAGAGAAAAAGACTGCACAGTGAGATATGAAGACAAAATGTTAAGACTTACTGCATAGCTACATTAAGTGGGACCAATTATACAAACACACAGGAACACACAGACACAGGTTTAATGACATTCTTATCAACTCCAGTAAAGTTTTTTCTAGACATAGATATGCTTCTTCTAAAATTTATAAGGAATGGCACAGTCCCTATAATAGCTATTATGGACCGAATGTTTATGTCCCCCCAAATTCATATGTTGAAGCCCCAACCTTAATATGATGATAGTAGGAGGTCAGAACTTTGGGAGTTAATTAGGTTTAGATGAGTTCTTGAGGGCGGATATTGTATGATTGAACAATTGTCCTTATGAAAAGGAAGAGGCCTAAGTGCACTTTTTCTCCACTATGTGAAGATACAGTGAGAAAGAAGATGTTTGTGGACAGATGGATGTCACCAGAAGTCAACCACACCAGCAACTTGATTGTGGACTTCCCAGCTTCCTGAACTGTGAGAAATAAATGTCCATTATTTAAGTTATCTAGTTGCAGTATTTTTGTTGTAGCATCACATGCATACTAACACAATAGCTAAAATGCTCTTGAAAAAGAATCACACTAGCAATACCCAAGAGTAAAGCCTTCCGTGATCCAGATTGTGTTGTATTGGCAGAAAAAGTCACACACAGATAGACCAGTGGAACAAACTAGAGAATACAGAAGTAGATAGACAAAAACATGCCCAACTGAGTTTTGACAAAGTTCTAAAAGCAATTAAATAAGGAAAGGATAATTCTTACAACAAATAGTGCCCAAGAAACTGTACACCTATCATAGTTAAAAAAAAAAAAATCCTTGACCTAATCTCACATTGCATACACAAAGTAACTCAAAATGAATAATGCCCTTAAATATAAAATATGGAACCCTAAAAACTTTAGGAAAAAGTGGGATAAAGTCTCTGGAAACTAGTGCTCAACAAAGAGTTGTAGACTTGACACCAAAAGTATGATCTATAAAAGACAAATTTGATAAACTGGACTTGTTCAGAGTTACAAGTTTTGCTCTGTGAAAGTACTCCATAAAATAATGAAAAGATAAGTTACAGAGAAAATATTTGAAACCACATATCCCACAAAGAATTAGAACCTATAATCTATAAAGAACTCAACAATGTAAAAAATCCAATTAAAAAATGGATGAAAGACATGAACACACATTTCTCCAAAATGGACATAGATAGGTCAAATAAATACATGAAAAAGATGTTCAGAATCATTAGCCAGTGGGAAAATTCAAATTTAAAACACAACGAAATATGAGGACACATCTATCAAAATGACTAAAGTAAGGAAGAGTGAAAACACCAAGTGTTTGTGAGGATATGGAGAAAGCAGATCACTCATATATTGCTGGTGGGAATGTAAGATAGTACAGTAGAGCCATTCTGAAGAAGTTTGACAGTTTCTTCAAAAACTAAATATGTTACCAACATATTGCTTAAAAATTGCACTACTGGGAGTTTTTTTCAGATAAAATAAAACTTATTTTCACACACAACACTGTACACAAATATTAAGTGCAATTTCTGTAATATTAAAAAAAGTGGAAATGACCCAGACATGTTTCAAAAGGTGAATTGTTAAACAGACTGTGGTGTATCCATACCACTGAATGCAACTCTGCAATAAAGGTAATTAATTATCTATACACAGAACAACTTTGGGGAACCTCGAGGAAATTGTGGTGAGGGAAAAAGGCCAAAACGTTACATACTGTATGATTTTATTTGTATAACGTTACTGCAAAGACAAAATTATAGATATGGAAAACAGATTAATGGATACTAGAGATTAAGGACAAAAAATGAGGTGGAGTTGGCGTTTAAAAAGCATCACAAGACTTCCATGTAATTAAATAACTCCTTTTTTTATTGTGTCTACATTAATGAAAACTAAACACTATATTATAGTTTTTCATGATGGTGCCATTGACAAAATTGGGAAAAGGGTATAGAGATAGAGAAGATCTGCATTATTTATGACAACAGCATATAAATCTAAAAAATAGTTTAATTTATAAAATTAAGAGGATAATATCACCATAATATAGAACAATTTATATAGTATATTGTGTTGTGGGATTTATATATACAATATATGTAGCTATAAGACATGACAACCACATCAAAGGATGTGATTTTGGTATTGATACACATAATTTCAAGATTCTTACATTTTACTTGAAGTGGCAATATTAACACCAACCAGTGGTATAAGACAAAAGGAGGTATAACATACTCCCTGAAGAAACCACTAAAAATAATGGAAAAAATCAATAATTATATAGAAAAAAATAAAAATCTCCCAAATGAATTAAAGTGATTTTTTTTTTCTTAAATGTTGTACATATAGAGAGAGTGATCAGGGGACAGGCAGACAGAGGTGGGTGGGCTCTGAACTGACAACAGAAAGCCCAATGTGGTACTTGAATCCATGAACGGTGAGATCATGAACTGAGCCGAAGTCACATGCTCAACCAACTGAGCCACCCAGGTGCCCCAAAGTAAATTTCTTTAAAAAAATAAAATCAAATTAAACCCCCAAAAGGGTGGAGTAACAGAAAGAAAAAAATAGATGGGAACAAAATTATAAAATCGCTGGTCTAAATTCATTCATATTAAGAATTACTTTAGAGTAAATCTGATAAACATTCCAATTAAAAATAACACTATGGAGTTGATGATATTATTATTTCTTTTTCACAGATGAAGAAATTAAAGCACAGGAAGGATAATCACTCCTAAGTTCACACAAGAAGTATATGGAGGAGCTAGGATTTAAACCTAGACAGAACCCATGTTTAAATGTCAAAATTGTATCATTTAATATTTAACTTGTTTCTGGCCACCATAAATAAGTTTCCAAAGGAAAAAAGATGAATATATATGTGGTGTGCGTGTGTGTGTGTCTGTGTGTGTGTATTTAGTTGTGAGATAAAAATTTGGAATTCAAGGCTCGTCCACCTAGTGGCACAAAAAATCTTAGTGATGCAATACACACATGAAACAATTAGAGTAAAACAAGAGATAGAATATAAATATGTATTGAGTACTATAGTAGAGACTAGAAATAGAAAAGGAGGTGGACTTCCCTTAAAATAGACAAGTCACAGGGAGGGACCAACATGGCAGAGAAATAGGGGATTCCTAAGTTCGCTCATCTCTCAAAGAAAGAAGTGTTGAGGCCAAAGGACTTTGAACTCCAAGAGCCCAGGCAGCAAAGTGACAGAGACGTTTCCAGGGACCAAATGGGAAAACGTGACAGGCCATAGGTAAGTGATTATGAACTGGGAGAGATAAAGCAAGCAGAGAGGAGAGACTCCCTTCTGCAGAGACAAGGGGAAGAGAAAGAGGGGCTGGGAAAGTTTACGAATTTATATGGACAAGAGAAAAACCACAGACCAGGTTGGAGAAAGATCCAATCTCTAACTGCAGGGCTTTCCCTGAACTGGGGCTGGCTGTCCTGTTCATGAACTTGGGGAGAAGGGCAGCCATCCCAGGCTCAGTAACTAGTTCAGAGGCAAAGTCCACAGTGGGAGAAAGTGATCCCCTCCCCAGACTGCTGTGGGAAGCAAGAATATATCTGCTCAAAGGAGCGGCACTTCCTCAAAACTGGATTGGAAAAAGTGGGAACTTTACAGACATCAGAGTTTAAGTCCCAGCCAAGTGCCAGGGAGGCATGGGAGTCAGTGGAGTGGGACAAACTGCCTGGTTTCTGCTTGAGGTACAGTGAGGATGGCTTGGACAGAGTGGTTTGGGATTCCTGGTCCGTGGAGGAGAGACTGGGGTGTCACCATTTTTTTTTCTCCCCTTCACCAGCAAGGTGTGGCTTCAGGGAACAGACAGCAGGCCCACAGTGGAGGCAGGACATGCCTACACCAAACCATGCCACTCCTTGCCTGGTAACTGCATATCTACAAGAGTGGGATTGACAGGTACAATCCAGACAGCCCCTCCTCCAGACCAGCACTGTTGCACTGCCTGATTTATCTCAGAAAGTTCTTATTATATAGATATATTCTTCCTTCCTTTTCTCCTTATCTCCCTCTTCTCTACTCTGGTTACTCTGGTTGTTGGTTTGTTTAAGCAGACATATTTACTGTACTCTCTTCATACATGTTTCACACCTCCTTCATTAAGCTATATAGTTTCTCTGTCTGGTAAATTTTTATTTTTTTTTTCTTTTTCCTCGCTCCTGTCATTTTTCTCTTTGTATGGGATAAGGCCTCTTCCATCAGCACCACCGACACCCTGTAGTTTACTTATAACTGGTGTTTCTATTTTTGTTGTTGTTGTTTTGTTTTGTTTGTTTCTTTGTGTATTTGTTTGTTTGCTTTCCTTCCCAGGGCTACTTCAATGAACAAATCAAAGCACACTTGGTAGAGGGTCCAAAACATCACTACAAGTAGGGAGATAAATTAACCAAAGTCACAACAGAGAGAAAGTAATACTCTCTACAAAACACCTCCTGAAAGGCCAGGCCCTGCACAGTATATGAACCCTCTTTAATATAGTAGTGCTCACAGGTGCAGGCAAATAAAAATATTTTAAAACCCATAAGGGGCAGAAAACAAGCCAAAATAATGAAACATAATGGAATGGAAGAATTCTCCTCAAAAGAAATTCCAGGAAAAAAATGACAACTAAAGAATTGATTAAAACAGATTTAAATAATAAAACTGAACAAGAATTTAAAATAATAGTCACAAAATTAATCTCTGGGCTTGAAAAATTATAGAAGACATCAGAGAATCTTTTGCCACAGAGATAGGGAACTAAAAAAATACTCATGATGAATTTTAAAATGCTGTAATTAGGTGCAAAATAAATTAAAGGCCGGACAGCCAGTATAGAAGAGGTAGAGGGGAGAATAGGTGAAATAGAAGATAAATTTAAGGGAAGAGGTGAAGCTGAGAAAAAGAGAGATAAAAAATTCTGGATCATGAGGGGACAATTAGAAAACTAAGTGACTCAACGAAAAGGAACAATATCCATATCATAGGAGTTCCAGAAGAAGAAGAAGAGACAGAAAGGGGCCAAAGGTGTGCTTGAACAAATTATAGGTGAGAACTTCCCTAATCTGGGGAAGGAAACAGACATTGAAATTCATGAGGCATAGAGAACTCCCTCCATAAGTAACTTGAATCAATCTTCTGCACAACATATCATAGTGAAACTGGCAAAATACAGAGATAGAGAATTCTGAAAGCAGCTAGGGATAAACGGGACTTAACATACAAAGGTAGAAGCATAAGGGTAGTAGGAGACCTATCTACTGAAACTTGGCAGGCCAGAAAGGAATGGCAGGAAATTTTCAATGTGTAGATTAGGAAAACGCTGCAGCCAAGAATCCTTTATTCAAGAAAGCCTGTCATCCAGAATACAAGGAGAGCAAAAGGTTTCCCGCCCAAAAAAAAAAAAAAAAAAAAAAAAACATGAAGGAATTCATCACCACTAAACCAGCCCTATAGGAGATCCTAAGGGGGACTCTGTGAGTGAATGTTGTAAAGACTACAACACACCAGAAACATCACTGCAAGCATGAAACCTACAGATAACACAATGACTCTAAACCCATATCATTCAATAATAACACTGAATGTAAATGGAATAAGTACTCCAATCAAAAGACATAAGGTATCAGAATGGATTAAAAAAACATGACTCATGTATTTTCTGTCTACAAGAGACACATTTTAGACCTGAAGACACCTTCAGATTGAAAGTGAGGGGATCGAAAACCATCTATCATGCTACTGGAAGTCAAAAAAAAAAAAAAGTGGAGTAGCATACTTATGTCAGACAAACTAGTTTTAAAGTAAAGGCTGTAACAGGGATGAAGAAAGGCATTATATCACAATTAGAGGGTCTATCTATTAAGAAGACTGAACAATTATAAATGTTTATTCACCGATTTCTGAAGCACCCAAATATCTAAAACAATTAATCGCAAACATAAGCAATCTTATTGGTATGAATGTGGTAATTGCAGGGGACTTTAATACTCTACTTACAACAATGGACACACCATTTAGACAGAAAAACAGTAAATAAACAATGACCCTGAATGATACACTGGACCAGATAGACTTGACAGATATATTTAGAACTTTTCATCCTAAAGCAGATTCTTCTTGAGTGCACACACAGCATTCGCTAAGATGGATCACATACAACCACAGGAAAAAGTTTTGGAAACATCCAAAGACATGGAGGATAAAGTGGATATGGAGGATAAAGGATAAAAGTGTCATATATATATATATATATATATATATATATATCCTTATTTCTTCTTTAATTGCCTGGTTCACCCCCTCATTCTTTAGTAGGGTGTTCTTTGATTTCAAGTTTCATAGCACTGTGATCTGAAAGTGTGCATGGTATGATCTCAATTCTTTTATGTTGTTTGAGGGCTGCGTTGTAACCCAGTATGTGATGTATCTTAGCGAATATATATATATACAAATGAAAATGAAAACACAACAGTCCAAACCCTTTGGGATGCAGCAAAGGTAGTCCTATGAGGAAAAAGAACACTGCAATCCAGGCCTATCTCAAAAACAAAAAAAAACAAAAAAAACAAAAAAACAAAAAAACAAGAAAAATGCCAAATATAAAATATTTTTTTAACTTCTTAATGTTTATTTTTTTTTGATAGAGAGAGACAGAGTGTGAGCGGGGGAGGGGCAGAGAGAGGGAGACACAAAATCCAAAGCAGGCTCCAGGCTCCGAGCTGTCAGCACAGAGCCCAATGCAGGGCTCAAACTCACAAGCTGTAAGATCATGACCTGAGCCGAAGTCAGACGCTTAACTGACTGAGCGATCCAGGCGCCCCCAAATGTAAAACCTAATAGCACACCTAAATAAACTAGAAGTAGAACAATAAAGAAATCCAAAATCCAGCAGAAGAAAAGACATAATAAAGATCAGAGCATAAATAAACTATATAGAATCCAAAAAGAAAGAAAGAAAGAAAGAAAGAAAGAAAGAAAGAAAGAAGAAAGAAAGAAATAGTAACTAATAGTAACTACAGATTAATGTTACTAAGTGTTGGTTTTTTGAAAAAATAAACAAAATTGATAAACCACTAGCCAGACTTCTCAAAAAAGAAAAGAGAGATGACTCAAATAGATAAAATCACGAATGAAAATGGATTTATCACAACCAATGCCACATAAATACAAGTAATTATCAGAGAACACTATGAAAAATTATATGCCAACAACTGGATAACCTGGAAGAAATGGACAAATTCCTAGACATGCACACACTACCAAAACTCAAATGGGAAGGAATAGAAAATTTGAACAGACCCATAACTAGTGAAGAAATTGAATCAGTTATCAAAAATCTCACAACAAATAAGAGTCCTGGACCAGAAAGCTTTCCAGGGGAATTCTACCAGATTTTAAGAAAGAGTTAACACCTATCGTTCTCAAGCTGTTCAAAAAAAAATGGAAGGAAAACATCCAGACTCATTCTATGAAGCCAACATTACCATAATTCCCAAACCAGACAGAGACCCCACAAAAAAAGGAGAATTACAGGCCAATATCCTGATGAACATGGATGCAAAAATTCTCAACAAGTTACTAACCAATGAAATTCAACAACATATAAAAAAATTATTCACCATGATCAAGTGGGATTCATTCCTGGGCTACAGGGTTGGTTCAGTATTCACAAATAGATCATTGTGATGCATCACTTAATAAAAGAAAGGATAAGAACCATATGATTCTGTCAATAGATGCAGAAAAAGCATTTGACAAAATACAGCATGCTTTCTTAATAAAACCCCTCAAGAATGTCTGAATAGAAGTAACATACTTCAACGTCATAAAATCCATATATGAAAATCCCACAGCTAACATCATCCTCAATGGGGAAAAACTTAGAGCTTTCCCCTGAGATCAGGAAAACGACAGGGATGTACACTCTCACCACTGTTGTTTAACACACTGTTGGAAATCCTAGCATCAGCAATCAGACAACAAAATGAAATAAAGTTCATCCAAATTGGCAAAGAAGAAGTCAAACTTTCACTTTTCATAGACGTCATGATACTCTACATGGAAAACCCTACAGACTCCACCAAAAGGCTGCTAGAACTGATGCATGAATTCAGGAGAGTCACAGGGTACAAAATCAGGGTACAGAAATTGGTTGCATTTGTATACACCAATAATGAAGCAACAGAAAGGAAAATCAAGAAAGTGATCCCATTTACAATTGCATCAAGAACCATAAAATACGTAGGAATAAACCTAATGAAATATGTAAAAGATCTGTGTGCTAAAAACTAAAGAAAACTTATGAAGGAAATTTAAGACACAAAGAAATGGAAAAATATTCCATCCTCGTGGATTGGAAGAATAAATATTTTTAACATATCAATACTTCCCAAAGCAATCTACACATTGAAAGCAATTCCAATCAAAGTTGCACTGGCATTCTTCTCAAAGCTAGAACAAACAATCCTAAAATTTGTATGGAACCACAAAAGACCATGAATAACCAAAGCAATATTGAAGAATAAAACCAAAGTTGGAGGCATCACAATCTCAGACTTTAGCCTCTACTACAAAGCTGTAATCACCAAGGCAGTGTGGTATTGGCACCAAAACAGACACATAGACCACTGGAATAGGATAGAGAACCCGGAATTGGACCCACAGATGTATGGCCATGTAATCTTTGACAAAGCAGGAAAGAATATCCAGGGGAAATAAGACAGTCTCTTTAGCAAATGCTGTGGGGTGAACTGGACAGCAACATGCAGAAGAATGAAATTAGACCACTTCTTACACCATACCCTAAAATAAAATCAAAATGGATGAGAGACCTAAATGTGAGACAGGAAACCATCAAAATCCTAGTGGAGAAAGCAGGAAACAACATCTTTGATCTCATCCGCAGCAATTTTATGCCCGACACATCTTCAAAGGCAAGGGAATTAAAATTAAAAAAAGGAACTATTGGGACCTCATCAAGATAAAAACTTCTGTACTGTGAAGGAAACAATTAACAAAACTAAAAGGCAACTGACCGAATTGGAAAAGATATTTGCAAATGACATAATAGATAAAGGGTTAGTATCCAAAATCTATAAAGAACATACCAAACTCAACACCTGAAAAACAAATAATCCAGTGAAGAAATGGGAAAAATACATGAATAGTCACTTTTGCGAAGACATCCAGATGGCCAATAGGCACTTGAAAAGATGCTCAACATCATTCATCATCAGGGAAATACAAATCAGAACTACAATGAGATATCACCTTACATGGGTTAGAGTGGCTAAAATGAACAAATCATGAAACTACAGAGTCTGGTGAGGATGTGGAAAAACAGGAATCCTATTGCACTGTGGTGGGAATGTAAACTGTTGCAGCCACTCTGGAAGCCAGTGTGGAAGTTCCTCAAAATTTAACAATAAAACTTCCCTACGACCCAGCCATATCACTACTAGAAATATATCCAAAGGATACAGGAGTGCTGATTCATAGTGGTACATGTGCCCCCATGCTTATAGCAGTACTTTCAACAATAGCCAAATTATGGAAAGAACCTAAATGTCCATCAACTGAGGAACGGATAAAGAAGATGTGGTTTATATATTCAATGGAATACTACTTGGCAATGAGAAATAATGAAATCATTCCATTTGCAGCAACGTGGATGGAACTAGAAGGTATTATGCTGAGTGAAATAAGTCAGCCAGAGAAGAATAGATATCATACATTTTCAGTGATATGTGGCTCTTGAGAAACCGAACAGAAGACCATGGGGGAAGGGAATGGAAAAAATAGTTACAGAGAGAGAGGAAGGCAAATAATAAGAGACTCTTAAATACAGAGAACAAACTGAGGGTTGATGAGGCATGGGGGGTAGGGGAAAATGGGTGATCGGCATTGAGTAGGGCGCTTGTTGGGATGAGCACTGGATGTTGTATATAAGCAAAGAACAATGGGAATCTACCCCCAAAACTAAGAGCACACTTTACACACTGTATGTTAGCCAATTTGACAATAAATTATATTTAAAAAAAGAAAGAAATCACTGCAGATTGAAATCATTTAGGTAATCTGCATGGAAGAAATCTGGGAATTAAAGGATAAAGAAATATTAATGGGTGAGTAAAATTATTTCAACCTAAGGAAATTGAATGTGCAATAACACTGAATAGAAAGGACTGTAGTGTGGAATACAGTGAAAAGATAGCCAATTTGGTGGATAACATGCATAGTCAACTCAATAAGACATATAGGGATCTGTAACTCGTTGAGTAAGTAGACAAAGGATTAATGTATCAAGAGGAGTTATGATGAAGTAGGGGACCCTGGGTTTTCCTTGTCCCTCAAACATAGCTGTGCTGAGATAAGATTTACTTGGAACACCCAGAAAATACATCTGAGGAGTGGCAGAATGACCTCCACAGGTTAAGGGAAACAGCTTGGATAAATACAAGGGACATGGATGTGAATTGGGGAAGATAAAATGGTGGAGCCACGGAAGGGAGGGGAAGAAAGAAAGAGAAAGAGAGAGGGGTTGTGAAAGTGTGGTATTGAGTTAGCACAAGAGGAAAACCTCTCTGGACCACAGACTGAGAAGTGAGGAATATTGAGTGTCCCAGTTCTTTTTTAAAAAAAAAACAGCTTTTAGAACTGAAACTCTGAGGTTGTGGAAGTGCATGACTTTCTCCAGAGCAGAACCATGTCATGAGTTCCTGGGAGGATGGAGCTGCCCAAGAGTGCATAATATGGTGTAGCAATCTCTGGGGCACAATGGGAGAGAACAGTCACTTTCCTGGAATAATTTTGGAAGAGGGTTTTTTGCCTCCCCAAGGACACAAAACCCTGAAGGCACCAGTCAAATGTCTTTCATCAGCAGGTAGAGAGGCTCTACTCCAGAGGACGTGAATGGAACCATGCTGTGCTGGGTCCTTTAAGACTTTGGGTTTGAATCCCAGTCATATGCCAAATTCTGGTCACTTTAAGACTTTGGGCTCTGAATCACAGCCAGATGCAAAAGAAAAAAAATTCAAGAGAAGGCAACCTGGCTTCCCTCACTAATCCGTGAAGACTGCTTGAACAGTGGGAATAGAGATCCCCAGGCTTAGGACAAGAGATTGGGGTGGTGCCATTTTGCTGCCAACACCAACACGTGAGACTTAAGAGAGCAACAGCACCCCAGTGGAACAAGACCCACATACACCAACCTGTCCTTCTTTTGTGGGAACTGCTAATTTACTGGTGAAAGACAGACACTGAGACACCACAGCTGGTCTGTCCTCTAGATTAGCACTGCCACCATCCCCAGCCACCAACAAACAACTTTTTAAAAATTCTTCTTTAGCTCTTTGTTCCTTTTATTTTTGGGAATCGGGCTTATATTTTCTGATTTGCTTTTGTCATTTCTTTTTATCTTCTTTTGTGTGTGTGTGTGTGTGTGTGTGTGTGTGTGTGCATCAGCCTTTTTTTATTCTTTTTTTCCCTTCTTTCCTCTTTTCTTCTGCATTTTTTCTCTCTCTCCCCTCCACCCCTGGAATCAGCCTTATAGTTTTCTGATTCTCTGTTTGATTATTTTTTTATTATGGTTCTTTCTATTTTTATGGGATCAAGCTCCCTTGTTTTTTCCCCAGTGTTACTTAAACAATTAAATCAAAGCACACCTAGTTAAAGGTCCAAACACTTCACCACTGTAAGCAAGGAGGAGCTCTGCAGAAAGCTGACTAGTTGGAATGAGCAGGTAAACACAACAACAGAGTGCAAACAGCATACACCAGAAACACTTCCTGGAGTGTCAGGCCCTGGACAGTGTATGACCCCTTTTTAATAGTAGTATTCTGGAGGATGAGCCAAGATGGTGAACAACATTGAAGGTTTTTTGTGTCTCGCATCCATGAAATACAGCCAGATCAACACTAAACTCTCCTGCACACCTGGAAAACTGATTTAAGGATTAACACAACAATCTGAACCACAGAAGTCAGCAGGTACATGGCACGGAGAGGTGAACTGGGGATGAGAGAAGCCACGGAGGACAGGGAGCTGTTTTTGCGTGTGGAGAGAGGATGGAGACAGGGGGAAAATATGGGAAAAGCATTGTTATGGAAACTGGTCTGGATCACCCACCAGAAGAACCAAGCAGCACTCGGAGATATTGGAAGGCAGGCATTTTATTTTACACCAGTGGCTCAGAGGAGATCATTCTCCAGAGGTCTGAGCCCAGAACATCAACAGAGGGGACAATTTATAGTCTGTTACTTCCGCATTCCTCATTAGTAGTAATTTGGTGCCAGAGGCAAAAAGGGTGGTAACAAGAACCCAGAAGGGGAGTCTTCAGGCAGGGACTGGAATTTATCTATCAGTCCTGTCGGCCATCTTACAAAAGATTTTTCCCTATCAGTACCACCCCCCCCAACCAAAACAGCTGGAAAGTGTAAAACTGGAAACAGCTGGAGGAGCTGAAATAAAAGGGAGAAAGGAGAAAGGAGAGGGTTTAAATTCCTTCTCCTATAAACAGGGGGAGCACAGAGTCTGAAACTCCACAGCTCAATACCTGATGGAGCTCAGGTGGGAAGGGCAAATCTCCAGGAGCAGAGTGAAATCCCCTGGGGGACTTCAGGGCACACAGGGAGAGGTCGTTCCCCTGCTGGGAGGACATTTGGTAGAGGCTGTGTGGATCCCCCAAAGGTAAAGGCCCCAGTAGACCCAGGAGAACAACCATATTTGCTGGTGCTGGAACAAGGTCATTAAGGGTGAAGCCTGGTGCCAGATGTGTTGTGATTTTCCATAATTCCTGAAATGCTGCTGCTACACAATCACATGAAGTTTTTCTGGGATGGGCTGGCACCAAGCCTAATCTCTGGGCATCAGCAGCAGCATGATCCCACAAATGTTCCTGGGGGTGGCTGGCACCTAGCCATTGCTCAGTGAGACCCTCCCACAGAGGGTCAGAACAGGTCAAAGCCACAGTCCCTCAGAAGTAAGGGGTCAAGGAAAACAGCCGCATCTGAGACAAAACTCAGGAGGGAGATTCTGCCTGGGGCTTGGTCACGGACAGTGTAAAAGCGGGGAGTGGACAGAAGCCAGACACAAAGGGCAGTTGAGCGATTGCTGGTTGGGGAGAGCATAGACTTCCAATAGTAGAGACAGGGTAGCTGGGTAATGCCATTTTCACCCCTCCCACACATGCGCATACACACATACAGGTACCACAACAATCCACCCAAGTAAGCTAAGCAGTGTTATCTAGTGGAGAACGGAGCAATTACATTAAGCCCCGCCCAACTGGGCCAACGTCACTCTCCAGGAACACAAGTCTCTCTGCCTGCTTAGTTTACAGACTATAAAGTGCTTCATTGTTTGAACTCTGGCGGAAAAGGAAGTAATTTCAATCATGTTTCAGTCTGTTCGCTGGTCCATCTATTAAATATTTTTCCCCGTTTTTTTTTCTTTTTTTTGTTTCTTTTCTTTTTCTTGAATACAGAAAGAGAAAAATTATTTTTATTTTTAATTTTTATTAAAAATATTTTCTTCAATTTTTCTACTATATTTTTTAATTTTTGGAAATATTTTCAAATTCTATTTTACTTCCATCATTTCATTTTATTCTCTTACAGTGTATTCATTTTTTTCAAATTTTCAAAACATTTCTTTTTTTTTTTCCTTTCTTTCCCCATTTGTTCTCTAATCTATCAAGCCCCTTTCAATGCCCACCAAAACACACCTAGGATCTAGCATCATTTATTTGATAGTTTGTTGTTTCTAATTTTATAAATTTAATCTTTTTTGATTTTATTAAAATTTTTTAACCTCATTACTTTTCTCCCTTCAAAATAATGAAACAAAGGAATTCACCTGAAAAGAAGAGCAGGAAAAAAATGACAGCCAGGGACTTAACTAACATAGATATAAGCAAGATGTCTGAATTAGAATCTAGAATTACAATAATAAGAATACTAGCTAGAGTTGAAATAGATTAGAATCCCTTTTTGCAGATATAAAAGAAGTAAAAGCTAGTCAGAGTGAAATAAAAAATAGTATAAATGAGCTGCAATATCAAATGGATGCCACGGCAGCAAGGAAGGATGAGGCAGAGCAAAGAATCAATGATATAGAGGACAAACTTATGGAGAATAATGAAGCAGAAAAAATAGGGATACTAAGGAAAAAGAGCATGATGTAAGAATTAGAGAAATCAGTGACTCATTAAAAAGGAACAACATCAGAATCATAGGGGTCCCAGAAGATGAAAAGAGACAAAAAGGGGTAGAAGGGTTATGTGAACAAATCATAGCAGAAAACTTTCCTAACCTGGGGAAAGAAACAGACATCAAAATACAGGAAGCATAGACGACTCCGATAGGATTTACCAAAAACCAACCGTCAACAAGGCATATAATAGTCAAAGGAAAGAAAGAATCATGAAAGCAGCAAGGAAGAAAAAGTCCTTAACCTACAAGGGAAGACAGATCAGGTTTGCAGCAGACCTATCCACAGAAACTTGGCAGGCCAGAAAGGAATGGCAGGATAAATTCAATGTGCTGAATCAGAAAAATATGCAGCCAAGAATTCTTTATCCAACAAGGCTGTCATTCAAAAAAAAAGGAGAGATTAAAAGTTTCCCCAGCAAACAAAAATTAAAGGAGTTCCTGACCACTAAACCAGCCCTGCAAGAAATTTTAAGGGGGACTCTCTGAGGGAAGAAAAGATAAAGAAAAAAAAAAGCAAAAAAGACTATAAACTATAAAGGACCATAGAACACCACCAGGAACTCCAACTCTACAAGAAACATAATGGAAATAATGCCCCTGAAATCTACCCCTGAAATAGTTGTTGCACTATATGCTAACTTTGATGTAAATTTATATATAGTAGTACTCTCAGGTGTAGGACATAACAAGCTTTTGAAACACGCAAAAGAGAAAATGAAGGCATTCTCCCCAAAACAAATGTCAAGAAGAAATTAACCAGAGACTTTGTCAAAAGAGATACAAACAATATATTTGAACAAGTATGTGGAAAAACAGTCATAACACTACACAATGGGCTTGAGAATTGAATAGAAGACAGCAGAGAATATATTGCTGCAGAGATCAAAGACATAAGAACTAGTCAGGATGAACTTAAAAAGGCTATCACTGAGATGCAAAACAAACTTGGTACAGTAACAGTGAGGATTGAAGAAGCAGAGAAGAGAATAGGTGAAATAAAAGATAAAATTGTGGAAAATAAGCTGAAAAAAAGAGGGAAAGGAAATTACTAGGTCACAAGGGGAGACTTAGAAGACTAAGTGATACCATGAGATGAAAAAATATCCATATCGTAGGAGTCAAGAGACAAAAAAGAATGAGAAAAGAGGGCAGGAGTTTTATTTGGGGAAAAAATGTAGTTGAGAATTCCCTTATCTGAAGAAGGAAATAGGTATCCAAAATACAAGAGGCAGATAACTCCCTTCACAATCAACAAAAACAATTCAACACCATGACATATCATAGTGAACTTTCAAGAATATAAGGAGAAGGAGAATTCTGAAAGAGGCTAGGGACAAAAGATCCTTAAGCTACAAGGGTGGACACATAAGGTAAGTAGAAAACCTGTCTACCGAAACTTGCCAGGCCAGAAAGGAGTATCAGGGAATGTTTAATGGGATGAGTAGGAAAATTTGGTATCCAAGAATCCTTTATCAAGCAAGGCTGTCATTTGGAATAGAAGGAGAGATAAACAGTTTCCCAGACAAACAAAATCTAAAGGAGTTTGTGACCACTAAAGGAGTCTTGCAACAACTTTTAAGGGGGACTCTCTGAGTGGTGGAAAAAAAGACCAAGGCAACAAAGACTACAAAGGACCAGAGAACATCACCAGAAACACAAAATCTACAAGTAACATAATGGCACTAAATTCATATCCTTCAGTAATTGCCCTGAATATGAATGAACTAAATGTTCCAATCAAAAAGATAGGGTATAAGAATGGATTAAAAAAAATCAAGACCCATCTATATGCTGTCTCCAAGAGACTCATTTTGACCTGAAGACACCTCCAGATTGAAATCAAGGGGATGGAGAACCATCTATCAAACGAATGGAGGCCAAAAAAAAAAAAAAAAAAAAACAAACCAGAAGTAGCCATACTTATATCAGACAAAATAGATTTTAATACAAAGACTGTAACAAATGATGAAAAAGGCATTATATCATAATTAAAAGGTTTTTTCATCAAGAAGATCTAACAATTATAAATAGTTATGCCCCAATGTGGAGGCAACCAAATATATACATCAATTATTCACAAACATAAAGAAACTCATAGAAAATGATACCATAATAGTAGGAGACTTTAATACCCCACTTACAACAATGGACACACCATCTAAGCAAAAAGCCAACAAGGAAACAATGGCTTTGAATGACACACTGCACAAGATTGACTTAACAGATACATTCACAATATTTTATCCTAAAGCAGCAGAGTACACATTCTTCTCCAGTGCACATAGAACATTCTCCAGGATAGATCACATACTGAGTCACAAATCAGCCCTCATATGTACAAAAAAAATGAAGTTCATACTATGCATATTTTCCAATCATAATGCTATAAAACTTCAAATCAACCACAGCAAAAAATTTGTAAAAGCATCAAATACAAGGAGTATAAAGAACATCATACTAAAGAATGAATGGACTAACCAGGAAATTAAAGAAGAATTTAAAAAACACATGGAAGCAAATGAAAAGAAATACAAGACAGTCTAAACTCTTTGGAATACAGAAAAGGAAGCCCTAAGAGGAAAGTAAATAGGCAATTTAAGCCTATCTCAAGAAGCAAGAAAGGTCTCAAATACACAACGTAACTCCACACCTAAAGGAATTAGAAAGGAGCAGCACATAAAGCCAAAAGCCAGCAGAAGAGAAATAATAAACATTGCAGCATTTCTATACAACAAGAATGAAGCAGCACAAAGAGATATAAAGGAATGGATCCCACTTACAATTTCACCAAAAAACATAAGATACCTAGGAATAAACCTATCCGAAGAAGTAAAAGATATGTACCCTGAAAACTATAGAAAGCTTATAGTAGAAATTTAAAAAGACACAAATAAAAAAACATTCCATGCTCATGGATTAGAAGAACATTGTTACAATGTTGATACTACTCAAAGTAATCTACACATTCAATGCATTCCCTATCAAAATTGTACCAGCATTCTTCACAGAGCTAGAACAAGCAATCTTAAAATTTGTATGGAACCAGAATGACCCGATTAGCCAAAATAATATTGGAAAAGAAAAGAAAAGCTAGAGGCAGAGGCATCACAATTTCAGACCTTAAGGTGCATTACAAAGCTATAATCATCAAGACAATATGGTATTGGCAAAAAACAGGCCTATAGATTAATGGAATAGAATAGAGAATCCAGAAGTGGACCCACAAATGTATGGCCGACTAATCTTTGACGAGGTAGGAAAGAGTAGGCAATGGATAAAAGACATCTCTTCAGCAAATGGGGCTGGGACAACTGGACAGTGACATGCAGGAGAATGAAACTGGACCACTTTCTTACACCATACTAAAAAATAAATCCAAAATGGATGAAAAACCTAATTGTGAGGTTTAATACCATCAAAATCCTACAGGATAAAACAGGCACCAACCTATTTGACGTTGGCTGCAGCAGATACTTACTAGACAAGGAGGCAAGGGAATCCAAAGCAAAACTGAACTCTTAGGACCCCATCAAGATGAAAACCTCTGCACATCAAAGGGAACAATGAACAAAACTAAAAGGCAACAAACGGAACGTGATGAGATAATTGCAAATGACATATCAGATAAAGGGTTATTATCCAAAATCTATAAAGAACCTGTCAAACTCAACACAAGAAAACAAATAGTCCAGTGAAGAAATGGGCAGAGGACATGAATAGACAGTTTTACAAAGAAGAAATCCAGATGGCTAACAGACACTCATCATCAGGGATGATGCCTAACATCACTCATTATCAGGGAAATATAAATAAAAGCCAAAATGAGATACCACCTCACACCTGTCAGAATGGCTAAGATTAACAGCTCAGCAAACAACAGATGTTGGTGAGGATGTAGAGAAAGGGGAACCTTTTTGCAGTGTTGGTGAGAATGCAAACTTGTGCATGCACTCTAGAAAGCAGTATGGAGGTTTCTCAAAAAAATTAAAAATAGAACTACTTTATGACCCAGCAATTGCATTACTAGGTACTTATCCCAAGGATCCAAAAGGGCTGTTTCGATTAGGCACATGCACCCTAATGTTTATAGCAGTGCTATCCACAATAACCAAATTATGGAAAGACACCAAATGTCCATTAACTGAAAAAATATATGAAGATAATATGAAATACATATACAATGGAGTAGTCCTTTTGCAACAACGTGGATGGAACTAGGGTGTATTATGCTAAGTGAAAAAAATCAGTCAGAGAAAGAAAAAAAAAACCATATGATTTCACTCATATCTAGCATTTAAGAAACACAACACATGAACATAGGGGGAAAGAAGGAAAAATAAGATAAAAACAAAGATATAGGCAAACCATAAGAGACTCTTAAATACAGAGAACAAACCGAGGGTTGCTGGAGGAGAGGTGGGTGGAGATACGGGCTAAATAAGGGATGGGCATTAAGGAGGTCATTTGTTAAGATGAATAATGGGTGCTATTAAGTAAATGATGACTCACTGGGTTCTACTCCTGAAACAAATACTACACTATATGTTTTTGTGAAATATTGACTAGGGGCAGGCATGGTTATCACATATGCAATGAAGTTTAGAGGGTGGTAAGACACATTGTTTGAATCATTTAATATGCAAAAATCTTTTAACAGGCTGGAAAAAAATGAACACATCTACCAAAAAGAGACTTAATATGTACTTCTAATTGAACAATTAGAAAATACAGGGAAATTTTTTATATCAGTATGAAAATTACTTCAGGATTTTATTATAAATTCATTCTCTGAGCTTCAGTTTATTCATCAGTAAACTTAGGTAACTGGAGTAAAATATTTCAGTAGTTCCTGGAAATTCTGAATGTCTATTCAATTCAATAGTTGAATGTTATTGAAAAGAATAACCTATGCAATCTTAGGTAAGTTATTAATAGTTTGAAGTATAGAAAAGGAACATTGTATTCCAAATCCACTCTGTTATGGTCAGACCACACTTGGACACATTTCTCTTAAGAACATGATAAATTGGAGCTTTCTAGAGGAAATGGATTAGTTGGTAAGGAAAATAGAAACTATGCTAAGAGAGACATCTTGGGATATTGATCATCATATTTGAAAGGCTTTCCATTACACTCAGGATGAAGTTTGGAAATACCAAAATATGCTATGACTGACGAAGTCTTACTGATGTGGTTCGCCTATCAGGGCTAAACACAAAATATCTCTGTGGGACAATCCAACCAGTAAGGAGCCATTCAAGATCATCTTTCATAGGTGATGAAAGGTCAAATAAGTCACTAAAAACAAAAGTTTTGAAATTGACGTTAATTATGTTCAGAAAAGAGAAGTAATGTGCACCCCAGATGCCCTGCCTAATACATGCTCTTTTCTAACATCACCTTGATTGACTCTACTCCTAGTTCACTGAATTTCAACCACACTGACTTCAGTCCCTTAAATAAAACAAATACCAGAGATTTCCCAGATTTGTTTTCCTATTCTTAGACAAGTATATTGGCAATTTTTCACTTGGATAAATCATAAGTATCCATTAGGTTTAAGCTTAAAAGTCACTTCCTCAAAGGAATTTCTAAAATAAACCATTCTAAATCAGTTCATCCTGTTGAGCTGTTGTTGAAGAACAATATCTTTAATAAATCATATAACTCTCTAGGCATACTCTCCTGTTCTTTCATAGCAGTTGTCATGAGTTTTGCTTATGTATTTGATACACTATGACATCAGAAAAATATTTATTTATTTATTCATTCATTAATTTATTCATTTATTGGTGGAGAGTATATCTGGAATCCTTTCTTTGTTTATTAGAGTGACTTAAATGAGCATCCTTCCTGGAGCAGAAACCCATTACAGTAAAACAAATGGCAGAAGGAAAGTGCTAGAGAGGTAAATTGCTTTGCATAATGAATTGGGGTTGTTGTTAATTTCTAGGCACAGCCCAAGAGTGGGAATGAGATGCCAGCCAAATGGAGAAAAGAAATGTGAAAAATATGTTCAGGTAGACAGAGAGGTAGAATCCAGCTCAATAATGGAAGAAATGACAATAAGAAATTCCCAGTGGTGGCAATGGCCAAGGGATTTAGGAACAGAGATGTCTAATATTCTAAATTGTTTTTTGAGCTGCAAATTTTTGACCCTAGAAATAGTGAGAATATTAGTTTGCTACTGTTTCTATAAAATAAAAATTATCACTGACAGGATGGCTTAAACAATAGAAATATATTTTCTCACAGTTCTAGAGCCTATAAGTCCAAGATCAAGGTATAAGCAGGTTTGATTTCTTTCAAGGCCTTTCCTTGGCTTCCAGATATCCACCTTCTTGCTATGTCCCCTTAAGGCCTTCTGTCCATGCTGAATCCCAGGTGTCTTTAATTTTGTCCAAATTTGCTTTTCTTATACACTAGTCAGATTGTATTGGGGCTACCTTAACAGTCTCATTTTAGTTAACTCTTTAAAGGTATTATCGCCAAATACAGTCACATTCTGAGGTACTGATTGTTAGGGATTCAATATATGAATTTGGGGGGGGGCGCAATTCACCTATAACATTGGGGAAGAAGGTGAAAGATGCTCAGTCTCTCATCAAACATGGAATGATAGCTAAAACAAGTCATTTAAATATCAAGGAGAGGAGTAACCACACAAAAATGGACTTTGGTGTCTTTCAGGTAACTGGTACTTTTTCTCCACTAGTTATTCTCACTTATTAATATTTACAGGAAGCTTAGTCAAACAGAACAACTTTTTAAATTCTCAATCATAATTTCACTTATCCAATAATTCCATATATCCTATAATTTTTATAAATTTGATTATTTTAAGATTACTCAAATAGAATGAGAAAACATGAGGTGGAGTGAGATCATTATTTTTACAACTGAAAACAACCTCACAAATATAAAAATGTAAGTATATAAAAATGTTTTATAGTTATCTTGAGAAGAAATAAGAAAAGGAAAAGACATGAAAATAAAACCAGGAAATGGAAATAAAATCTGGGGAATACTGAATTCTATTTCTTTTTGATTAATAAACCAGTAAGATTCTTAATGAATCACCAAGAAGCCAATAAGAATTAAACTAATGTAATTAATATGTTTGATTCTTTTGTAAATGATTTTTTTTGCTGTTGACTATACAAAATTAAATGGTTTATAGGGATTTTTAAAAACTTCAATATACATTTTACATTAAATTTTACTCTAAAGTCATATTTCTCTTTCTGGTAATTTAAAATGTTTGTAAATAGAGAAATACAAGGAATCTTTAGTGGGTTCAGGTATATAAATGACCAAGCAACTTAGGAAGCTTATATTATGTATATCTATTCTGGGCATTATCAGTCACCGGTTGATTAAGCCCCTTTTTATTCATCTTCATAGAGTGTAATATGATTATATCATTTCAAAGTACTCTTGTTCATACACATCAAAGAAATTGTACTATTTAGGTTGTTAGGCCACAAAATGTCTCATTACTTATCAGTATAAAATATATTTTTGTATATGAGAGGAGGGGATATCTAATTATAATTTTATACTCTTTTATGTTGTTGGAAATTTTTATGATGTGCATGTGTAACTTTAATAACAAAAAATTATATACCTATTAACGCATTCAGAGTAATTGACAATCTCTTGAATTAATTTTAATCTGTGGTTATGTTTTTGCTAAGACACAGAACATTCTAAATGGGATCATGTTGAAATGTTAATAATGGATTAAAAATTGATGCTGGATAGGATACAAGATTATAGTAGTAACATCATTTTTGCTTACTCTTAGTACACCCCTGTGGTATAGCTATACTTAATTGCCAGTTACAGTGAAATAATTAGACATTGGAAATTTATTAAAAGTATAGCATCTAAGAGATACATTGCTGTAACTGAAAAGGGATATTTAGACTTTATGAAATTGAAGGTGACACAAAGAAATGGAAAAACATTCCATGCTCATGGCTTGGAAGAACAAATGTTGTTAAAATTTGTATACTACCCAAAGCAATCTACACATTCAATGCAATCCCTATCAAAACCACCAGCATTTTTCATAGAGCTAGAAATAACAGCCCCAAAATTTGCATGAAACCAAGAAAGACCCCAAATAGCCAACGCCATCTTTCTTTTTTTTAATTTTAGTTATTTAATATAGAGTTAAATATTGGTTTCAGGGGTAAAATTCAATGATTCATCAGTTACATACAACACACAGGGCTCATCACAAGTAGTCACCCTAATATCCATCAGGTATTTAGCCCATCTCCCACTCACCTACCTCCATCAACTCTCAGTTTGTTCTCTCATTAAAAGTTTCTTGGGTTTGTTTCCCTCTCTTCTCTTTCTCCTTCCCTTCCCTTATGTTCATCAAAAAGAAAAATCTTGCCATTTTCAATGACCTGGATGGAGCAAGAATGTATTATGCTAAGTGAAATAAGTCAATCAGAGAAAGAAAAATATCATATGATTTCACTCATATGTGGAATTTAAGAAACCAAAGCAATCTTGGAAAACAAAGCAAAGCAGGGAGCATTAAAATTTCAGACTTCAAGTTATATTAGAAAGCTGTAGCAGCGCCTAGTTTGTTCAGTCTGTTAAGCATCCAACTTTGGCTCCAGTCATGATCTCACGGTTCACGGGTTAAAGTCCCACATCAGACTCTGTGCTGATGGCTCAGAGCCTGGAGCCTGCTTTGAATTCTGTGTCTCCCTCTCTCTGAACGCCTGCGCTCACCCTCTGTCTCTCTCAAAAATAAAATAAACATTAAAAACAATGTGAAAAGCTGTAGTGATCAAGACAGTATGGTACGGGCACAAAATCAGACACATATATCAGTGGAACATGATATAAAACTCAGAAATGAACCACAACTATATGGTCAACAAATTTTTGACAAAACAGGAAAGAATACCCAATGGAAAAAAGACAATCTCTTCAATAAGTGGTGTTGGTAAGCCTGGAGAACATGTGAAAGAATGAAAATGGACAACTTTCTTATACCACAAAAATAAATTCAAAATGGATGAAAAACCTAAATGTGAGACAGGAAACCATCAAAATCATAGAGGAGAACACAAAGCTGTAGCTTCTTTGACATTGACCATAACAACTTCCTACTGGATATGTCTCCTGAAGCAAGGAGAAAAACAGCAAAATGGAACTATTGGGACTTCATCAAGATAAAAACCTTCTGCACAGTGAAGGAAACAACCAACAAAACTAAAACGCAACTTTCTGAATGGGAGAAGATATTTGCAAATAACATATCTGATAAAAGGTTAGTATCTAAAAGTTATAAAGAACATGTTATGAATCTCAACATCCAAAAAACCCTAATAATCCAGTGAATAAATGGGCACAAGACATGAATAGATAATTTTCCAAAGATATCCAGATGGCTAAAAGACATATGAAAAGATGCTCAACATCACTCATCACGAGAGAAATACAAATCAAAACTAATTTCCGATATTCCCTCACACCTCTCAGTATGGCTAAAATTAACAACAGAGAAAACAACAGATGTTGGTGAGGATGCATAGAAAGGAGAATCCTTTTACACTGTTGGTGGGAATGCAAACTGGTGCAGCCACTCTGGAAAACAGTATGAAGCTTCCTCAAAAAGTTAAAAATAGAACTACATTACCATTCAGCAATTGCACTACTATGTTGTTACCCAAAGGAACAAAAGTACTGATTCAAAGGGACATACTCACTCCAATTTTTATAGCAGCAATATCAACAAATCACAAAATAATAGAAAGCACCTGCATGTCCATTGACTGATGATTGGATAAAGAATATGTACATGAATATATATATATATATATATATATATATATATACACACACACAATGAAATGTGTATATAAATGTGAATATATATGTGTATATATATGTATATATGTACACATATACATATATATATTGTGTGTGTATATATATATATATATATATATATATACATACACAATGAAATATAACTTAACCATCAAAAATAATGAAATATTTCCATTCACAATGACTTGGATAGAACTACAGTGTATTATGCTAAGTGAAATAAGTCAGAGAAAGGCAAGTATCATAGGATTTCATCATATATGAAATTTAAGAAACAAAATAGGTGAACATGGAGGGGAAAGATAGGCAAAGAATAAAACAGACTCTTAGCTATAAAGAACAAACAGGATTACTGGAAGGGAGGTGGGCAGGGGGATGGGGTAAATGGGTGATGGCAATTAAGGAGGGCACTTGTGATGAGTACTGAGTGTTATATGTAAGTGATGTGTCACTAAATTCTACTCCTGAAAATAATATTATGCCATATGTTAATTAATTGGAATTTAAATAAAAACTAGAAACTACAAAAGAAAAACAAATAAATAAAAACAAAAAAATATAGTTTTGTTATCAACCAAGTGAGTGACCAAGAGTTAATGTGTGTGTGTTCTTAATGCTTGATTTCTAAATAAACATTGGTGAAACTATGATCTTAGGGTAAAACACAAAATCTCTGTTTGCTTAATAAAAAAAAAGAAAGAAAAGAAAAAAAAAGATTGTTGACTTGCATTTGCCTTGGTTTCACATTTTAACCCCTCCCAAAAGTAAAATATAAAACACGTAAAGAAAATAATTGGGGCAACTGGGTGGCTCAGTTGGTTAAACATCCGTCTTTGGCTCAGATCATCATCACATGATGTGAGTTCTAATCCCGCATCAGGCTTTCCACTGTCAACTGGAGCCTGCTTTGGATACTCTGTCTCCCTCTCTCTGTCTCTCCCCCTCTCATGTGCTTTCTTTGTCTAAAAATAACTAAACATTTAAAAACTATGAATTTTATGTCTTCCTTTCTTACATGTAGGTCTTTCAGCCATTTTGAGTTTATTTTTGTGTATCGTGTAAGAAAGTGGTACAGTTCATTTTTCTCCATGTCGTTGTTCAGTTTTTCCAGCACCATTTGCTGAAGAGAATGTCTTTTTTCCATTGGATAGTCTGTCCTGCTTTGTCAAAGATTAGTTGGCCATATGTTTGTGGGTCCATTTCTGGTTCTCTATCTGTTCCATTGACCTGAGTGTCTGTTTTTGTGCCAGGACCATACTGTCTTGATGATTACAGCTTTTTAAATTTTAATTTAATTAATTAATCATTTTTTTTTGACGATTACAGCTTTGTAATACATCTTGAAGTCTGGAATTGTGATGCCTCCAGCTATGGTTTTCTTTCTCAAGATTGCTTTGGCTATTTGGCATCTTTTCTGGTTCCATACAAATTTTAGGTTTGTTTGTTCTAGCTCTGTGAAGGATGCTGGTGTTATTTTGGTAGGGATTGCATTGAATATGTAGGTTGCCTTGGGTAGTATAGACATTTTGACAATGTTTGTTCTTCCTATCCAGGAGCATAGAATATTTTTCCATTTTTTTCTGTCTTCTTCAATTTTTTCATAAGCTTCCTATAGTTTTCAGTGTATAGATTTTTCACCTCTTTGGTTAGGTTTATTCCTAGGTATATTTTTGGTTTTGTTACAATTGTAAATGGGAACGATTCCTTAATTTCTTTTTGTTGCTTCATTATTGGTGATTCCATACCCAAAAATAAATTCAAAATGGATGAAAGACCTAAATGTAAAACAGGAAGCCATCAAAATCCTTGAGGAAAATCAAGCAAAAACCTCTTTGACTTCATCCACAGCAAAGTTCTTACTCAACATGTCTCCAGAAGCAAGGGAAACAAAAGCAAAATGAACTATTGGGACCTCATCAAAATAAAAATTTTCTGCACACTGAAGAAAACAATCAGCAAAACTAGAAGGCAACCAACGGAATGGGAGAAGATATTTGCAAATGACATATCACATAAAGGGTTTGTATCCAAAATCTATAAAGAACTTATCAAAACCACCCCCCAAAACCAAATAATTCAGTGAAGAAATGGGCAAAAGACATGAATAGAAACTTCTCCAAAGAAGACATCCAGATGGCTAACAAACACATGAAAAAATGCTCAACATCACTTAGAATCAGAGAAATACAAATCAAAACCACAATGAGATACTACCTCACACCTATCAGAATGGGTACCATTAACAACTCAGGCAACAACAGATGTTAACAAGGATGCGCAGAAAGAGGATCTGTTTTGCACTGCTGGTGGGAATGCAAACTTGTGCAGCCACTCTGGAAGACAGTATTGAGGTTCCTCAAAAAAATTAAAAATAGAACTACCCTATGACCCAGCAATTGCATTACTAGGTATCCAAGGGATACAGGTGTGCTGCTTATAAGGGGCACATGCACCCCAATGTTTATAGCAGTGCTATAGACAATAGCCAAAGTATTGGAAGAGCCCAAATGTCTATCAAAAGATAAATAGATAAAGAATATGTGGTATACACACACACACACACACACACACACACACACACACACACACAATAGAGTATTACTTGGCAATCAAAAATAATGAAATATTTCCAACTGCAACTATGTGGATGGAACTGGCAGGTATTATGTTAAGGGAAATTAGTCAGAGAAAGACAAATATTGTATGACTTAATTTATATGAGTAATTTAAGATAGTAAACAGATAAATATAAGGAAGGGAAGCAAAAGTAACCTAAATACAGTGAGGGGGGAAAACACAAGATACTCTAAAATTTAGAGCACAAACAGAGGGTTATTGGACGGGTTGTAGGAAGGGGAATGGGCTTAATGGGTAAAGGATATTAAGGAATCTACTGAAATCATTGTTGCACTATATGCTAACTAACTTGGATGGAAAATTAAAAATTAATTAATTAATTAATTAAAAATTGAAAAAAGAAAAAAAATAATAAGATTTTTAAATTCTTACCAAATAGAAATTACATTGCCATACAAGTTCAATAATGGAGGGAAAATGTTCCATCAATATTAAATGCAGTTTTAAAGAGAAATGTAAGTTCTAATCATCTTTTTTTCTGGATAATGTCTTCCAACTTTTCAGTTCTCCACTTCAGTGCCATTTCCTCAGGGAAGCAATGAAAAGCAACATAGACCAGGGGATGGTCACTTTTATGGTCTTTTTAAACATGGTGCTTTTTTTCATAGCACTGAGCATAAGTTATTATTACATAAATGTATAATTATTTTCAATATACCTTCAGTTTAATAAGCAAGACCCTGTTTATTCTATTTATTATTGTCATCAAAATTCCTTGTGGATAGCAAGAAATCCGTAAGTATTTTTTGAATGAGTTGATTAAGGGTATTAATACCAGCTCTTAATATACTGTCATCAATCATCATGATCCAATTTTTCAATTTATAAAGGTAATTTGAATAAGTGGTGCTCAGGCGGACTGGGTGGCCCAGTTGGTTAATTATCTGACTTTTGATTTTGGATCATATCATGATCTCACGTTTCATGGGGTCCAGCCCCTTGTTAGGTTCTGCACTGTCAGTGCAGATAATCTCTCTTTGCCCCTCCTCCACTCATGCACACATGCTCTCTGTCAAAATAAACAAATAATCACTTTAAAAATAGTGGCGTTCAATTAGGAAATTTTTCTCCACTCAGGGGACATGTAACAATGTCTGGAGACATATGATGCTAGTCACAAATGGTGAAGTGTTGTTACTAGTAACTATAAGGTAGAGGCCAGAAATGTTGCTGAACACTGTACAATGTATAGGACAACCCCCACAATAGTCTCTAGTCCAAAATAAGATTAGTACTGAGTTTGAGAAACCCTGGATTAGATTAAGAGCTTTTTTTTTTTCATTTTGGGGTGCCTGGGTAGCTCAATCAGTTAAGCATCCGCTCTTGATCTCAGCTCAGGTCTTGATCTCAGGGTCATGAGTTCAAGCCCTGTGTTGGACTCTGTACTGGGTGGGAAGCCTACTTTGTAAAATAAATGATCTTTTTTTTCATTTTAATTAAGTTCAGGTTCAGGTATATAGGATAAATATATCAACAAGTTTAAATGAGAAATTGATATTATTGAACTCACTTTTTTTCCTGCAAAATATTTTACTTCCATAGAACACAGTACATAAATATATTTAGGTATTAATTTTGGAATGAATGCAGCAAATAGTGTATTTTTTCATAATTTCCAAATTTATGGACTGCATTTATAGATCACAAGCACAAAGTTAGTGTTTTGGTTCTTAGAGAATTCATATGGTGATGTGTCAGCTCATAGGAAAGAGAAATATAAAGATTCTTTTACACGAAGAAAAATCTCTAAACAACGTTTTTATTTCACTTAACTCATGACATCAAAATAATACGTTTTAATTTTTAATTTTTATTTTTTAAAGTTTTTAATTTATTTGTCTTAAGAGAGAATGCACAGGAGGGGCAGAAAAAAGAGGGAAAGAGAGAATCCCAAAAAGGCTCTGCACTGTCAGCATGGAGGCCAATGTAGGGCTCAAACTCACAAACCATGAGATCATGACCTGAGCCCAAACCAAGAGTTTGACGCCTAACCAACTGAGCAATCCAGATGCCCAAAATTAATACATTTTTTAAAAATTTACCTTCAATTGTATGATATTGGCACAAAAACAGACACATAGACTAATGGAATATAATAGAAAAGCCAGAATTGGACGAACAAATGTATGGCCAACTAATCTTTGACAAAGCAGGAAAGAGTATCCAGTAGAAAAAAAGACAGTCTCTTTAGCAAATGTTGCTGGGAGAACTGGACAGCAACATGCAGAAGAATGAAACCACCTTCCACCATACACAAAAATAAGCTCAAAATGGATGAGAGACCTAAATGTGAGACAGGAAACCATCAAAACCCTAGAATAGAAAACAGGCAGCAACCTCTTTGACCTCAGGCACAGAAATTTCTAGCTCTACACGTCTCTAAAAGCAAAGAAATTAAAAGCAAAAATGAACTATTGGGACCACATCAAGATACAAACTTCTGCACTGCAAAGGAAACAATCAACACAGCCAAAAGGCAATCGACAGAATGGGAGAAGATATTTCCAAATGACATATTGGATAAAGGGTTAGTATCTTTACTAAAGTATATAAAGTAAGTTCTATAAAGAACTTACTAAACTCAACACCTGAAAAACAAATAAATATTCCAGTGAAGAAATTGGCAGAAGACATGAATAGACACTTTTCCAAAGAAGACATCCAGATGGCCAACAGACTCATTAAAAGATGTTCAACATCACTCATCATCATGGAAATACAAATCGAAATCACACTGAGATATCACCTGATGACAAAGTGGCTAAAATTAACAACACAGGAAACAGCAGATGCTGGAAAAGATGTGGAGAAATGGGAACCCTTTTGCACTGTTGGTGAGAATGAAACTGGTGCAGCCACTCTGGAAAACAGTTTGGAGGTTCCTCAAAAAATGAAAAATTGAAGTACCCTATGACCCAGAATTAGCACTACTAGGAGTTTATCCAAAAGATAGAGGAGTGCTGATTCATAGGGGCACATGTACTCCACTGTTTATAGCAGCACTTTCAACAATAGCCAAATTATGGAAAGAGCCTAAATGTCCATCAACTGATAAATGGATAAAGAAGATGCGGTTTATATGTACAATGGAACACTACTTGGCAATGAGAAAGAATGAAATCCTGCCATTTGCAGCAGTGTGGATGCTAAGTGAAATAAGTCAGTCAGGGAAAGGCAGATATCATATCTTTTCACTCATATGTGGACCTTGAGAAACTTACAGAAAACCGTGGGTGAAGGGAAGGGGGAAAAATAGTTACAGAGAAGGAGGGAGGCAAAACATAAGAAACTCTTAAATACAGAGAACAAACTGAGGGTTGATTGGGGGGCAGGGAAGAGGGGAAAATGGGTGATAGGCATGGAGGAGGGCACTTGTTGGGATGAGCACTGGATTTTGTATGTAAGCTATAAATGATGGGAATATACCCCCAAAACAAGAGCACACTGTCTACACTGTATGTTAGCCAACTTGACAATAAATTATATACTTTTAAAAAGTTACCTTCAGGGGTGGCTGTGTGGCTCAGTTGGTTAGACGTCTGACTCTTGATTTCAGCTGAGGTCAGGATCTCAGTTTCATGAGTTTGAGGCCCAAGTCTGTCTCTATGCTGACAGCGTGGAGCCCGCTTGGCATTCTTCTTCTTTCTCTGCCCCTCTCCCACTCACGCTCTCTCTGTCTCTTTCAAAATAAATAAATCAACTTTAAAAAAGTTACCTTCAGTGGATGATAGTTTTTTTTAATAAATTACTTCAATAATCTATACTCAGCTGAAATTAAAGAAATAATATGATTATTATACTTCATTTCTTGCAAATAGTTGGGTATATGAGGCTGTTAATTTAAAGAAGTATTTTGGAAAAGTAATTATACTGTTGTTTTGGACAAATCTGTACATGTTTAACTAAAATATTCCATTATAATTATTCAAGGTTGGTCATCTTAATGACAAAGTTGCAGGATGTGATTTCCATGTACCTGTTCTTCATAACAGAGTCCCATATAAATGTGTGTCAGAAATAAGTCCCATCTACCTTATAAGCCTTAATGAATCCAAAGGTTAATGTATAGGCAAAGTATGAAGTTTATGCAATGTCTCTTTAGAATATTGGGTGAGAAGTTTGAGAAAACATTTTAAAATATACAATTGGGGAAATTTGATTTTTTCTATACAAATGAGAATATTTGGTAGACATACAAAATCAGCCCAAGCTTTCACTAACATATGGCTAAATTTATTGAAGTTTGTGTACACAGTCCTCATTCTTTTATCTTTATCAATGTAAAATTCCCAATCTATCTTGGCTTTCAATAATAGTTTCTAATGGTGCAGAGCCCGACACAGGGCTCGATCTCTTGAACTGAAAGATCATGACTTGAGCCAAAATCAAGAGTAAGATGCTTAACCAACTGGGCCACCCAGGCTGCCTGAGCACCACTTATTTAAATTAATTTTATAACAAACATAATAAATATAACATCCAGTACACACATAATATTTTTCCTCAAAAAACATGAGATAAGTGTATAAGTTTATATCCATACATAAATTTATATTTCCAAGAAGTGTTAACAGAACATGGCCCAGCATAGAGTGTTCTCTGAGGCCCCCCAGATATTATATTTAGTTTTATTAAGGAAGATTTTGGGATTTTTATTATTCCAAAATTATCTACCTCCTTACTGAGAGGCTCTGCTGATGTCGGGATGATTACAATTAAGGCTATTGAATTGAACTCTTTCTTATTCTATTTGGCATTGATGAGAAAAGTATAGAAAAGAAAAAGACAGATGTGTTTCCAAGCACATTTGCACCAAGTAGTATTATTTATTTAAGTATTGTTTTTAATAAAATATTCCAAAATGTAAGTCTCACATTTGCTTTTAGCCTTCCCCCATCATCAACACCATATACTTTTCAATTTTTTTTTTTTTTACTGAAGTACAGTTGATACACAGTGCTACATTAGTTTCAGGTATACAACATAGTAAGTCAACGAATTTATATGTTATGCTATGCTCACCACAAGAGTAGCTACCATCTATCACTAAACAATGCTATTACAATACCATTGACTGCATTCTTAATGTTGTATCCTTTAACCCAGTGACTTATTCATGTCATAACTAGAACCCTGCATACCTTATAGCTCTTAAGCACTTTGCCAATTCCCCACTTCCCTCTCCTCTAGCAATCATCACTGTTTTATCTATATTTTTGGGTGTGTTTCTGTCCTTTGTTTGTTTGTTTGCTTGCTTTGGTTTTTAGCTTTCACATGGAAATGAAATCATATGGTATTTGTTTTTCTATGTCTGACTCATTTCAGTTAGCATAATACCCAAGGGTCCATCCACGTTTTTTTTTTTTTTATGTTTTGCCGTGTGTGTGTGTGTGTGTGTGTGTGTGTCTGTGTGTGTGTCTGTGTGTGTGTGTGTGTTTTGAGAGAGAGAGATCTAGAGAGTGAGCAAGCTGGGGAGAGGAAGAGAGAGAGAGAGAGAGAGAGAGAGTATCAAGCAGACTCCATGCTCAGCATGGAGTCCAACACGGGGCTCAAACCCATGACCCTGGGATCATGACTTGAGCCAAAATCGAGTGAGATGCTCAACTGACTGAGCCAAACATATGCCTTATACCTTTTGTTTTCAATGTCAAGATCTTATTCTTTTTTATGGCTTAGTAACATTACATTTTATGTATATACACATATACCACATCTATATACATCCATCTATTGATAAACACTTGGGTTGCTTTCACTCCTTGGCTATTGTAAATAATGCGGCAATAAACATAGAGGTGCACATATCTTTTTGAATTAGAGTTTTCATTTTCTTTGGGTAAATATCCATGAGTGGAATTACTGGATCATATTGTATTTCTATTTTTTTAAATATGAAATTTATTGTCAAATTGGTTTCCATACAACACCCAGTGCTCATCCCAACAGGTGTCCTCCTCAATACCCATCACCCACCCTTCCCTATTTCCTACCCCCATCTACCCTAAGTTTGTTCCCAGTTTTTTTAAAAAAAATTTTTTTTAACGTTTATTTATTTTTGAGACAGAGAGAGACAGAGCATGAACGGGGGAGGGGCAGAGAGAGAGGGAGACACAGAATCAGAAACAGGCTCCAGGCTCTGAGCCATCAGCCCAGAGCCCGACGCGGGGCTCGAACTCATGGACCGTGAGATTGTGACCTGAGCCGAAGTCGGGCACTCAACCGACTGAGCCACCCAGGCGCCCCTGTTCCCAGTTTTTAAGAGTCTCTTATGCTTTGGCTCTCTCCCACTCTAACATCTTTTTTTTTCTTCCCCTCTCCCATAGACTTCTGTTAAGTTTCTCAGGATCCACGTAAGAGTGAAAATATATGCTGTCTTTCTCTGTATGACTTATTTCACTTAGCATCACACTCTCCAGTTCCATCCACGTTGCTACAAAGAGCCATATTTCATTCTTTCTCATTGTCACATAGTACTCCATTGTGTATATAAACCACAATTTCTTTATCCATTCGTCAGTTGACGGACATTTATGCTCTTTCCATAATTTGGCTATTGTTGAGAGTGCTGCTATAAACATTGGGATACAGGTGCCCCTATAAATCAGCACTCCTGTATCCCTTGGGTAAATTCCTAGCAGGGCTATTGCTGGGTCATAGGGTAGGTCTCTTTTTAATTTTTTGAGGAACCTCCACACTGTTTTCCAGAGCGACTCCACCAGTTTGCATTCCCACCAATGGTGCAAGAGGGTTCCCATTTCTCCACATCCTCGCCAGCATCCATAGTCTGCTGATTCATTCATTTTAGCCACTATGACTGGCATGAGGTGACATCTGAGTGTCGTTTTGATTTGTATTTCCCTGATGAGGAGCGACGTTGAGCATCTTTTCATGTGCCTGTTGGCCATCCGGATGTCTTCTTTAGAGAAGTGTCTATTCATGTTTTCTGCCCATTTCTTCAATGGATTATTTGTTTTTTGGGTGTGGAGTTTGGTGAGCTCTTTATAGATTTTGGATACTAGCCCTTTGTCCGATATGTCATTTGCAAATATCTTTTCCCATTTCATTGGTTGCCTTTTAGTTTTGTTGATTGTTTCCTTTGCAATGCAGAAGCTTTTTATCTTCATGAGGTCCCAATAGTTCATTTTTGCTTTTAATTCCCTTGCCCTTGGGGATGTGTCAAGTAAGAAATTGCTGTGACTGAGGTCAGAGAGGTTTTTTTCCTGCTTTCTCCTCTAGGGTTTTGATGGTTTCCTGTCTCACATTCAGGTCCTTTATCCATTTTGAGTTTATTTTTGTGAATGGTGTAAGAAAGTGGTCTAGTTTCATCCTTCTGCATGTTGCTGTCTAGTTCTCCCAGCACCATTTGTTAAAGAGACTGTCTTTTTTCCATTGGATGTTCTTTCCTGCTTTGTCAAAGGTTAGTTAGCCTTACATTTGTGTGTCTACTTCTGGGGTTTCTTTTCCATTCCATTGGTCTATGTGTCTGTTTTTGTGCCAATACCATGCTGTCTTGATGTTGCAGCTTTGTAGTAGAGGCTAAAGTCTGGGATTGTGATGCCTCCTGCTTTGGTCTTCTTCTTCAAAATCACTTTGGCTATTCGGGGCCTGTTGTGGTTCCATATGAATTTTAGGATTGCTTGTTCTAGTTTTGAGAAGAATGCTGGTGCCATTTTGATTGGGATTGCATTGAATGTGTAGATAGCTTTGGGTAGTATTGACATTTTGACAATATTTATTCTTCCAATCCATGAGCAGGGAATGTCTTTCCATTTCTTTATATCTTCTTCAATTACCTTCATAAGCTTTCTATAGTTTTCAGCATACAGATCTTGTACATCTTTGGGTACATTTATTTCTAGGTATTTTATGCTTCTTGGTGCAATTGTGAATGGGATCAGTTTCTTTATTTGTCTTTCTCTTGCTTCATTATTAATGTATAAGAATGCAACTGATTTCTGTACATTGATTTTGTATCCTGCAAGTTTGCTGAATCCATGTATCAGTTCTAGCAGACTTTTGGTGGCATCTATTGGATTTTCCAAGTATAATATCATGTCATCTGCAAAAAGTGAAAGCTTGACTCATCTTTGCCAATTTTGATGCCTTTGATTTCCTTTTGTTGTCTGATTGCTGATGCCAGCACTTCCAACACTATGTGAAACAACAGCGGTGAGAGTGGACATCCCTGTCGTGTTCCTGATCTTAGGGAAAAAGCTCTGTTTTTCCCCATTGAGGATGATGTTAGCTGTGGGCTTTCCATAAGTGGATTTGATGATGTTTAAGTATGTTCCTTCTATCCCAACATTCTCGAGGACTTTTATTAAGAAAGGATGCTGAATTTTGTCAAATGCTTTTTCTGCATTGATTGACAGGATCATATGGTTCTTATTTTTTCTTTTCTTTTTTTTTTAAATTTTTTTTTCTTTTTTTTTTTCAACGTTTTTTTTTATTTTTATTTTTGGGACAGAGAGAGACAGAGCATGAACGGGGGAGGGGCAGAGAGAGAGGGAGACACAGAATCGGAAACAGGCTCCAGGCTCCGAGCCATCAGCCCAGAGCCTGACGCGGGGCTCGAACTCACGGACCGCGAGATCGTGACCTGGCTGAAGTCGGACGCTTAACCGACTGCGCCACCCAGGCGCCCCTATCTTTTCTTAATGTTATGTATCACATTGATTGATTTGTGAATGTTGAACCAGCCCTGCAGCCCAGGAATGAATCCCACTTGGTCATGGTGAATGATTCTTTTTATATGTTATTGAATTTGATTTGCTAGTATCTTATTGAGAATTTTTTCATCCATATTCATCAGGGATATTGGCCTGTAGTTCTATTTTTTTTACTGGGTCTCTGTCTGGTTTAGGAATCAAAGTAATACTGGCTTCAAAGAATGAGTCTGGCAGGTTTCCTTCCCTTTCTATTTTTTGGAACAGCTTGAGAAGGATAGGTATTATCTCTGCTTTAAATATCTGGTAGAAGTCCCCTGGGAAGCCATCTGGTCCTGGACTCATTTTTATTGGAAGATTTTTGATAACTGTTTCAATTTTTTTGCTGATTATGGGTCTGTTCAAGCTTTCTATTTCTTCCTGTTTGAGTTTTGGGAGTGTGTGGGTGTTTTGGAATTTGTCCATTTTTTCCAGGTTGTCCAGTTGGTTGGCATATAATTTTTCATAATATTCCCTGATAATTGCTTGTATTTCTGAGGGATTGGTTGTAATAATTCCATTTTCATTCATGATTTTATCTATTTGGGTCATCTCCCTTTTCTTTTTGAGAAGCCTGGCTAGAGGTTTATCAATTTTGTTTATATATATATATATATATATATATATATATATATATATATATATAAAACAACTCTTGGTTTCACTGACCTGCTGTACAGTTTTTTTAGATTCTATATTGTTTATTTCTGCTCTGATCTTTATTATTCCTCTTCTTCCGCTGGGTTTGTGGTGTCTTTGTTGTCCTGCTTCTATTTCTTTTAGGTGTGCTGTTAGATTTTGTATTTGGGATTTTTCTTATTTCTTCAGATAGGCCTGGATTGCAATATATTTTCCTCTCAGGACTGCCTTCGCTGCATCCCAAAGCATTCAGATTGTTGTATTTTCATTTTCGTTTGTTTCCATATATTTTTTAATTTCTTCTCTAATTGCCTGGTTGATCCATTCATTTTTTAGTAGGGTGTTCTTTAACTTCTATGCTTTGGGAGGTTTTCCAGACTTTTTCCTGTGGTTGATTTCATGCTTCATAGCATTGTGGTGTGAAAGTATGCATGGTATGATATCAATTCTTTTATATTTACGAAGGGCTGTTTTGTGACCTAGTATGTGATCTATCTTGGAGAATGTTCCATGTGCACTCAAGAAGAAAGTATATTCTGTTGCTTTGGGATGTAGAGTTCTAAATATATCTGCCAAGTCCATCTGATCCAATGTACCATTTAGGGCCCTTGTTTCTTTATTGATACTGTGTCTAGATGATCTATCCATTGTTGTGAGTGGACTATTAAAGTCCCATGCAATTACTACATTCTTATCAATAAGGTTGCTTATGTTTGTGA
Organism: Panthera tigris; assembly: GCF_018350195.1. Taxonomy (NCBI): domain Eukaryota; kingdom Metazoa; phylum Chordata; class Mammalia; order Carnivora; family Felidae; genus Panthera; species Panthera tigris. The sequence continues at coordinate 72,970,780 of NC_056677.1, read as the reverse complement.
GTAATTGTTTTATATATTTGGGGCTCCCGTATTCACCACATAGGCATTTATAATTGTTAGCTCTTCCCGATGGATAGATCCTGTAATTATTATATAATGCCCTTCTTCATCTCTTGTTACAGCCTTTATTCTAAAGTCTAGTTTGTCTGATATAAGTATGGCTACTCCAGCTTTCTTTTGACTTCCAGTAGCATGATAGATAGTTCTCCATCCCCTCACTTTCAATCTGAAGGTGTCCTCAGGTCTAAAATGAGTCTCTTGTAGACAGCAAATAGATGGGTCTTGTTTTTTATATCCATTCTGATACCCTATGTCTTTTTGATGGAGCATTTAGTCCATTTACTTTCAGTGTTATTATAGAAAGATATGGGTTTAGAGTCGTTGTGATGTCTGTAGGTTTCATGCTTGTTGTGATGTCTCTGGTACTTTGTCTCACAGGATCCCCCTTAAGATCTCTTATAGGGCTGGTTTAGTGGTGACGAATTCCTTCAGTTTTTGTTTGTTTGGGAAGACCTTTTTCTCTCCTTCTATTCTAAATGACCGACTTGCTGGATAAAGGATTCTCAGCTGCACATTTTTTTCTGTTCATCACATTGAAGATTTCCTTCCATTCCTTTCTGGTCTGCCAAGATTCAGTAGATAAATCCATCACTAGTCTTATCGGTCTCCCTTCATATGTTAGAGCACGTTTATTCCTAGCTGCTTTCAGAATTTTCTCTTTATCCTCGTATTTTGCCAGGTTGACTATGATATATCATGCAGAAGATTGATTCAAGTTACGTCTGAAGGGAGTTCTCTGTGCCTCTTGGATTTCAATGCCTTTTTCCTTCCCCAGATCAGGGAAGTTCTCAGCTATGATTTCTTCAAGTACAGCTTCAACCCCTTTCTCTCTTCGTCTTCTGGAATTCCTATTAAACGGATATTGTTCCGTTTCATTGCCTTGCTTAGTTCTCTAATTCTCCCCTCATACTCCTGGAGTTTTTTATCTCTCTTTTTGTCAGCTTCTTTTCCATAATTTTATCTTCTAATTCACCTATTGTCTCCTCTGTCTCCTCAATCCTAGCTGTGTTCACCTCCATTTTATTTTAGGCTCATTTATAGCATTTTTTTAGCTCATCCTGTTTCTTAGTCATTGATTTCTGTAGTAATAGATTCTCTGCTGTCCTCTATACTTTTTTCAAGCCCCATGATTAATTTTATGACTAGTATTTTAAATTCATTTTCTGTTACATTGCTTAAATCGTTTTTGATCAGTTCATTAGCTGTCACTACCTCCTGGAGTTTCTTTTGAGAAGAATTCTTCCGTTTCATCATTTTGGGTAGTCCCTGGAGTGGCATGGAACTGTAGAGCTCTTCTTCTGTGATGTCTGGAGTAACTTGCATTGGTGGGTGGGGCCACAGTCACACCTGATGTCTGCCCTCAACCCACTTCTGGGGCCACAGTCAGACTGGTGTGTACCTTATCTTCCCCTGTCCCAGGGGTGGGACTCACTGTGGAGTTGTGTGGCCTGTCTGGGCTATTCGCACACTGACAGGCTTGTGGTGCTGCTTCCATGGGATCTGGCTTATTAGTCTGGGTGGATCTGCAAGGTGCATGGGGCGGGGCAGGGACAGGCTCAGTTCACTTTCCCTTCAGTAGTCCACTTCTGGAGGGGCCCTGTGGCACCGGAGGGAGGCAGAACCTTCGGAGGGATGGATCCACAGAAGCACAGCGTTTGGTGTTTGCGCTGTGCAAGCAAGTTCGTGACAGAAACTAGTTCCATTTGGGATTTTGGCTGGGGGATGGGCGAGGGAGATGGTGCTTCCCAGTGCCTTTGTTCCCCCACTAAGCTCAGCTCTGTCTTCTGGGGCTCAACACTCTCCCTCCCTTTGTCCTTTAGCACTCCCTCTCTCCGCTCTCGGAGCAGAGCTTTTGACTTATAACATTCCAGATGTTATGTCCTGCTGGCTGTCAGAACACACTCTGTCTAGCCCCTCCACTTTTGCAAGCCAAACTCGGGGGATCTGCCTTGCCGGGCGCACTGCCCCTCCACTGCCCTAGCTCCCTCCAGCCACTCCGTGTAGCGCACACTGCCTCTCTGCCTTTCCTACCTTCTTCTGTGGGCCTCTCATCTATGCTTGGCTCTGGAGAGTCCATTCTGCTAGGCTTCTTGTGGTTTTCTGGGTTATTTAGGTAGATGTGGGTGGAATCTTAGTGGTCAGCAGGACATGGTGAGCCCAGTGTCCTCCTACGCCACCATCTCTCTCCAAAATCCCTAGTATTTCTATTTTTTAATTTTTGAGGAACCTCTATGGTGTTTTCTAAAGTAGTTGCACCACATTGTCACTAATAAGCACGAAGTTTCCTTTTTCTCCACATCCTCGACCACACTTGATATTTCTTGTCTTTTTGATCATAGCCTTATTGATATGTGTAAGGTGAAATCTAATTGTGGTTTTGATTTGCATTTCCTTGACAGTTAGTGACAATTAGCGTCTTTTCATTTGTCTGTTTACCATGTATATGTCCTCTTTAGAAAAATGTCTATTTAGACTCTCCACCAATTTAATCAGATTGTGTGTGTTTTTCTTGGTGTATAGTTATATAGCTTCTTCATATATTTTGGATATTAACCCATTGCTGGATATGTCATTTAAAAATATCTTCTATTCAGCAGGGTGCCTTTTCATTTTCTTGATGGTTTCTTTCACTGTGCAAGAGTTTTTCATTTTGGTGTAGTCACAATAGTTTAATTTTGCCTTGGTTTCCCTTGCCTGAGACATGTCTATACAAATGTTGCTAAGGTCTATGTCAAATAAATTGCTGCCTTTGTTTTCTTTTAGGTGTCTTATGGTTTTGTCTCATATTTAGGTCTGTAATCCATTTTGAGTTTATTTTTGTGTATAATGTAAGAAAATGGTTCATGTTCATTTTTTTGCATGTAGCTGTCTAGGTTTCCTAACATCATTTATTAAGAGTTTGTCTTTTCTCCATTGTATATTCTTGCCTCCTTTGTCATACAATAATAGACCCTGTAAGTGTGGGGGTTTTTCCTAAGTTCTGTATCCAGTTCTATTAATGTATGTGTCTATTTTTGTGCCAGTACCATAATATTTTGATGATTACATCTTTGCAATGTATTTTGAAATCAGGGACTGTGATACCTTTAGCTTTGTTCTTCCTCAAGATTGCTTTGGCTATTTAAGATTGCTTTCACTATTCAGGGTCTTTTGTGGTTTTATGCAAAGTATTCATTCTAATGCTGTGAACAATGCTGATGCTATTTTGACAGAGATTGCACTGAATCTGTAGATTGCTTTGGGACATATGTATATTTTAAAAATATTAATTATTCCAAACCATGTGCATGGAACATGTTTCCACTTATTTGTGTCATCTTTAATTTCTTTCATTAATGCTTTATTGTTTCCTAAATACAGGCTTTCCACCTCCTTTTTTAAGTTAATTTGCAGGTTTTTTTTTTGATGCAATTGTAAATAAGGTCGTTTTCTTAATTTATCTTTCTGCTACTTTATTATTAGAAACCAAATGATTCTGTATATTAATTTTATATCCTGCAATTTCCTGAATTTATGTATTACTTATAATAGCTTTTGGAGGAGTATTTAGGATTTTCTATATAGAATATTATTTCATTTGCAAACAGTGACAGTTTTACTTCTTCCTTAACTATTTGGCTGCATTTTATTTATTTTCCCTGTCTGTTGTCATGAGGACTTTTAGTACTATGTTGAATAAAATTGGTGAGCATGGAAATCCTTGTCTTGTTCCTGACCATAGTGAAGAAACTCTCATTATTTTTACCATTTAGTATGATATTAATTGTGAGCCTGTGGGCTTTTCATATATGGCCATTATTGTGTTGAGGTATGTTCCTTCTGAACCCATTTTGTTGTATCAAGAACCAGTTTGTTCCTGGATGGTGTATTTGATAATCTGAAAAATCTCAATCCTTTGTGTGTGTGTGTGTGTGTGTGTGTGTGTATATATATATATATATATATATATATGTATATATCTTAAAAGTCAATCTTAAAAAGTTTAAGTATTTAAGAACTGGAGCTTCTAAACAAATTTATCATATTATAAGAATGATAATAATAATGACTGTGAAATCAAAGTAAAACTAGCAATTTTAGTAAGACATCTTAGAAAAAAATGAGTGCACATGTGGATAAATATAACAATGTCTTTTGGATATCAGCATATGAAATAACTATTGTCTTTCAATGATTTTCCTGATATGATACCTATTATATGCAGTATTTAGTGCAATCCATTCTCTATGTGTTCTCATTTATCTATTTGGCCTAGAAATATTAAGGTCATATTTCTTATGTTTACTACTTTGACACTAACTGCTTAAATGAGATATTGTTCTCACCATTGTAATTATGTTTAATCCCTTACTGCACTGTCTTCCTAATCACAAAGTTGAAGTATTCCATGATAAAGCATTTTTTACCTAAAATTTTCTGACATTATCAAATTGACATGTGCTCATTTTATATATGTACATGTGTATTCATTACTGAAGCTTCATCAAATTCTGAACAAATATTGAAATATTATAGTAGAGTTTCAAAGGGAAACTGTTTTATAAAAAAGAATACTAATATTATACCCTCTCATATTGTCTTGGAAATGATAACACAACTTAATTTGTAATTTTTTATGGGGAGGCAAATAAAATATTTGAAACCAACTTATTTCAGAGATTAAATTTTTAAAAACCATTTTTATCTACCATTTGCAAATATACTATTTAAAAGTTGCCAACCCCATCCTGAGATACATGATTTACTTTGAAATAATTCTGTTATCTATTCATTTTGAGAGTGAGAGAGAGGGGGTGGGGCAAAGAGAGGGAGAGAAAGAATCCCAAGTAGTCTCCATGCTGACAGTACAGAGCCCAATGTGGGGCTCAATCTCAAAAACTGTGAGATCATGACCTGAGCCAAAATTAAGGCACCCCTGAAATAATGCTATATTATTTTCTGATTTTTCTCAAGGAACATATTAACGTTCTGAAAATAAAGTAAATTTGTATTTCCTTTCACCTAAAATATAACACATATATTGTATAGCACTTCTTAGGTTGAGGTTTGGGGATATTGGGGAATTAAAGATAGAATATGATAATCCCCCAAATGTCGGAATCACTGATTAAATAGTAGATAATGGTTGATGATTCACCCTTCAGAAGTAAATATGGCATGGGGCTCTTGGGTGGCTCAGTCAGTTAAACCTTAGACTCGGCTCAGGTCATGATCTCACAGTTTGTGAGTTTGAGTCCTGCATTGGACTCCTCACTGACAGTGTGGAGGTGGCTTGGGATTCTCCCTCTCTCCCTCTCCCCCTCTCTCTATGCCCCTCCCCCACTTTCTGTGTCTTTCAAAATAAATAAACTTTAAAAAAATAAATAAACCTGGCATTAACAAAAATAATTATTTGTCTATTGCAAGTATACAGAAAAATAAATGGTTCAGAGACTTGGTATTGGGCCCCTGAACTCTTGTTCCTCTAGGTCACTGGACCTAATTAGGTTTGAGTTAGGAATAATTTAAGTTATTGCTATCAGATACCTGTTGATTACCCAATGTTAAATGAGCTGGTAATTTTATTTTACTATGCAAGTAACCAACATATAAAGCAAAATGAGGCATAAAAGCTTTATTTGGAAATATGCCCAAAGCAGACCAAGGAGTCAAAGTATGCCCAAACTGAAGTCCAATCTATCAAGCAGTCTGTCAGATGCTATGGATGGAGTAAAAGCTTAGGTGTTAAGAAATCATTTAATACTTACACAAAGAAGGCAGAAAATAGGATAATATACCCAAGAAAATTTGCTATAGTAGGAAACACACCTTTCTATATAATCAAAACAGAAAACATATAGGGAGTAAGAGAGAGAGAACAAAAACAGACTTAATATGTTCTTCTATTCTAGAGAAACCCTGTTGGCCCATTACCATTTTATGCTGTCTCCTAAGTATATGCAGTGTGGGTTCAACATATATTGAGTGTCTCCAGATGCAGATCAGAGATCTGACAGATGATTATTTATTCATTCATCATTACAGACACAAGTTCAGTGTTTTGACTGTGTTAAAGTCACAATGACATGCTCTGTAATCTTTTTTTTTGGTGGAGGTGGAACAAAAGTAAGAAGCCCTTCTGATGAAGAATATAGGACATTGTGGGGCACCTGAATGGCTCAGTTGTTTAAGCATCACACTTCAGCTTAGGTAATGATCTCATAGCTTATGAGTTCGAGCCCCACGTTAAGCTCTGTACTGACAGCTCAGAGCATGGAGCCTGCTTGAGATTCTGTGTCTCCCTCTCTCTGCCCTTCCCCTGCTTTCTCTCTCTCTCTCTCTCTCTCTCTCTCTATCTCTCTCTCTCTCTCTCCTGCTCTCTATCTCTCCACCCCCTCTCAAAAATAAACACACATTAAAAAAAGAATATGCGACATCAATTTCTATAATAGGCTCTTAACCTGGAATCTGTGTACTTGTAGGTGCATGGATATATCATAAAGGTCTATAAATTTCCTGAATTCTTTCATTAGACTTAAAAATGGTCATTTCCCAAAAATATTTATAGAGACACTTTTGTATTTAATTTTATTAATTTAACCAATATTTATTTTGTACCTAATCTTTCCCCATTACCCAGGTCAATGTTTTTTACAATGATTCTCCTGGACCAGTAACATCAGCATCATCTGAGATCTGTTAGAAATGAAAATTATCTGGCCCCACTCCAGAGCTACCGAATAAGAAAGTCTGGGAGTTAGGTCTAGCATTTTTTTTTAAATTAGCCCTCCAGGTGATTCTGATGCAAGCTCAAGTTTGAGAGCTACTGCTTTGGTAAGTTATATCTATTGCATAAATAAAGATTCCCTATCCCTTGATTTGATTTTTTTAAATCCAAATCTTTACTAATATGCACATATTTCAAAAAAGCAAGTTGGAAAACTATAGAAAAGTGGACAGGCTCAAGCCTCTTTTTTTCTTTACACCTAAGCCACTGGATGACTTGTCTCTCTGGTTCATTTGAGGTATCCAGATTTATACACCTGATACTCAAAATGTAATTATTCTCCTTTCTTTATAGCTATATGAATTATAACCAGATTAGTCCCTTATTTTCTGATCCAACAATACACTAATGAGTTAATTTTTGTAGACTTTCTTTGTTTCCATGCAAGTCTCCCCGTCATTTCCCCAAGAACTATGTCTTGCTCTTAATTCCTTGTGTGGTTTCTGGTTAGTTGAAATACTATCAAAGGCTTCAAAGTAGATAAAATAATCCTATTTTCTGTACCAACCTATTTTATCAAATTCTACATATTACATCCTTGCCTCTTGTCCAGAATCAATGAGTGTATCTTTTAAGTATTTCAGTCCATTTTAATACACTAGGAAATTAAATTTTTATGTGTGAACTATAATTATAAATGTTGACCAACAGGAAATTATATAATATATCAAACAAGATAATTTGAGAGGAAAGGTAACTCTTAACAAGCACTTTTTATCTGTGTTAGCACTTCTTAAATTATGTCCCAAAGGCACTCATTAAATATTCTTGGTTGGGTTGTTTTCAATGGCTGAATACCTTAGGAAACACTGGGTTTAAAATTTTTAAACACTGAATTTAAAGGTTTCTTTATTGTAGCATTGTGGAAATACTAAATATGAAAATATTGAATTTTTTTATTTAAAAAATTTTAAGTTTATTATTTTGAGAGAGCAGTGGGGAGAGGCAGAGAGAGAGCATACAAGCTCCACACTGTCAGCCCAGAGCCTGACCTGTGAACTGTGAGATCATGACCTGAGCTGAAAGCAAGAGTCAGATGCTTAACTGCTTAACCAACTGAGCCACCCAGGTGCCCAAAACATTGCAAATTTCTGGGAGGTATTATAATAAGCAGCATTTTCCAAATGTATTTCAACATAGACCCATTTTCCTCTGAAATTCTCACATTTTACAGAATATATTTGGGAAACTCCCATCTATATCATTCAAATGAGATAATTTTCAGACATTGTTTATTATTATCTAACCATTTCATATCTCTTATAGTTCTTTCTTCTCAGTTAAGATTGCAAGATATTTTACAGGTAAATGAATAACATAAGCTTTTTTCATTAATGCACAGTAAATTATTTTTCATTAATGCATAGTAAATTATTGTGGAGATTATGGCATTTAATATCTGGTAACTGATTTTGCAAACTTTCTTTCAGTTTATTTTATTTTCAAAGCTGTTCACCTTGGCTTTTTCATTTTAGATCAAAAAATGTATAAGAATAACAGAAATTGAGGGACTTCCAGCATGACACTGAGATGAACTCCATGTATCCATTTACCGGAAGAAACTGTCACAAATTGTTAAATCAAATACACAAGAAAAAACAATGATTTGAAGTTTCTGAAAATTGTCCCAAAGGTACACAGTAAATAAAGAAACATTTACTCAAGAAAATATACTAAAATTTGGTAAGAAAAGCAATAGTATGGTATCTGAACAGAGACTAACTCCCTCCTTTTTGCTTTTTTAATTAAACAATATGAAAACTCCACTCTATGCTAGTGAAGCAGAAAATAGAACTTCCTCTCCCTCAAGCTTCCAGTAAGATGGTTATATTCTTGAGATGGTTAGGATGTCACCATGTATTAACTCAAATATCTCTTTCTGAGGCTGAATTCTGAGAAAGTGTGGCTGAGAGGTGGGGTATTATTCTCCATGATTTCTTCTACTCAATGGTGGAATCTCCACCATGGGTGTGATGCCACTAATAATACTGACACCCCAATTGTCTTTATCCTATCTCCTGAGTCAGGGTTCAATGCTGAATAAACACAAAGAGATTCACAGAAATATCATGGTAAAAATGATGAGAACCAAAGACAAGAAGAAAATCTTGAGATCAGCAAGAGTAAAATAAGTAGTCACTTACAAAAGAATTTCAATAAAATGAAAAGCTGATTTTTCATCAGATAGAATAGAGTCCAAAAAGGAGAAGAATAACATATTCAAAGAAAAAAAATTCCAGTACACCTATCTTATAAAAATGAAGATAAAATAAAGACATACCAAATAAACAAAAATTGAAAGAATATGTTTCTAGCAAGCTCAACTCACAAGAAAAGCTAAAGGAAGTTTTTCAGACTGAAAGAAAATGATCCAAGACAGTACTTCTAATCCACATGAAAACAAAATAGGATAATTGCATTTACAAATTATAATTACAAAGTAATTATGTAATCATAAAAAGTTATACATATATTCTTCTTTCTTCTCTAAATTGATTTTAAAAGCAATTACATAAAACAATATGTGCATAATATGTTGTTAAGCCTATAAAATATAGAAACATATTCTAATAAAAGAGGAAAGGAGATTATTGGAAGCAAAGATGTATTGAGCTAAGGAAATGAATCCAAATGCTATTTAGGTTGGAAAATGGCAGCGGAGTAGGAGGACCTTGGAGGTGCTTCCTCTGACAAAAAAAACTAGGTGGCTATCAAATCATCCTAAATACCTCAGGAACTGATCTGAAGACTGGCAGGAACAAATTCCACATCAAAAGATTGAGAAGAGGCCAGATCCATGAAGGTAGGAAGTACAGAAATGCAGTTTGGGAGAGAGATCATGGTCACTGTGGTGGAGGAAAGAATCATGGTTGTGGAGAACAGTAAGAGACAGACCAACACATAGGTAAGTGCATGAGGAAAATAAATCCCCATAGCAATTGGCTTGAGAGTAAGAGGGATCAAATTTCATGGGTTCTGGCAACTAGCAGGACTTAAAGCTTAGAGTTATAAAGGTCAGGGGGCATAGCTTGGATAGAACATGGAGGTCATTGTGCTGCTTCTGGAGAAAAAACAGGCAAGAATTCCAGGGTAATGGTATGGAAGCAGTGATTTAAAGAATGCCTGGGTCACACAGCAGGGAGATCATTCACTCTTCTTGGAGCATGTCCCTGAGAAGTAGCCTTCAGGGAGATGCCTCTCTGGGGACAAAGGAGCTGGCTGGTCCATTTCCTTCCCAGAACCCTCCACATAAACACAGAACCTCATGCTGGAAGCAACACAGTGCCTACACTGGTTGTCTGTCTTGCTTACACCAAGCTCCACACCCCTGCACTCTGGTGGGACTGTCCTTCTTGGTCAAGGTTGCCTCAGTCACAGTGTAGCAGGCCCAGCACCTAGAAGACTAGCACAATCCCATACACAAACCATGTCCCAAAAGCCAGGAGTTTTAAAAGTCAGAAAGTTTGGCTAGGAAAGAACACAGAGGGCACAGTACAAAAGGGTTCTCCTTTTTCCACATCCTCACCAACACCTGTTGTTTCTTGTCCTGTTGAATTTAGACATTCTGAAAGGTGTGAGGTGATACCTCATTGTAGTTTTGACTTGTATTGCCCTGATTACGAGTGACGTTGAGCATCTCTTCATGTAACTGTTGGCTATCTGTATGCCTTTTTTGGAAAAATGTCTATTCGTGTCATCTGTGTATTTTTTTAATTACACATGGATGGAGCTTTACTTCCATTTCTATTTTTTGGAAGAGTTTGAGAAGGGTTGTTATTAACTCTTCTTTAAATGTCTGGTAGAATTCCCATGGGAAACCATCTGGTCCTGGACTTTTGTTTGTTGGAAGATTTTTGATTACAGATTCCATTTGCTGATTATGGATCTATGCAAATCTTCTTTCTTCATGTTCAGTTTTGGTAGTTTGTATGTTTCTAGGAATTTATCCATTACTTCCAGATTGCCCAGTTTGTTAGCAAATAATTTTTTTGTTTATATTTCTGTGGTGTTGATTGTGATCTCTCTTCTTTCATTCATGATTTTATTTAGTTGGGCTTTTTCTGTTTTGTTTTTGATAAGTCTGGTTAGGGGTTTATCAGTTTTATTGTTTCTTTCAAAAAACCAGCTCCTGGCTTCATTGATCTGCTCTACTGTTTTTTGTTTGTTTGTTTCTATATCATTTATTTATACTGTAATCATTATTATTTCACTCCTTTGCTGACTTTAGGCTTTAATTGCTGTTCGTTTTCTAACTCCTATACGTGAAAAGCTAGGTTGCATATTTGAGCCTTTTCTTAATCCTTGAGGTACGCCTGTACTGCTTTATACTACCCTCTGGTGACTTTATTTGCTGCATCCCAGAAATTTTGTACTGTCATGTTTTAATTTTAATTTGCTTCTTTATTTTTAATTTCTTCTTTAATTTCCTAGTTAACCCATTTATTCTTTTTTTTATTTTTTTAACATTTATTTATTTTTGAGACAGAGAGAGACAGAGCATGAACGGGGGAGGGTCAGAGAGAGAGGGAGACACAGAATCTGAAACAGGCTCCAGGCTCTGAGCAGTCAGCACAGGGCCCGACGTGGGGCTTGAACCCACAGACAGCGAGATCGTGACCTGAGCCGAAGTCGGATGCTTAACCTACTGAGCCACCCAGGCGCCCCAACCCATTTATTCTTTAGTAGGATGTTCTCTAACTTCCATGTATTTGTGGTCTTCCCAAATTTTTCTTGTGGTTGGCTTCAAGTTTCATAGCAATGTGTTCTGAAAATATGCATGGTACAGTCTCCATCTTTTTGTACTTGTTGAGGCCTGATGTGTGTCCCAGTGTGTGACCTATTCTATAAAATGTTACATGTGCACTAGAAATAATATGTATTCTTCTGCTTTAGGATACAATATTCTGAATACATATATCCAGTCCATCTGGTCAAATGTATCACTCAAATTCATTGTTTTCTTGTTGCTTTTCTGCTTAGTTGATCTATCCATTGTTGTAAGCAGGGTGTCAATGTCCCCTAATATTATTGTATTGTTAACAGTGAGTTTCATTACATTTGTTATTAATTGATTTATATATACAGGGGCTTCCAATTTTGAAGCATAAGTAATTGCAATTGTTAGATAATTTTTTATTGATAGTACCCTTAATTATGATATAGTGCCTTTCTTCATCTCTTGTTACAGTGTTTGGCTTAAAATATAGTTTTTCTGATATAGGTATGGATACTTGGCTTCCTTTTGATGTCCATTAGCATGATAGATTTTTATTCATCCCCTAACTTTCAATATGAAGGTGTCTTCAGGTCTAAAATGTGTCTCTTGTAGGCAGCATATATATGGGTATTGTTTTTATTTTTTATCCATTCTGATACCTTATATATTTTTTAATTTTTTAATATTTATTTATTTTTGACAGAGAGAAAGAGAGAGATAAAGACAGAGATAGAGACAGAGAGAGAGGCAAGGAGAGGGGGACAGAGGATCTCAAGCAGGCTCTGCCCTAACAGCAGTGAGCCTGATGCAGGAATTGAAATCACAAACCTTGAGACCATGACCTGGGCAATCGGATGTTCAACCAACTGAGCCACCTAGGCACATCTGATACATTATACCTTTTGACTGGAGCATTTAATCAATTTACTTTCAGAGTGATTATTGGTAGATAAGAATTCAGTACCATTGTATTACCTGTAAAGTCTGTATTATTGGAGATTTTCTCTGTTTTAGTGTTTGTTGCTTTTGGTCTTTCCCTTCCACTCAGAGTCCCCTTTAATATTTCTAGCATGGCTGGATTTCTGCTCACAAACTCCTTATTTATTTATTTATTTGTTGTTGTTGTTGTTGTTGTTGTTTTGGCCTGGGAAACTTTTTATCTCTCCATGTATTCTGAATGACAGCTTTGCTGGATAAAGTATTCTGGGCTACATATTTTCCCCTTCAGTACATTGAATATATCATGCCACTCCCTTTTGGCCTGTATGGTTTGTGTGGAAAGATTTGCTGGTATCCTGATTTCTCTTCCCTTGTAGGTTAGGGATTTATGTTCCGTTGATGCTTTCAGGACTCTTTCCTTATCTCTGTATTTTGCAAATTTTACTATGATATATCTTGGTGTTGGGATGTTTTTTTAAAAAAAAAAATTATGGGACTTCTCTGTGTCTCCTGGATTTGGATGTCTCTTTCTCCGGATTAGGGAAGTTTTCAACTATAATTTACTCAAATAACCTTCTGTCCCTCCCCTCCCCTTTTATTTTGGGACTCTTATGTTATGAATATTATTATGCCTTATGGAATCACTGAATTCCCTAAGTCTTTTATGATCCATTATTTTTCTTTCCCTCTTCTTTTCAACTTCATTATTTTCCATAATTTTATCTTCCCTATCACATATTTATTCCTCTGCTTCTTCCATCCTTGTGTTAATTACATCAGTCGATTTTGCATTTGGTTTTGGCATTTTTTTTTTTTAATTTTGGCCTGTCTAGTTTTCTTTTTTCTCTGTGGTACAGGTCTCTCTGGTTTCTTCTATGCTTTTCTCCAAACCAGCTAGTATTCATATAATTATTGTTTTAACTCTGGTTCAAGCATATCACTTAAAACTATTTTGACTAGCTTCCTGGCCATGACTCTTATGGTTCTTTTGGGGTAAATTACTCCATGTTGACATTTTGTCTAGGTCTATGTTTCATGTGTAGGAATGCCTGTGCCTGGTCTTATTTGCACTAGAGCTAAATATTTGCAACACTCTGTGATCAGTAGACTTGGTGTGTGTGGATGGTTTGTGCTGGACTTCTGGGAGAGGGGCATGCTGCTGCTCTGACTCAATCACATTTTACCTATTAAGAAATGAGCCTGTATAGCTCAGGGGGCTGAGGCTTGGTGAAAGCAGCTCAAGCCTGCACTGTGTGTTATGCCACTTGTGGGAAGGTAAAAAATGGCTTTGGCCTACTCTCTTTCTGGAAGAGGGATGTTTACACCCACTGATGTTCAGGAAGTCTTTACTGAAGAGAAAACAATCTCTCCTTTTGTATCCCAGGCTTCTTTCACATCCCTGCCTGCCTGCACCCTGACTGTGTATACCTCTGCTTGGAGGTACAGACCTTCTATGTTTTATCCGAGGCAGGAAGCTGGGTTTCAAAACTCCAATTTTTTTTTTAATTTTTATTTTTGAGACCAAGACAGACAGAACATGAGCAGGGAAGTTGCAGAGAGAGAGAATCTGAAGCAGGTTCCAGGCTCTGAGCTCTCAGCACAGTCTGACACAGGGCTTGAATCTATGAATCGTGAGATCATGACCCGAGCTGAAGTCAGATGCTCATTTGACTGAGCCATCCAGGCGTCCCTCTAAACTCCAAATTTTAAGGATCCAGTGTGGAGCAGACACATGCTGATCTTCTGAGTGAGTGTCTCACCACATTGTCACTGGTCCTGGTTAGTTCCAGAAAAACAGTTGCATGACAATACAGGGGCTTGTATTTTATGGTAAAGCATAGCAAAAACCTGGCATCCAGTTAGCTGCCCTCAGCAGACATCTGTGCTCGTATGAATGGAATAGCTCAATAGCACCCACCAGATATTTTTCCCTCTAAGAGGCAGTGCCACCTCTTCCAAATGCCCTCCCAGAGGGGGAACTGTCTCTCCCAGTATGATCAAGGGGATCTTCAGAGCAAGCAGTCCATTCCTGGGCCTGTGCCCTCCTTCTCCACAGTGGCACCACTACACCCACCAGGCCTGACACTGATGATGGTGTTGACTTCTAAAACTTCAGGCTTTCAGCTCTGCTGCCTGCAAAAACTTGAAATAATCATCCCTTCTAATTTTCTAGGCAATGGTTTTGGAGAAGTGTTTTTCTTGGGCAATTTCCTGCATGTTGCTTTCTCTAGCATATGTTCTCTGTCTCTGTCTCTCTCTCTCTTTCTCTCCCCTCTCTGTGATCAGGGCTCCCCCCCCTCCCCAACACCTGAAATTCATTTCTCTCTCAAACCACATCATTGCATCTTCTACCTTCCTTGATGTGGCCTCTTTTCTCCCATTAGTATTGCATTTTGTTCTCTGAGTTCTCAGACAGATTTCTTGGACGTTCAGAATGATTTCATAATTATAAAGCTGTGTTTTAGGGACAGGGCAAGCATAATGTCCTTCTACCGTTCTGCCATTTTAACTCCTATCCTCTAGATATGTCTTCTGAGGCAAGGGACACAAAAGCAAAAGTGAATTATTGGGACTTCATCAAAATAAGAAGCTTCTGCACAGCAAAGGAAACAATCAACAAAACTAAAAAGCAACCTATGTATGAAATGGGAGAAGATACTTACAAATGATGTATCTGACAAAGGGTCAGTATCCAAAATATATACAGAAAATATAAAACTAAACACCCCAAACATGAATAATCCAACTAAAAATGGGCAAAGACATGAATAGACATCTTTCCAAAGAAGACATCCAGATGGCCAGCAGATATATGAAAAGATGCTCAACATCACTCATCATCAGGGAGATACAACCAAAACAATGATGAGATATCACCTCATATCTGTCAGAATGACTAAAATCAACATGACAAGAAGCAACAGGTGTTGGCAAGGGTGTGGAGAAAGGGAAACCCTCTTGCACTGTTGGTGGGAATGAAAACTTTTATAGCTGCTGTGGAAAATATTATATAGGTTCCTCAAGTTGAAAATATAACTATGCTATGATACAGCAATTGCACTATTACGTATTTACCCAAAGAGTACTAAAGTACTAATTCAAAGTGATGCATTCACTCTGATGTTTACAGCAGCATTATCTACAATAGCCAAAATATGAAAACAACCAAAGGTCCATCACCTGATGAATGGATAAAGAAGTGGTACATATATATAATAGAATATTACTCAGCCACGAAAAAGAATGAAATCCTGCTATTTGCAATGACATGGATGAAGCTAGAAAGAATAATTCTAACTGATTTCCTATGTAGAATTTATGAAACAGAACATATGACAAAAGGAGAGAAAGAAAAAAGATATAGACACAAAGAAAGAATCAGACTCTTAACTATAGAGAATAAACTGATAGTTACTGGAGGGGAGGTGCATGGGGCATAGGTGAAGTATATGATGAGGATTAAAGAGTAAACTTATCATTATGAGCACTATTATGTATAATTGTTGAAGCAGTAAATTGTGTACCTGAAAATGATATAACCCTGTATGTTAACCATACTGGAATTAAAAAAAAAAACAACTAATGATAATAGTTTTTATCTTTGCCTTATTCTTCTTAAATGTTTAAGAACAATGTTAATTGTTTATATATTTATGACTGTATAAAAACAAATATACATATCTTGTGGGTACATGTTCAAAATATTTTACAGATTTGAATTAATCTAAATCGTTTTAAGACTATTTTTTGAATGCATAGTTCCTAATTCATAGGGACCATGTATATCCTTAAAAAGTCTGTGTGCATCAGAAAACAATTCTAGTTCCATAAAAATTTTAGAATTGTTTGTTCTAGCTCTGTGAAGAATGCTGGTTTTATTTTGATAGGGATTGCATTGAATATGTAGATTGCTTTGAGTACTATAGACATTTTAGCAATATTTGTCTTTTGAATCCATGAGAATGGAATGTTTTTCTATTTCTTTGTGTCTAAAATTTGTATGGAACCAGAAAAGATCCTGAATAGCCAAAGTAATGTTGAGAAAGAAATACAAAGCTGGAGGCACCACAGTTCTGGGTGTCAGACAGTATTACAAAGCTGTAATTATCAAGAAATGAATTCTATTCAACAATTTTATATAATGGCAAACAACTTTATAATTTTAGTTCTTTCTAGATGTTCTGCATTATGCAGAATTGTCACATAGGAAATTTGCTCCTTTCACTTATACTCATTGCTAAAACTTGTAATTCCTTCCTAGAAAATAAACATTTTATAATATCAGTTGGAGATTACAAGGCAGTGTACATTTTCTCAGTGCAAGTCAATTCTAGAATACTTGAGGTCTGAACTGAAAAAAAAATCCAGCATAATTCTTGTTATGCATGTCTGACCGAGAAGATTGGTTATAATTAGTTCACTGCCAGTGAGATAACGAAGTCTCATTTTCTCACTGCATAATTTATGATGACTTAACCAACAACAAATAAATATAAATTAAACCACAAATATGGTTACATCTTTGTATGCCCTTAAAATGTTTCTTTCTTCCTTATTCGGTGACATAAAATTTGGACTCCAAAGGAAAGGAAGAAGAAATCTATGAATATTTTTCTCTACTAGAAGTAAATATTGATGTGATCTTTGGTAGTCATAGACTTATTTCTGGCTAGTTATAACCAGTAATTGGAGTAACAATTTTGATATAAGTAAATTATAACTTTGGTGCTTTCCGTCACTTTGGCTGCTGGTGATAATTTCATATATGTTATCCCCCTCTCATTCTGAACTGGGTTACACAGATACTCTCAACTTAACTTTCCCCTCTCTTCCTATGTACTATACTCAGAGTCTGTTTTTACCTTCATTTCCCATATTAACCTTTCCTCAGCTAGCTGTTACTATTCCCAAGGTTATTTGCAAATAGAGAATGAATATTGAAAAAAAATTAATTTTATAAACAAGGCTCTGGGCACCTGCATGGCTCAGTTGGTTAAGTGTCTGAGTTTGGCTCAGGTCATGATCTCACAGTTTGTGAGTTCAAGCCCCTCATCGGGCCCTATGCTGACAGCTCAGAGCCTGGAGCCTGCTTTGGATTCCATGTCTCCCTCTCTCTCTGCCACTCCCCTGATCACACTCTGTCTTTCTCTCTCTCAAAAATAAATAAATATTAAAAAATTGCCAAAAACTACGAGGCTCATGTTGGCGGATGAGTATATGTGCTCATGTGCACATATGAAGAGGGCTTTCCAGGTATCACTAAAGTTTCCACACAAATAAATATTCCAACATGAAAGGCTGCTCTTGAATCTAATACACAGCAATTTAGAAGAAATTTGTCTTTACAGAACACTTCAGGATCCTTTAAAAAACTCAGTCTGACAAGATTTAGAATTTAATAATAGTAACAACGATTTTTAACTTAAGCTCTCATGTTAGAATTCAGTTTATTTCTCTTCATTTCTCAATGGATATATGTCATGAATTCATCTTTCTTATATTTAAATATCCTTTTTATATACTCTTCTAATCAACTAATCTAAAGGAAGTATCATATGGTTTCATAACAGAAACACATGAAAAAAATTAAATATAACTTAAATAATTTTATTTTCTTTAGAATAATAGTGTTACCATTGTTTCTAAAGTCAGAAAAACCATAGCATTCTGTCTCTATATCTATTGAACCCCTAACCTGGACTACTGCATTAGTCTTTTAACTAATCTCCTCTTTCTAGTCTTCACTATTTCATTGCATCCTTCAACCTGGCATCAGATCTACCCTCTTAAAACACAGATTAAATCATGTCATTGTCTTCCTCCAAAAACAAATAATTTTCCATTACCTTTGTGAGACAGTCTATACTTAGCATGAAATTCATGATATGCTTTTCAATGTCATTTTAATAGTTTTTTTTTTAATTTTATACTCTAATTGGGGATACAAGTCATATATACAAATCACTATGGTACAAGAGTAAAAATTTACATATGTAACAATCAGTAAAATTGAATTTCTTTCTCCAAACTCATATTTAGGATCTGATCTTTGTCACCCCTGGGGATGTAATAATCCACTTGTAAGTTAAACAAACAGTTGTACTCCAAGCTAGAATATAAGACAGAATGTGATATGTTCAAAATTTGTAAAATCTTTCAAAGAAAATAATTATTAATGAAAATAGAAGCATAATAATCATGGAAAACAGAGCATCTGAATATACTTAATAAATGAGAGGGCTGATGAAGATAGCAGAAAACAGATTAGGCATGGTAAGAAGTGACATGCACCTGCACTAAGGTAGTAGCAGTTTGGATATAAAGGGTGAAGAAAAATGCAAGACACATTTCTGAGGTAGCTTCATTAAGAGGGTTTTTTTTTCATATTTTGAGAGAGAGAGAGAGATAAAGATTATGATCAGGCGAAGGGCAGAGAGAGAGGTAAAGAGAGAAACCAAAGCAGATTCCATGCTTAGCATAGAGCATTATGTGGGGCTCAATTATACAGTCCTGGGATCATTATGTGAGCCATAATCAAGAGTCAGATACTTAGCCAACTGAGCCACCAGGCACCCTCTTCATGAAGACTTTTACCTGATATGAGAAATGAGAGAGGAGGAGAGGCCAAACCTGACAGACAATTTTGTCCTGGCTGACTTACCAGCTTTTATCAGCTGAGATAGGGTCACATGAAGAAGAGATTTGATGAAGAAATAAGTTGAGTTTAGGGTGTCTAAGATATGCATAAGTGATGTCCAGTAGGCAGATGGAATTGTATGGTCTGTGTTAATATATTAAGGTACTGCAATGTGGCCTTGATGCAGCATGAAGCTCTGAGGCTGGGGAAGGAGGAAATCACAATATATTGCAAGAAGAATAGAAATGACTCAAAGAAGAGTTTGGTTCCTGCCCTAGGCTGCTTGTCCCAGCTCATGGCGGTGACTGAGTCCCATCAAGAGATTGATGGGTGTTTAATTGGAGTACCTTGTGTTGCTAAAAATATATTGAAAACCAGAAGATTGCAGCATAGGAGAGCAATGGGCTCACATCATCCTGCTGATCACTTATATTCATCCACACCTGCCTAAATATACCAGAAAACTGCCAGAAGACTAGCAGAATGGACTCTGCAGAGCCAAGCATAGACAAAAGGCCCATGGAAGAGGATCCACCCCAGCTAATACACCAGATCCCATCAAAGTAACACCACAAGCTTGGCAGTGTGCAAGTAGCCTGGACAGGGGCCACACCACTCCACATGAGTCTTGCCCCTGGGAGAGGGGAAGATAAGATACATACCAGTCTGACTGTGTCCCCAACAGTAGGCTGGGGGCAGCCACCGGGTCTGAATGTGGCCACGCCCACCCACACAAGTTACTCCAGACAGCACAGGGGAAGTGCCCTGCAGTTTGGCTCCACCCCAGGGACTACCCAAAATGATGAAGCAGAAGAACTCCTGTCAAAAGAAACTCCAGGAATTAGTGACAGCTAACGAATTGATCAAAAACGATTTAAGCAATATAACAGAACAAGAATTTAGAACAATATTCAAAAAATTAATCGCTGGGCTTGAAAAAAGTATAGAAGACAGCAGAGACTCTATTGCTAGAGAGATCAAGGGACTAAGAAATAGTCATGAGGAGCTAAAAAATGCTATAAATGAGGAGCAAAATAAAATGGAGGCGACCACAGCTCGGATTGAAGAGGCAGAGGAGACAATAGGTGAATTAGAAGATAAAATTATGGAAAAAGAGGATGCTGAGAAAAACAGAAATTAAAAAAAAAATTCCAGGAGTATGAGGTGAGAATTAGAGAACAAATTGATGCAATCAAACAGAACAATATCTCATTAATAAGAATTCCAGAAGAGGAAGAGAGAGAGAAAGGGGCTGAAGTTGTACTTGAACAAATCATAGCTCAGAATTTCCATGATCTGGGAAAGGAAAAAGGCATTGAAATCCAAGAGGCACAGAGAACTCCCTTCATATGTAACTTGAATTCATCTTCTACATGACATATCATAATGAAACTGGCAAAATACAAGGATAAAGAGAAAATTCTGAAAGCAGCTATCGATAAACAGGCACTAACTTATAAAGGGAGACCAATAAGACTAGTGGCAGACCTATCTACTTAAACTTGGCAGGCCAAAAGGAATGGCAGAGAATCTTCAATGTGATGAACAGAAAAAAAAAATGCAACGTAGAATCCATTATCCAGCACGTCTGTCATTCAGAATAGAAGGAGAGATAAAGGTCTTCCCAAACAAACAAATGCCACTAAACCAGCCCTACAAGAGATCTTAAGGGGTATTCTGTGAGTGAAATGTTGCAAGGACCACAAAGTACCAGAGACATAACTACAAGCATGAAACCTACAGACATCACAATGACTCTAAACCCATATCTTTCTATGATAACGAATGTAAATGGACTAAATGCTCCAACCAAAAGACATAGGGTATCAGAATGGATACAAAAACAAGACCCATCTATTTGCTGTATACAAGAGAATCATTTTAGACCTGAAGACACCTTCAGCTTGAACGTGAGGGGATGGAGAACTATCTATCATGCTACTGGAAGTCAAAGGAAAGCTGGAGTAGCCATACTTATATCAGACAAACTAGACTTTAAATTAAAGGCTGTAACAAGAGATGAAGAAGGGCATTACATAAAAAATGGAGGGTCTCTCCATCAGGAAGAGCTAACAGTTATAAATGTCTATGTGCTGGATATGGGAGATCCCAAATATATAAAACAATTCATCACAAACGTAAGCAACCTTATTGATAAGAATGTGACAATTGCAGGGGCTTTACTACTCCACTTACAACAATGGATAGAACATCTAGACACAAAGTCAATAAAGACACAAGGGCCTTGAATGATACATTGGATCAGATGGGCTTGGCAGATATATTTAGAACTCTGCAGCCCAAAGCAACAGAATATACTTTCTTCTTGAGTGCACATGGAACATTCTCCAAGATAGATCATATACTGGGTCACAAAACAACCCTTCATAAATATAAAAGAATTGATATCATACCATGCACACTTTCAGACCACAATGCTATGAAATTTGAAATCAACCACAGGAAAAAGACTGGAAAACCTCCAAAAGCATGGAAGTTAAAGAACACCCAACTAAAGAATGAATGGGACAACTAGGCAATTAAAGAAGAAATTTAAAAAAATATGGAAAAAAACAAAAATGAAAATACAACAATCCAAATGCTTTGAGATACAGCGAAGGCAGTCCTGAGAGGAAAATACACTGTAATCCAGGCCTATCTCAAGAAACAAGAAAAATCCCAAATACAAAATCTAACAGCACACCTAAAGAAAAGAGAAGCAGAACAGCAAAGACACCCCAAACCCAGCAGAAGGAGAGAAATAATAAAGATCAGAGCAGAAATAAACAATATAGAATCTAAAAAAAAACCTGTAGAGCAGGTCAATGAAACCAGGAGTTGGTTTTTTGAAAAAATAAACAAACTTGATAAACCTCTAACCAGGCTTCTCAAAAAGAAAAGGGAGATGACCCAAATAGATAAAATCATGAATGAAAATGAGATTATGACAACCAATCCCTCAAAAATACAAGCAATTATAAGTGGATACTATGACAAATTATATGCCAACAATCTGGACAACCTGGAAGAAATGGACAAATTCCTAAGCACCCACAGACTTCCAAAAGTCAAGCATGAAAAATAGAAAATTTGAACAAACCCATAACCAGCAAAGAAATTGAATCTGTTATCAAAAATCTCCCAACAAATACGAGTCTAGGACCAGATGGCTTCCCTGGGGATTCTACCAGACATTTACAGCAGAGATAATACCTATCCTTCTCAAGCTATTACAAAAAATAGAAAGGGAAGTAAAACTTTTGGACTCATTTTATGAAGCCACCATTACTTTGATTCAAAACCAGAAAGAGATACAGCAAAAAAGAGAACTACAGGCCAATATCTCTGATGAATATGGATGCAAAAATTCTCAATAAGATACTAGCAAATCTAATTCAACAGCATATAAAAACAGTCATTCACCATGATCAAATGGATTCATTCCTGAGCTGCAGGGCTGGTTCAACATTCATCAATCAATCAATGTTGTACATCACATTAATAAAAAAAAGGTAAGATCCATATGATCCTGTCAATCGATGCAGAAAAAGCATTTGACAAAATTCAGCACCGTTATTTCATAAAAAAACCCTTGAGAAAGTCAGGATAGGAGAAACATACTTAAACATCACCAAAGCCATTTAGGAAAAGCCCACAGCTGATATCATCCTCAATGGGGAAAAACTGAGTGCCGTCCCCTTGATCAGGAAAATGACAGGATGTCCACTCTCACCGCTGTTGTTTGACATAGTGTTGGAAGTGCTAGCATCAGCAATCAGACAACAAAAGAAAATCAAAGGCATCAAAATTGGCAAAGATGAAGTCAAGTTTTCACGTTTTGCAGATGACATGATATTATACATGGAAAATCTGATAGACTCCACCAAAAGTCTGCTAGAACTGATATATGAATTCAACAAAGTCGCAGGATACAAAATAAATGTACAGAAATCAGTTGCATTCTTATACAGTAATAATGAAGCAACAGAATGACAAATAAAGAAAGGATCCCATTAACAATTGCACCAAGAAGCACAAAATACCTAGGATTAAACCTAACCAAAGGTGTAGAAGATATGTATGCTGAAAACTATAGATAGCTTATGAAGGAAATTGAAGAAGACATAAAGAAATGAAAAAACATTCCGTGCTCTTGGATTGCAAGAATAAATATTGTTAAAATGTCAATACTACCCAAAGCAATCTACACATTCAATGCAATCCCAATCAAAATTGCACCAGCATTCTTTTCGAAGCTAGAACAAGCAATCCCAAAATTTCTATGGAACCTCAAAAGACCCCAAAAAGCCAAAGTAATTTTGAAGAAGACCAAAGCAGGAGGCATCAAAATCCCAGACTTTAGCCTCTACTACAAAGCTGTCATCATCAAGACAGCATGGTATTGGCACAAAAACAGACACATAGACCAATGGAATAGAATAGAAACCCCAGAAGTAGACCCACAAACGTATGGCCAACTAACCTTGACAAAGCAGGAAAGAATATCCAATGGAAAAAAGACAGTCTCTTTAACAAATGGTGCTGGGAAAACTGGACAGCAACATGTAGACAGATGAAACTAGACCACTTTCTTACACCATTCACAAAAATAAACTCAAAATGAGTAAAGGACCTGAATGTGAGACAGGAAACCATCCAAACCCTAGAGGATAAAGCAGGAAAAAAAAATCTCTCTGCCCTCATCCACAGCCTTTTCTTACTTGACACATCTCCAAAGGCAAGGTAATTAAAAGCAAAAATTAACTATTGCGACCTCATGAATATAAAAAGTTTCTGCCCTGCAAAGGAAACAACCAACAAAACTAAAAGGCAACCAACGGAATGGGAAAAGATATTTGCAAATGACATATCAGACAAAGGGCTAGTATCCCAAATCCATAAAGAGCTCACCAAACTCCACACCCAAAAAACAAATAATTCAGTGAAGAAATGGGCAGAAAACATGAATAGACACTTCTCTAAAATAGACATCCAGATGGCCAACAAGCACATGAAAAGATGCTGAACGTCGCTCCTCATCTGGGAAATACAAATCAAAACCACACTCAGACACCACCTTATGCCAGTCAGAGTGGCTAAAATGAACACATCAGGAGACTTAGATGCTGGAAAGGATGTGGGGAAATGGGAACCCTCTTGCACTGTTGGTGGGAATGCAAAGTGTTGCAGCCATTCTGGAAAACAGTGTGGAGTTTTCTCAAAGAATTAAAAATAGATCTACCCTATGACCCAGCAATAGCACTGCTAGGAATTTCCCCAAAGGATACAAGAGTTCTGATGCATAGGGGCACTTCTACCTGAATGTTTATAGCAGCATTTTCAACAATAGCCAAATTATGGAAAGAGCCTAAATGTCTATCAACTAATGAATGTATAAGGAAATTGTGGTTTATATACACAATGGAATACTACTTGACAATGAGAAAGAATGAAACATGGCCTTTTGTAGTAACGTGGATGGAATTGGAGAGTGTTATGCTAAGTGAAATAAGTCATACAGAGAAAGACAGATACCATATATTTTTACTCTTATGTAGATCCTGAGAAACTTACCCAAAGAACATTGTGGAGGGAAAGGAAAAAAAGGGTAGAGAGGGAGAGAGCCAAAACATAAGAGACTCTTCAAAACAGAACAAATTGAGGGTTGATGGGGAGGTGGGAGGGAAGGTTGGGTGGGTGCGTGAGGAATTATTGAGGAGTGCACCTGTTGGGATGAGCACTGTGTGTTGTATGGAAACCAATGTGACAATAATTATCATACTGAAAAAAAAGAAATGACTGAAAGACTAATCCATCTAAGTTCTTAAATCCTCTCACCCCCTATCCTTTATGTTTGGGGCAGAAGAAAAGATAGTAACCATCAAGATATTGAATCTGCCTGCACCTCTTTCTGATTGTAGCCCAGAACAATGTAAGTGATTTCAGAGATCATCTACTGTATGTTTCCCTCTACCAGTTCTCTTCATTAATATAAAAAATTGCGATTTAGTTCTGCTATGAATATTTGATGCAATATAATAGGTATCACTATAATTTATTCATATTATAGTGACTCAGCCTATTTATGGCTCTTATTTTTCCCAGATAACAAATGACATTTGTAACACCCTATAATGTAATTTCTTTTACCAAATAAAAATTTAATAAATCAAAAGATGAATTCTTAGTATGAGTAAAAGCTGTGGGAAATTTACATGTTTCTGAAAGAATCAGCTCTATGAATTCCAACTGTATTTCATATGTCTTTTGCAGCACACTATGGAAAAAAAGCATGATGCCTCAGGCCCTCTCCTCTTTTCTTTTTTAATGTTTATTTTTGAGAGAAAGAGAGAGACAGAGAGAGAGAAAGAGAGCAAGCAGGGTAGGGGCAGAGAGAGAGGGAGACACAGAATCCAAAGCAGGCTCCAGTCTCTGAACTGTCAGCACAAAGCCTGGCATGGGGCTCGAACCCACAAACTCTGTGCTCATGACCTGAGCTGAAGTTGGACGCTTAAATGAATGAGTCATCCAGGCGCCACCTTACTCTTATTGTCATTTTAAGTTTCTTTATTTATTTTGAGAGACAGAGAAAGAGCATAAGTTGGGGCGAACAGAGAGAGAGAGGGACAGAGAATCCAAAGTGGGCTCTGTGCTGAGAGCAGAAAGCCCAATGCTGGGCTTAAACCCTCAAATCATGACCTGAGCTGAAGTCAGAGGTTTAACTGACTGAGTCACCCAGGTGATAGGCCCTACTCTTAAAATGTTAGACCAAAATTAATTTGAAAATGTGGGTGAAAACTTTTTTGTAATAAAATTGGAAAGAGCACCTAGTTGAGATTGTTTTTCTCCAGTGCCTCACGTTTGTGACACTAGCTGCACTTTCAAAGTAACACTGATCAATGAGGGGAGAGATAGTGTTAGTAAGATTGGTGAGGAAATTACTTGAGCAGACTCTATGAATTGAGGTGCTTGTTTTGGTTCTCACTCCCTGGTATATGAAAACATCTATATCTTTAGTTATCCACCTTTTCTTTTTCCAACTTTCCAACTGAGAACCTCTATTTCTAACTGAGCTATTGAAACAAAATTTTATTAGTCCCTCTTTACCATAGTTCATATCATTCTCTCTGCTGACAATTACCACCTCTTCCTCTCCGATTATTTAAATACTACTTATTTTTCAAGGCTTACCTGAGATCTTAGCTTCTCCATATTCAGTTACACCTCCTTTTTCTTATATTGGTATTTCTTACTATTTATAACATTAATGAATGGGGTTCAAAAGGTTCTGAATTCTCTAAAGTGTTGTTTGCATGTTTTTATGAGACAATCTGTTTCTTGTATCAGATTTCTATTATTTCTATTTTTTGTATGAGATTTTTAAAGATAAAATGAATTAAAATGGCCAAGAAATAGTGTCTTAAAATTTCAATTTCACATGTTGTGGTCCCTTTTTTATAAGTTTATTCTGAGACAGAGAGACAGAGAGAGCGAGAGAGAGAGAGAGCATGAGCTTGGGAGGAACAGTGAGAGAGGGAGAGTGAGGATCCCAAGAAGACTCTGAACTGTCAGTACAGAGCCCCACGTGGGGCTTGAACTCAAGAACCATGAGATTAGGACCTGAACCAAAATCAAGAGTCAGGTTTTGCCAACCAACTGAACCACCCGGGCACCCTAGTTGTGGTCCCTTCAATAATAGTTTCCTTTTCAAGTTCATTCTTCTCAAAATGTCAACTAGGTCATAAGTGATTTATCTATATGCCTTTGTTTTCCTCACAACACAAAATAAAGTGTCTTTACACAGAGTAGTACTTACTATGGAATAGCTAATTGATCTTTGGGTTATTTTGCATTAAATGGTGGCACTGCCCCTACCTGTCATCTTAAATAACTACATGCAAATTTTGGCCTTGGGAATATTATCTACCAATGAATTATATCTGCTTCAGTAATGCAGTGATCATTCCAGGTAATATTAGAATTCTCTATAGAGTTATATTGTATGACTCAAATCTATTATTAACAGATAACTGATACTTCTGAATATTTTCTACAACTATTTATTATCATTCAAAATATTTGTACCTAACATTTTCTTAAAGAAATCTAGAGAAATATTCCACATACTCCAGTATAATTACATGGTCTAAGTTTTAAAATCAGACATAATAATTAAAACATGATTTAGAAAACATAATGTAATTGATAAAAATAATTTTATATTAATATAGAAATTTGTCATAAACTATCTTTGGAGATTAATATTAAGACTAATAAGAAATAGATTGAGCATTTAGGTATGGTTTTGTAGAGGTAAACTAGATGGATGCTTCACCTAAATTTTGAGAAATATAAAGGACAGAAGTAATGAGGGAGAGATAATTATATATACAAAACATAGAAACAAATTGTATTCAGAGGAAAAATAAGTAAAATAAGGTAAGTTGTGAGATAAATTAAGAAAAATAAGAAATAAGATTAGTAAATTTGTAGCCTGGGGAACAATTAGAGAAGGTCTTGGATAAGAATTTTGGATTTTACATGGTAATGTTATGCAGCAGGGTGCACTGTATAAAGAAAGGAGAAAGAAATATATATATAAATATATATTTTTGCAGTTAATACCCTTATATTGAAAGTAAAATAATAGAAAAAATCATATCCAACAATAATTAATTAGTGAAGCCATTGTATCTTGATTAATTTCATAAAGAATAAAGACAAAACAGAATGTTTACAGATCTAAAGGATTATTAAATAATGAGAAAAAATTCATTAACCATGTATTCACCTAACTAAAATAACCTTAAAATGATAAACCCAGTATCATAAGGAAAAATTTCAGGATATCTTTATTGATGATTAATAGATTAAATAGACAAAATAGTGATGATCTCTGAAACACAAGTAATGAAATTATGGACAAGTATATAGAGTTATGTCACTGGCAATTTGTGGATACACTTTTATCAAGAACTCTGAAGTATTCATAGATATTGATCATGTGCTAGGCCATAAATAAAGCCACAACAAATGTGAGAGAACAGGTATAGGCATATTAAATCTCTGACTACGACACAATTAAGTTAAACATTAGTAACAAAAACATATGGTTTACACACTCCCACCATCTGGTAATTAAAAACAATATATTCTGCTAATTAACTAATGAGGTAAAGAAAAATTATAATGAAAACTTTTTAAACTCAGTACTAAATGCTAATGAAAACGTAGTTTATAAAAACTTGCGAGATATAATAAAATGGATATTTTGAAAAAATGTATATGCTAAAATATATTAGAAAAAATAAATGCTTAAGATTAATTTGTTCATTAAAATGCTCATCTTAAAAAGTTAGTAAAACAGCAATATTGACAGACATAGATCATGAAAACAGCAATATAGTAAACCCAAATAAAATTGACAGACCGAGATAATGAAAACAAGCACAAATGTAGTAGGGATCAGCTGCAACTTTGTGATCTGAGATTGATCTGATTTTTTTTTAAAGCTTGAAAATAGACAGGGTGATGTAAATCAAGAAAATCAACTAGGAAGGATGGAAGTGGCAGAAAGGAGAATAAGTGAAATAGAAGATAAAATTATGGAAAAAGATGAAGCTGAGAAAAAGAGAGATAAAAACAATTCTAGGCCATGAGGGGAGAAGTAGAGAACTAAGTGATTCAATGAAATGTAAAATATACGTATCATAGGAGTTCCAGAAGAATATAGAGAGAAAGGGGTGGAAGGTGTACTTGAACAAATCATAGCTGAGAACTTCCTTAATCTGGGGAAGGAAACAGACATTGAAATCCAGGAGGGCAGAGAATTCCCTTCAGATGTAACAGGAACTGATCTTCTGCATGACATATTATAGTGAAACTGGAAAAATACAAAGAGAGAATTCTGAAAGCAGCTAGGGGCAAACGGACTTAACCTACAAGTGTAGACACATCATGGTAGTACCAGACCTATCTACAGAAACTTAGGAGACCAGAGGGAGTGGAAGGAAATATTCAATATGCTGAATGGGAAAAATATGTAGCCAAGGATCCTTTATCCAGACTGCCATTCAGAATAGAATGAGATATGTTTTCCCAGACAAAAACTGAAGGAGTTCATCACCACTAAACCAGCCCTATAGGAGATCCTAAGCGGGGGCTCTGTGAGTGGAATGTCGCAAAGACCACAACACACCAGAGACATCACTACAAGCATGAAACCTACAGATAACACAATGACTCTAAACCCATATCTTTCAATAATAACACTGAATGTAAATGGCCTAAATGCTGCAATCCAAAGACATAGGGTATCAGAATGGATTAAAAAAAAAACACCCATCTATTTGCTGTCTACATGAGATCAATTTTAGACCTGAGGACACCTTCAGATTGAAAGTGAGGGGATGGAGAACTATCTATCATTTTAGTGGAAGTCAAAAGAAAGCTGGAGTAACCATATTTATACCAGACAAACTAGATTTTAAGCTACAGTATGTAACAAGAGATGAAGAAGGGCATTTTATCATAATTACAAGGTCAATCCATCAAGAAGAGTTAACAATTATAATGTTTATGCACCAAATTCTGAAGAACCTAAATATATAAAACAATCACAAATATAAGCAATCTTATTGATAACAATATGGTAATTGCAGGGGACTTTAATACTCCATTTATAGCAATAAGCAGAACATTTAGGCAGAAAATCAACAAATAAACAATGTCCCTGAATGATACACTGGACCAGATGGACTTGACAGATATATTCAGAGCTTTCTATCCTAAAGCAACAGAGTACTCATTCTTCTTGAGTGCACATGGAACATTTTCCAAGATAGATCACATACTGGGTCACAAAACAGCCCTCAATAAACACAAAAGAACTGAGATCATACCATGCACATTTTCAGATCATAGTGCTATAAAACTTGAAATCAAACACAGAAAAAAGTTTGTAAAACATCCAAATGCATGCAGGTTAAAGAACATCCTACTAAAGAATGAATGGGTCAACCAAGAAATTAAAGATTTTTTTTAAATGTGGAAACAAATTTAAATGAAAGCAAGACAGTCCACATCCTTTGGGATACAGAAAAGGCAGTCCCAAGAGGAAAATACATTGTAATCCAGGCCTATCTGAAGAAACAAACAAACAAACAAAAATCCAAATTCAAAAACTAACAGCACACCTAAAGGAACTAGAAGCAGAACAACAAAGAAACACCAAGACCAGCAGAAAAAGAGAACTCAGATAACAGCAGAAATACACAATATGAAATAAAAAAAAAGTAGAACAGAGAGATCAATGACATTAAGAGCTGCTTTTTGAAAAACAAAATACACAAAATTGATAAAACCCTAGCCACACTTTAAAAAAGAGAGAGAAAGAAAGAAACAAAGAAAGACAAAAGAGAGAAAGAGAAGAACCAAATAGATAAAAACACAAATGAAAATGGATTTATCACAACCAATCCCTCAGAAGTACAAGTAATTATCAGAGCATACTATGAAAAATTATATGCCAACAAACTGGACAACCTGGAAGAAATGGACAAATTCACAGACACCTATACGCTACCAAAACTCAAACTGAAAGAAATAAAAAATTTGAACAGACCCATAACTAGTGAAGAAATTGAATCATTTATCAAAAATCTCCCTAGGAATAAGAGTCCTGGGCCAGATGGCTTCCCAGGGGAATTCTAGAAGACATTAAAACAGAGTTAATATCTGTCCTTCTCAAGCTGTTCCAAAAAATAAAGATGGAAAGAAAGATTCTGGATGCACTCTATGAAGCCAGAATTACCTTGATTTCCAAACCAGACAGAGACCCCACAAAAAAGGAGAATTATAGGCCAATATCCCTGATGAAAATGGATGCAAATACTCTCAACAAGACACCAGCACATAGAATTCAACATATAAAGAGCACATAAAAAAGAATTATTCACCATTATCAAGTGGGATTCATTCCTGGATTGCACAGCGGGTTCAATATTCACAAATAAATCAATGTGACATATCACCTTAACAAAAGAAAGGATAAGAAACATATTACACAGTCAATAGATGTAGAAAAAGCATTTGGAAAAATACAGTATCCCTTCTTCATAAAAACCCTCAAGAAATTTGGGATAGATGGAACATACCAAAGCATCATAAAAGCCAAATATGAAAAGCCCACAACTAATACCATCCTCAATGAGGAAAAATTGAGAGCTTTCCCTCTGAGATCAGGAACTCAACTGGGATGTCCGTTCTCACCACTATTGCTTAAAACACTGTTGGAAGTCCTAGCATCAGCAATCAGACAACAAAATGAAATAAAAAGAATCCAAATTAGCAAAGAAGTCAAACTTTCACTTTTTGCAGACAACATGATACTCTATATGGAAAACCTGACAGACTCCACCAAAAGGCTGCTAGAACTGATACATGAATTCCGCAAAGTCACAGGGTACAAAATCAAGGTACAGAAATCGGTTGCATTTCTATACACCAACAATGAAGCAACAGAGAGGGAAATCAAGGAACTGATCCTATCTACAATTGCAACAAGAACCATAAAATAGCTACAAATAAACCTAACCAAAGAGGTAAAAGATCTGCATGCTGAAAACTATAGAAAACTTAGGAAAGAAACTGAAGTAGACACAAAAAAATGGAAAAATATTCCATGTTCATGGATTGGAACAATAAATGCTATTAACATATCAATACTGAACAAAGCAATCTACACATTGAATGCAATTCCAATCAACATTGCACCAGCATTCCTCTCAAAGCTAGAAAAACAACAATCATAAAATTTGTATGGAACCACAAAAACTCTGAATAACCAAAGTAATATTGAAGAATAAAACCAAAGCGGGAGGCATCACATTCTCAGACTTTAGCCTCCACTGCGAATATGTAATCACAAAGGTATTCGCACAAAAACAGACACATACACCACTGAAATAGAATAGAGAACACAGAATTGGACCCACAAATGTATGGCCATCTAATCTTTGACAAAGCAGGAGAGAATTCCAATGGAAAAACCAAAACAAACAAACAAACAAAAAAAAAACCAAAATCCAGTCTCTTTAGCAAATTGTCTGGGAGAACTGGACAGCAACATGCAGAAGCATGAAACTAGACCACTTTCTTACACCATACCCAAAAATAAACTCAAAATGGATGAAAGACTTAAAAGTGAGACAGGAAACTATCAAAACCCTAGATGAGAAATCAGGAGGAAAAAACTTCTTTGACCTCAGCCCCAGCATCTTCTTCAAAGGCAAGAGAATTAAAATAAAAAATGAACTATTGGGGCCTCACCAAGGTAAACAGCTTCTGCAAGGAATAAAAAGAAACAAAAAACAGCAAACCTAAAAGGCAACCGACAGAATGGGAAAAGATATTTGCAAATGACATATCAGATAAAGAGTTAGTATCGAAAATGCATAAAGAACATACCAAACTTAACACCTGAGAAACAAATAATTCAGTAGGAAATGGGCAGAAGAAATGATTAGACACTTTTACAAAGACATCCAGATGGAAATAAGCCAATATGGAGGACCGGCAGAAGATGGAAGCGTAGGAGGAAGCTGGGCTCACCCCACGTCCTGCTGATCACTTAGATTCCACCTACACCTGCCTAAATAACCCAGAAAACCACCAGAAGACTAGCAGAACAGAGACTCTGGAGCCAAGCGCAGACGAGAGGCCCACGGAAGAGGGTAGGAAGGGCAGAGAGGCGGTGCGCACTGCACGGACTTGTGGGAGGGAGCCGGGGCGGAGGGGCAGCCTGACGGCCAAGCAGAGCCCCCAAGTCTGGCTTGCAAAAGCAGAGGGGTCAGACGGAGTGTGTTCCGACAGCAAGCAAGACTTAGCATCTGGGAGGTCATAAGTTAACAGCTATGCTCGGAAAGCAGGAAGGCTGGAGGACAAAGGGAGGGAGAGTTGCTGAGCCCCAGGATGACAGAGCTCAGTTTGGCGGGGAACAAAGGTGCTAGCCAGCGCCATCTCCCTCGCCCATCCCCCACCCAAAATCCCAAAGGGAACCAGTTCCTGCCAGGGAACTCGCTCGCTCTGTGAAAACACCCAAAGCTCTGATTCTGTGGAGCCACCCCTCCAGCAGCAGGTCTGACTCCCTCCCGCTGCCAGAGGGCCCCTACTGAAGTGGATCACCTAAGGAGAAGCAAGCTAAGCCTGCCCTTCCTGCCCCCATGCACCTTGCCTACCCAACCCAGCAGATGCCCAGCACCACAAGCCTGGCAGTGTGCAAGTAGCCCAGATGGGCCAAGCCACCCACAGTGAATCCTGCCCCTAGGAGAGGGGAAGAGAAGTCACACCAGTCTGACTGTGGTCCCAGCGGTGGGCTGGGGCCAGACATCAGGTCTGACTGCAGCCCCGCCCACCAACTCCAGTTATACACCACAGCACGAGGGATGTGCTCTGCAAGTCTGCACCACTCCAGGGACTATCCAAAATGACCAAACGGAAGAATTCCCCTCAAAAGAATCTCCAGGAAATAACAACAGCGAGGAACTGACAAAAAAGGATTTAAATAATATAACAGAAAGTGAATTTAGAATAATAGTCATAAATTAATTGCTGGGCTTGAAAACAGTATAGAGGAAAACAGAGAATCTCTTGCTACAGAGATCAAGGGACTAAGGAACAGTCAGGAGGAGCTGAAAAACGCTTTAAATGAGATGCAAAATAAAATGGAAAAAAAGACGGCTCGGATTGAAGAGGCAGAGGAGAGAATAGGTAAACTAGAAGATAAAATTATGGAAAAAGAAGAAGCTGAGAAAAAGAGAGATTAAAAAAAAATTCAGGAGTATGAGGGGAAAATTAGAGAACTAAGTGATACACTAAAAAGAAACAATATACGCATAATTGGTATCCCAGAGGAGGAAGAGAGAGGGAAAGGCGCTGAAGGTGTACTTGAAGAAATCATAGCTGAGAACTTCCCACATCTGGGGAAGGAAAAAAGCATTGAAATCCAAGAGGCACAGAGAACTCCCTTCAGACATAACTTGAGTCGATCTTCTGCACAACATATCATAGTGAAACTGGCAAAATACAAGGATAAAGAGAAAATCTGAAAGCAGCAAGGGATAAACGTGCCCTCACATATAAAGGGAGACCTATAAGACTCGTGACTGATCTCTCTTTTGAAACTTGGCAGGCCAGAAAGGATTGGCACGAGATCTTCAATGTGTTGAACAGAAAAAATATGCAGCCGAGAATCCTTTATCCAGCAAGTGTGTCATTTAGAATAGAAGGAGAGATAAAGGTCTTCCCAAACAAACAAAAACTGAAGGAATTCGTCACCACTAAACCAGCCCTACAAGACATCCTAAGGGGAATCCTGTGAGACAAAATACCAGAGACATCGTTACAAGCATAAAACATACAGACATCACAATGACTCTAAACCCGTATCTTTCTATAATAACACTGAATGTAAATGGACTAAATGCACCAACCAAAAGACAAAGGGTATCAGAATGGATAAAAAAAAAACAAGACCCATTTATTTGCTGTCTACAAGAGACTCATTTTAGACCTGAGGACACCTTCAGATTGAGAGTGAGGGGATGGAGAACTATTTATCATGCTACTGGAAGCCAAAAGAAAGCTGGAGTAGCCATACTTATATCAGACAAACTAGACTTTAAATTAAAGGCTGTAACAAGAGATGAAGAAGGGCATTATATAATAATCACAGGGTCTATCCATCAGGAAGAGCTAACAGTTATAAATGTCTATGCACCAAATACGGAAGCCCCCAAATATATAAAACAATTACTCACACACATAAGCAGCCTTATTGATAAGAATGTGGTAATTGCAGGGGACTTTAACACTACACTTACAGAAATGAATAGATCATCTAGACACACAGTCGATAAAGAAACAAGGGCCCTGAATGATACATTGGATCAGATGGACTTGACAGTTCTATTTAGAACTCTGCATCCCAAAGCAACAGAATATACTTTCTTCTCAAGTGCACATGGAATCTTCTCCAAGATAGATCACATAATGGGTCACAAAACAGCCCTTCATAAGTATACAAGAATTGAGATCATACCATGCATACTTTCAGAACACAATGCCATGAAGCTTGAAATCAACCACAGGAAAAAGTCTGGAAAACCTCCAAAAGCATGGAGGTTAAAGAACACCCAACTAAAGAATGAGTGGGTAGGGGCCACCTGGGTGGCGCAGTCGGTTAAGCGTCCGACTTCAGCCAGGTAACGATCTCGTGGTCCGTGAGTTCAAGCCCCGCGTCAGGCTCTGGGCTGATGGCTCGGAGCCTGGAGCCTGTTTCCGATTCTGTGTCTCCCTCTCTCTCTGCCCCTCCCCCGTTCATGCTCTGTCTCTCTCTGTCCCAAAAATAAATAAAAAAACGTTGAAAAAAAATTAAAAAAAAAAAAGAATGAGTGGGTCAACCAAGCAATTAGAGAAGAAATTAAAAAATATATGGAAACAAACGAAAATGAGAAGACAACAATCCAAACACTTTAGGATGCAGCGAAGGCAGTCCTGAGAGAAAAATACATTGCAATCCAGGCCTATCTCAAGAAACAAGAAAAATCCCAAATACAAAATCTAAGAGCACACATAAAGGAAATAGAAGCAGAACAGCAAAGGCAGCCTAAACTCAGCAGCAGAAGAAGAGAAATAATAAAGACCAGAGCAGAAATAAACAATATAGAATCTAAAAACCTGTAGAACACATCAACGAAACCAAGAGTTGGTTTTTTGAAAAAATAAACAAAAGTGACAAACCTCTAACCAGGCTTCTCAAAAAGAAAAGGGAGATGACCCAAATAGATAAAATCATGAATGAAAATGGGATTATTACAACCAATCCCTCAGAGATACAAACAATTATCAGGGAATACTATGAAAAATTATATGCCAGCAAATTGGACAACCTGGAAGAAATGGACAAATTCCTAAACACCCACACTCTTCCAAAACTCAACCAGGAGGAAATAGAAAGCTTGAACAGACCCATAACCAGCGAAGAAATTGAATCGGTATCAAAAATCTCCCAAAAAATAAGAATCCAGGACCAGATGGCTTCCCAGGGGAGTTCTACCAGACGTTTAAAGCAGAGATAATACCTATACTTCTCAAGCTATTCCCAGAAATAGAAAGGGAAGGAAAACTTCCAGACTCATTCTATGAAGCCAGTATTACTTTAATTCCCAAACTAGACAGAGACCCATTAAAGAAAGAGAACTACAGGTCAATATCCCTGATGAATATGGATGCAAAAATTCTCAACAGGATACTAGCAAATCGAATTCAACAGCATATAAAAAGAATGATTCACCATGATCAAGTGGGATTCATTCCTGGGATGCAGGGCTGGTTCAACATTCGCAAATCAATCAACGTGATACATCACATTAATAAAAGAAAAGATAAGAATCATATGATCCTGTCAATCGATGCAGAAAAGGCCTTTGACAAAATCCAGCACCGTTTCTTAATAAAAACCCTTGAGAAAGTCGGGATAGAAGGAACATACTTAAACATCATAAAAGTCATTTATGAAAAGCCCACAGTTAACAACATCCTCAATGGGGAAAAACTGAGAGCTTTTTCCCTGAGATCAGGAACAAGACAGGGATGCCCACTCTCACTGCTGTTGTTTTCCATAGTGTTGGAAGTTCTAGCATCAGCAATCAGACAACAACAGGAAATCCAAGGTATCAAAATTGTCAAAGATGAAGTCAAGCTTTCGCTTTTTCCAGATGACATGATATTATACATGGAAAATCTGATAGACTCCACCAAAAGTCTGTTAAAACTGACACATGAATTCAGCAAAGTTTCAGGATATAAAATCAATGTACAGAAATCAGTTGCATTCTTATACACTAACAATGAAGCAACACAAAGACAAATAAAGAAACTGATCCCATTCACAATTGCACCAAGAAGCACAAAATACCTAGGAATAAATCTAACCAAAGATGTACAAGATCTGTATACTGAAAACTATAGAAAGCTTATGAAGGTAATTGAAGAAGATATAAAGAAATGGAAAGACATTCCCTGCTCATGGATTGGAAGAATAAATATTGTCAAAATGTCAATACTACCCAAAGCTATCTACACATTCAATGCAATCCCAATCAAAATGGCACCAGCATTCTTCTCGAAACTAGAACAAGCAATCCTAAAATTCATATGGAACCACAAAAGGCCCCGAATAGCCAAAGTAATTTTGAAGAAGAAGACCAAAGCAGGAGGCATCACAATCCCAGACTTTAGCCTCTACTACAAAGCTGTGATCATCAAGACAGCATGGTTGGCACTAAAACAGACACATACACCAATGGAATAGAATAGAAACCCCAGAACTAGACCCACAAAAGTATGGCCAGCTCATCTTTGACAAAGCAGGAAAGAACATCCAATGGAAAAAAGACAGTCTGTTTAACAAATGGTGCTGGGAGAACTGGACAGCAACAGGCAGAAGGTTGAAACTAGACCACTTTCTCACACCAGTCACAAAAATAAACTCGAAGTGGATAAAGGACCTGAATGTGAGACAGGAAACCATCAAAACCCTAGAGAAGAAAGCAGGAAAAGTCCTCTCTGACCTAAGCCGTAGCAATCTCTTACTCGACACATCCCCAAAGGCAAGGGAATTAAAAGCAAAAATGAATTACTGGGACCTTATGAAGGTAAAAAGTTCCTGCAACGCAAAGGAAACAAGCAACAAAACTAAAAAGGCAACCAACAGAATGGGAGAAGATATTTGCAAATGACATATCAGACAAAGGGCTAGTATCCAAAATCTATAAAGAACTCACCAAACTCCACACCCAAAAAACAAATAACCCAGTGAAGAAATGGGCAGAAAACATGAATAGACACTTCTCTCAAGAAGACATCCGGATGGCCAACAGGCACATGAGAAGATGCTCAATGTCGTTCCTCATCAGGGAAATACAAATCAAAACCACACTCAGATATCACCTCACGCCAGTCAGAGTGGCCAAAATGAACAAATCAGGAGACTATAGATGCTGGAGAGGATGTGGAGAAACGGAAACCCTCTTGCACTGTTGGTGGGAATGCAAATTGGTGCAGCCGCTCTGGAAAGCAGTGTGGATGTTCCTCAGAAAATTAAAAATAGACCTACCCTATGACCCAGCAGTAGCACTGCTAGGAATTTACCCAAGGGATATAGCAGTACTGATGCATAGGGGCACTTGTACCCCAATGTTTATAGCAGCACTCTCAACAATAGCCAAATTATGGAAAGAGCCTAAATGTCCATCAACTGATGAATGGATAAAGAAATTGTGGTTTATACACACAATGGAGTACTACATGGCAATGAGAAAGAACGAAATATGGCACTTTGTAGCAACGTGGATGGAACTGGAGAGTGTGATGCTAAGTGAAATAAGCCATACAGTGAAAGACAAATACCATATGTTTTCACTCTTATGTGGATCCTGAGAAACTTAACAGAAACCCATGGGGGAGGGGAAGGAAAAAAAAAAGAGGTTAGAGTGGGAGAGAGCCAAAGCATAAGAGACTGTTAAAAACTGAGAACAAACTGAGGGTTGATGGGGGGTGGGTAGGAGGGGAGGGTGGGTGATGGGTATTGAGGAGGGCACCTTTTGGAATGAGCACTAGGTGTTGTATGGAAACCAATTTGACAATAAATTTCATATATTGAAAAAAAAAAGACATCCAGATGGTTAACAGACACATGTGAAGATGCTCAATGACACTCATCATCAGGGAAATACAAATCAAAACCACAATGAGACACAACTGACACCGGTCAGAGTGGCTAAAATTAACAACTCAGGAAACAACAGATGTTGGCAAGTGTGTGGAGAAATGGGAACCCTGTTGCACTGTTGGTGGGAATGCAAACTTTTGCAGATGCTCCGGAAAACAATGTGGAGGTTCCTGAAGAAAAAAAAATGGAACTACCCTAAGACCCAGCAATAGCACTACTTGGAATTTATCCAAATGATACAGGAGTGCTGGTATATAGGGGCATATGTACCCCATTGTTTATAGCAGCACTGTCAACAATAACCAAATTATGGAAAGAGCTTAAATTTCCATCAAATGATGAATGGATAAAGAAGATGTGGTCTATATATACACTGGAATACTACTAGGCAATGAGAAAGAATGAAATCATGCCATTTGCAGCATTGTGGATAGAACTGGAAGGTAGTATGCTGAATGAAATATATCAGTCAGGGAAAGACAGATAATCATGTTATCACTCATATGTGGACCTTGAGAAACATAACAGAAGACCATGGGGAAGG
Source organism: Panthera tigris (assembly GCF_018350195.1). NCBI lineage: Eukaryota > Metazoa > Chordata > Mammalia > Carnivora > Felidae > Panthera > Panthera tigris. Next base: position 72,931,325 of record NC_056677.1, on the reverse strand, counting down.
GAATGGGAAAAAAATAGTTACAAACAGAGAGTGAGGGAAGCAAATCATAAGAGACTCTTAAACACAGAGAAAATACTGAGGGTAGACAGGGGGTGTGGGAAGAGGGGAAAATGGGTGATGGGCATTGAGGAAGGCACTTGTTGGGATGAGCACTGGGTTTTGTATGTAAGCGATTAACCATGGGAATCTACCCTGAAAACAAGAGAATACTGTACACACTATGTGTTAGCCAATTCGACAATATATTATATATTTTTTCAATATATGAAATTTATTGTCAAATTGGTTACCATACAACACCTAGTGCTCATCCCAAAAGGTGCCCTCCTCAATACCCATCACCCACCCTCCCCTCCTACCAACCCCCCATCAACCCTCAGTTTGTTCTCAGTTTTTAACAGTCTCTTATGCTTTGGCTCTCTCCCACTCTAACCTCTTTTTTTTTTCCTTCCCCTCCCCCATGGGTTTCTGTTAAGCTTCTCAGGATCCACATAAGAGTGAAAACATATGGTATTTGTCTTTCTCTGTATGGCTTATTTCACTTAGCATCACACTCTCCAGTTCCATCCACGTTGCTACAAAGGGCCATATTTCATTCTTTCTCATTGCCATGTAGTACTCCATTGTGTGTATAAACCACAATTTCTTTATCCATTCATCAGTTGATGGACATTTAGGCTCTTTCCATAATTTGGCTATTGTTGAGAGTGCTGCTATAAACATTGGGGTATAAGTGCCCCTATGCATCAGTACTCCTATATCCCTTGGGTAAATTCCTAGCAGTGCTATTGCTGGGTCATAGGGTAGGTCTATTTTTAATTTTCTGAGGAACCTCCACACTGCTTTCCAGAGCGGCTGCACCAATTTGCATTCCCACCAACAGTGCAAGAGGGTTTCCGTTTCTCCACATCCTCTCCAGCATCTATAGTCTCCTGATTTGTTCATTTTGGCCACTCTGACTGGCGTGAGGTGATATCTGAGTGTGGTTTTGATTTGTATTTCCCTGATAAGGAGCGACATTGAGCGTGCCTGTTGGCCATCCGGATGTCTTCTTGAGAGAAGTGTCTATTCATGTTTTCTGCCCATTTCTTCACTGGGTTATTTGTTTTTTGGGTGTGGAGTTTGGTGAGTTCTTTATAGATTTTGGATACTAGCCCTTTGTCCGATATGTCATTTGCAAATATCTTTTCCCATTCCGTTGGTTGCCTTTTAGTTTTGTTGGTTGTTTCCTTGTTGTGCAGGAGCTTTTTAATTCATAAGGTCCCAGTAATTCATTTTTGCTTTTAATTCCCTTGCCTTTGGGGATGTGTCGAGTAAGAGATTGCTACAGCTGAGGTCAGAGAGGTCTTTTCCTGCTTTCTCCTCTAGGGTTTTGATGGTTTCCTGTCTCACATTCAGGTCCTTTATCCATTTTGAGTTTATTTTTGTGAATGGTGTGTGAAAGTGGTCTAGTTTCAACCTTCTCCATGTTGCTGTCCAGTTCTCCCAGCACCATTTGTTAAAGAGACTGTCTTTTTTCCATTGGATGTTCTTTCCTGCTTTGTCAAAGATGAGTTGGCCATATGTTTGTGGGTCTAGTTCTGGGGTTTCTATTCTATTCCATTGGTATATGTGTCTGTTTTTGTGCCCATACCATTCTGTCTTGATGACTACAGCTTTGTAGTAGAGGCTAAAGTCTGGGATTGTGATACCTCCTGCTTTGGTCTTCTTCTTCAAAATTACTTTGGCTATTCAGGGCCTTATGTGGTTCCAAATGAATTTTAGAATTGCTTGTTCTAGTTTCGAGAAGAATGCTGGTGCCATTTTGATTGGGATTGCATTGAATGTGTAGATAGCTTTGGGTAGTATTGACATTTTGACAATATTTATTCTTCCAATCCATGAGCATGGAATGTCTTTCCATTTCTTTATATCTTCTTCAATTACCTTCATAAGCTCTCTATAGTTTTCAGCATACAGATCTTTTACATCTTTGGTTAGATTTATTCCTAGGTATTTTGTGCTTCTTGGTGCAATTGTGAATGGGATCAGTTTCTTTATTTGTCTTTGTGTTGCTTCATTGTTAGTGTATAAGAATGCAACTGATTTCTGCACATTGATTTTGTATCCTGCAACTTTACTGAATTCATGTATCAGTTCTCGCAGACTTTTGGTGGAGTGTATCGGATTTTCCATGTATAATATCATGTCATCTGCAAAAAAGCGAAAGCTTGACTTCATCTTTGCCAATTATGATGCCTTGGATTTCCTTTTGTTGTCTGATTGCTGATGCTAGAACTTCCAACACTATGGTAAACAACAGCAGTGAGAGTGGGCATCCCTGTCGTGTTCCTGATCTCAGGGAAAAAGCTCTCAGTTTTACCCCATTGAGGATGATGTTAGCTGTGGGCTTTTCATAAATGGCTTTTATGATGTTTAAGTATGTTCCTTCTATCCCGACTTTCTCAAGGGTTTTTATTAAGAAACGGTGCTGGATTTTGTCAAAGGCCTTTTCTGCATCGATTGACAGGATCATATGGTTCTTATCTTTTCTTTTATTAATGTGATGTATCACGTTGATTGATTTGCAAATGTTGAACCAGCCCTGCATCCCAGGAATGAATCCCACGTGATCATGGTGAATAATTCTTTTTATATGCTGTTGAATTCGATTTGCTAGTATCCTGTTGAGAATTTTTGCATCCATATTCATCAGGAATATTGGCCTGTAGTTCTCTTTTTTTACTGGGTCTCTGTCTGGTTTAGGAATCAAAGTAATACTGGCTTCATAGAATGAGTCTGGAAGTTTTCCTTCCCTTTCTATTTCTTGGAATAGCTTGAGAAGGATAGGTATTATCTCTGCTTTAAATGTCTGGTAGAACTCCCCTGGGAAGCCATCTGGTCCTGGACTCTTATTTGTTGGGAGATTTTTGATAACCAATTCAATTTCTTCGCTGGTTATGGGTCTGTTCACCTTTCTATTTCCTCCTGATTGAGTTTTGGAAGAGTGTGGGTGTTTAGGAATTTGTCCATTTCTTCCAGGTTGTCCAATTTGTTGGCATATAATTTTCCATAGTATTCCCTGATAATTGTTTGTATCTCTGAGGGATTGGTTGTAATAATTCCATTTTCATTTATGATTTTGTCTATTTGGGTCATCTCCCTTTTCTTTTTGAGAAGCCTGGTTAGAGGTTTGTCACTTTTGTTTATTTTTTCCAAAAACCAACTCTTGGTTTCGTTGATCTTCTCTACCATTTTTTTAGATTCTATATTGTTTATTTCTGCTCTGATCTTTATTATTTCTCTTCTTCTGCTGGGTTTAGGCTGCCTTTGCTGTTCTGCTTCTATTTCCTTTAGGTGTGCTGTTAGATTTTGTATTTGGGATTTTTCTTGTTTCTTGAGATAGGCCTGGATTGCGATGTATTTTCCTCTCAGGACTGCCTTCGTGACAATACATTATATTTAAAAAAAGAAGAAAAAAATTAACTATCAGGTCACTGAAAAACTTCAGATATAAAATACTCATTTCCCAGATTTCTCGTTATCTTCCAGCTTCCACTCTCCTCTACCTGGATATTACTTATTTTCCAAAACTTAATACGACATCATTGATCTTCATCCATGCTTACTTCCCCAATCTTAATACAGTGCCCTGCCTCTGTACTCTCATTACTTCCTGTACACACTGTATTTTAACTTTTAGTTTTTGTCTTTCTCTTTCACTTCCCTCAGGGCAAGAACTAAGACTTTATACCCTTAGCAGTTGGCATGACCCCTGCTATACTGGCACTCAGTAATGTTTCTTAAATTAATACATGAATAATATGATGAAATATTGGAATTATTGTAATAACTTTCAATGAACACTTAGACTGTGTGACATATTGTTCAAAGTTACTTCCATGCATGATGTGCTTTTATCTTCATAGAATTCTGAAGTATATAACATTGTTATCCGTACAAATGAATAAAATTAGTAATGGAGGGGTCAAGGAACCTTTCCAAGTTCACACAGGCAAATCAGTGAGAGATCTGACCTTAGATAAATTTTTCTGACATTAAAATTCATGTTCTAACCACTATGCTATGCTGTATCCTGCTCTATTGCTATAAATTTTCAGTGATTCACCCAATAATCTTGATTATATTGTATATGTACGTGGGCATGTTTCTTTGTGTGTGTGCTATATATATATATATATATATATATGGGATGTTTTGAAAATGTAAGCAATATGAAAATGGATCTTGCTTTCAAGGTTTTCACAATCTAGCAATGGGGGCAGATTAGTAATCAGTTAACATTACAGAATGGTAAATTCTCTCAAAGGAATCAACAACGTATGATAGATTTAATAATATCTCCCATACATATAGGGTTTTATACTTCCGAAGTATTTTCTACATTTTCTACATTTACTACAACGTGTAAGGACATGATTTTCAACAGATGTTTCTAAGAATATTAGGTTTTATATATAAATAAGAACAGTCTTTTTACATTGGAAAAATGTTTACCATACTGTAATGCATAAAATCCACCATTTAAACTTACATGTATAAAATGTTTCTAAACATTATTTAAAAGTATTATATTGTTTTCTTTTTTTAAATTTTTAATGTTTATTTTATTTTTGAGAGAGAGAGAGACAGAGAGTTAGAGTGTGAGCGAGGGAGGTACAGAGAGAGAAAGGGAGACACAGAATCTAAAGCAGACTCCAGGCTCTGAGCTGTCACCACAGAGCCTGACACAGGGCTTGAACTCACAGGCTGGAAGTTCATGACCTGAGCTAAAGTCGGATGCTTAGCCGAGTAAGCCACCCAGGAGCCCCTAATGTTTTTTTTTTTTTTCAAAGTGGGCATGGGAAGAACAAAATTCTAATGTCTTTGAAGAGATAATTGACAGAAATCTGTAGTGGAATAATAGTAGGAAACAATGTAAAGACAGAAGGACCTGAATGTGAGACAGGAAACCATCAAAATCCTAGAGGAAAAAGCAGCAGAAAACCTCTCTGACCTCAGTCACAGCAATTTCTTACTTGACACATCTCCAAAGGCAAGAAATTAAAAGCAAAAATTAACTCTTGGGACCTCGAGATAAAAAGCTTTTGCACTGCAAAGGAAACAATCAACAAAACTAAAAGGCAACCAACGGAATGGGAAAAGATATTTGCAAATGACATGTCCTTTGCAAAGGACAAAGGGCTGGTATCCAAAATCTATAAAGAGCTCACCAAACTCCACACCCAAAAAACAAATAATCCAGTGAAGAAATGGTCAGAAGACATGAACAGACACTTTTCTAAAGAAGACATCCAGATGGCCAACAGGTACATGAAAAGATGCTCAACATCACTCCTCATCAGGGAAATACAAATCAAAACCACACTCAGATACCACCTCATGCCAGTCAGAGTGGCTAAAATGAACAAATCAGGAGACTATAGATACTTGAGAGGATGTGAAGAAATGGGAATCCTCTTGCACTCTTGGTGGGAATGCAAACTGTTGCAGCCACTCTTGAAAACAATGTGGAGGTTCCTCAAAAAATTAAAAATATATCTTTTAATGTTTTAAATTAAAAAATTTATGGAAAGAGCCTAAATGCCCATCAACTGATGAATGGATAAAGAAATTGTGGTTTATATACAAAATGGAATACTACCTGGCAATGAGAAAGAATGAAATATGGCCTTTTGTAGCAATGTGGATGAAACTGGAGAGTGTTATGCTGAGTGAAATAAGTCATACAGAGAAAGACAGATACTATATGTTTTCACTCTTATGTGGATCCTGAGAAACTTACCTAAAGACCATGGGGGAGGGGAAGGAAAAAAAAGTTAGAGAGAGAGCCAAAACATAAGAGACTCTTAAAAACTGAGAATAAACTGAAGGTTGATGGGGAGTGTGAGGGAGGTAGGGTGGGTGATGGGCATCAAAGAGGACACCTGTTGTGATGAGCACTGGGTGTTGTTTGGAAACCAATTTGACAATAACTTTCATATTTAAAAATAAATAAATAAATAACCTTTAAAAATTGTTTAAAGAAGAAAAAAGAAGTACTTCAGATTTTTTGAAGCTCAGAAACTAAAAGGGTTCATTTCACATAACAGTAACAGTAATTACATGAGAATGAAGATGAATTCCGTTCATTCCATGCTAAAAAAAATTGCGAGTGTTTTTGTTTGTTTTTGTTGTTGTTTGTTTGCTCCTCCTCCTAGATTTTATTTTCCAAACCTTAAACTACTTCTTTCTTATCAAGTCTGAAATTACTTCAAAAATTTCCAAATCCTTCATGATTCATAGAAGCCAGAGAATTAACATTAGAGTATATTATGGTGATGTAATGATTTACAGTGACTAAAATAATAACATCTACTATGAATTGAATGTTCACGAGTTGTCAGGTATTGTACAAAATGTTCTTTACACATTCTCCCATTCAGTACTCACAAAATCACTACAATATAAACAATATAGTCTCCATTTTATAGATGATGAAACTGAGTCTTAGAGAGATTAAGTAATTACCCCAAAGGTACAGAGATCAAAGGTGTGATTAATCTAGGATTTATACTCCGATTCAAAGTTCTGGATCTTAGTCATTAGTGTCATCATGCTTGCATTTTAAACAATAGTGTAATGTTTGGGTTTTGATTTTTGATATGCACTATCTATTGAAATTATTTTAAATAACTTGTGATTGTAAACACAGTTTCAACTGTACTAATCATTACCTAATTTCAATATATTGTTTAATAAATTCTTCATGAGTGCTATTTCTTCATCTTTGTCCTTTGGACTTAGCTACTTAAATTCTCATCCCACTCTCAAGGATGCTTGTTTTTGAGATCCAGAATAGCGATAAAGTGTCAAATGATAACCAGTCAACATTGATCATGTGAAACATTATTTATGAAACCAAGTATATACACATTTTGTACACACATTTTGTGTCTTCTACTTATGAAACTTTCCAATGAAGTGGTTCTGGAAAGCATCAAGCACCAATTGTAAGACACAAAAGGAGATTATCATAGAAATTTTGAATAAAAATTAAAAATAGAGTAACATAAAGAATATGGTCAATAATACTGTAATAACTTTGTATAATGACACATGATAACTACACTTATCACATTGAGCATTTCATAATGTATGTAATATGGATTCTTATGTTCTCTACCTGAAACTAACAGTATATGCCAAATACACTTCAATTAAAAGTAATATAAAAATAAAATAGTAAATTATAAACCCATAAGATGAAGAAAAATTACGGGGAAAGTAAAAGTAGGTTGACATTCACCTTTATCCTATCCTCTTTGTTGAACATATTACAAGTGTGGGGTTGAGAAACTTTAGAACTAATTAAAGTATTAAAAAAACTAAATGATTTAGCTTTAGAACGAATATATCTCAACATAATAAAGGCCATATATGAGAAAACCATAGCTTACCTCATACTCAATGCTGGAAAATTTAGAAATTTTCCCCTAAGTTCAAGAACAAGACAAGGAACTCTACTCTCACCACTTTTATTCAACATAGTCCTGGAAATCCCAGCCACATCAGTTAGACAACAAAAAGAAATAAAAGGCATACACATTGGTAGGAAATAATTAAAACTTTCACTATTGGAAGATGACATGATTATATATATATATATATATATATATATATATATATATATTTATATATATGTGTGTGTGTGTGTGTGTGTGTGTGCATGTCTGCGTGTGTGTGTGTGTGTGTGTGTATAATCCTAAAGACTACACCAAAAATGCCTAGAACTGATAAATGATTTTAGTAAAGTTACAGGATACAAAATCAATGTGCAGAAATCCACTGCATTCCTATGCACTAATAATGAAGAAGCAGAAAGATAAATTAAGAAAAGAATCCCATTTACAATTGTACCAAAAATAATAAAGTACCTATGAATAAACTTAACCATATAGATGAAAACCTGTGCTCTGAAAAATATAAAACATTAATAGAAAAATAAAGATGACACAAAGAAATGAAAATAAAATATATTCATGGATTGGAGGAATACATGTTGTTAAAATGTCCACACTACCGAATCCCTAACAAAATACCAACAGCATTTTTCACAGAACTTGAATAAAGAATCCTACAATTTGTATGGAACCACAAAAGACTCTGAAGAGCCAAATCAATTTTGAAAAAGAAACAAAACTGTAGGCATTACAATTCTAAACTTGAAGTTATACTACAAAGACACAGTAATCAAAACAGTATAATAGTGGCACAAAAATAGACATGCAGATCAATTGGACAATATAGAAACCAAGAAATAACCCAATATTATGTGGTCAATTAATCTTCAATAAAGGAGGAAACAGTATGCAATGGAGAAAAGATAGTCTTGGCAACAAATGGTGTTGGCAAAACTGGACATCTACCCATAAAAAATTAAAATGAACCACTTGCTTATATCATACACAAAAATAAATTGAAAATGGATTAAGGATTTAAATGTGAGACCCAAAACCATAAAAGTTTTAGAAGAGAGAATAGGCAATAAATTCTCTGACATTGGCCATAACAACATTTATCTAGATAAGCCTTCTGAGACAAGGGAAACAAAAGCAAAAATAAACTATTGGAAATACATAAAAAATGCTTCTGCACACTGAAGGAAACTACAAAACTGAAAAACAACCTACTGAATGAGAGAAGACTTTTGAAAAAGACATATCCAGTAAAAGGCTAACAATCCAAAATATACAAAGAACTCATACAACTCAAAACCAAGAACAAATAATCCAATTAAAAAATGGACAGAAGACACAGACATTTTTTCCAAGAAGACGGACAGGTTGCCAACAGGCAAATGAAAAAATGCTTAACATCATTCATCGTCAGGGAAATAAAAATTGACACAACAATGAGATATCACCTCACACTTGTCAGAATGGCTAAAATCACAAAAACAAGAATCAATAGGTGTTGGCAAGAATATGGAGAAAAAGGAACACTTGTGCACTATTGGTATGAATGCAAACTGGTGGCACCACTGTGGAAAACAGTATGGAGATTCCTCAAAAAACTAAAACTGTAACTACTCTACGATCTGGTAACTGCACCATAGGGTATTTCCCCAATGAGTACAAAAACTTTACTTTGAAAGCATACATGCACCCCTATGTTTAAGGCACCATTATTTACAACAGCTAAATTGTGGAAGCAGCCCATTGTCCTTCAATAGAAGAAAGGATAAAGAAAATGTGGTACATATACCGTGTAATATTATGAAGCCATAAAAAGAACGAGATCTATGGGCACCTGGGTACATCAGTTGGTTAAGCGTTTGACTCTTGATTTCAGCTCAGGTCATGGTCTCACGGTTCTCATGGAATCAAACCCCTCATTGGGCTCTGTGATGACAGCATGGAGCTTGCTTGGACTTGTCTCTCTTCCCTTCTCTCACTAGAGCTCTCTCATTCACTCTCTCTCTCTCTCAAAATAAATAAACATTTAAAGATAATAATAAAGAATGAGATCTTGCCATTTGCAATAAAAAGGATAGAGCTAGATAATATAATGGTAAGTACAAAAGTCAGTCAGAGAAAAGCAAATACCATATGATTTCATTCATATGTGAAATTTAAGAAACAAAACAGGGGCGCCTGGGTGGCTCAGTCGATTGAGCATCCGACTTCAGCTCAGGTCATGATCTCATGTTTTGTGAGTTCAAGCCCCACATTGGGCTCTGTGCTGAAAGCTCAGAGCCTGGAGCCTGCTTCCAATTCTGTGTCTCCCTCTCTCTCTGTCCCTCTCCCCACTCATGCTCTATTTCTCTCAAAAATCAATAAACATTAAGATATTTAAAAAAAGAAAAAAAACAAATATGCACCAAAACCCATAAAATACCTAGGAATAATCCCAATTAAAGAACTAAAATATCTGTATGCTGAAAACTATAGAAAACATGTGAAAGACATTGGAGAAGACACAAAGAAATGGAAAAACATCCCATGTTCATGTATTGAAGAATAAACATTGTTAAAATATCTATACTATCTAAAGCTATCTACACATTCAATGCAATCCCATTACTTTAATGTCAAAAAAGAAAACCAAAGTTGGAGGTATCACAATTCCATATTTCAAGCTGTATTATAAAGCTGTAATCATCAAGACAGTATGGTCTTGGTACAAAAACTGACCCCCAGATCAATGGAACACAATAGAGAACCCATAAATGGACCCACAAATGTATGGCCAACTAATTTTTGACAAAGCAGGAAAGAACATCTAATGGAAAAAAGACACTCTCTTCAGCAAATGGTGATGGGAAATCTGGAAAGCTAAATGCAAAAGAATGAACCTGGACAATTTTCTTACACCATACACAATAATATATTCAAAATGGATGAAAGACCAAAATGTAAGACAGGAAACTATCAAAATCCTATAGTAGAACACAGGCAGCAACATATTTGACCTTGGCCACAGCAGCTTCTTGCTAGACAGGTCTCCAGAGGCAAAGGAAACAACAGCAGAAAATGCACTATTTGGGCCTTTTCAAGATAAATGCTTCTGCACAGCAAAAGAAACAATCCACAAAGCTAAAAGACAGCCAACAAGATGGGAGAAGATATTTGCAAATAATATACTGGAAAAATTTTAATATCTAACATATATGCAGAAGTTACCAAACTCAACACCCAAAAAACAAATGATCCAGTTTAAAAATGGGCAGAAGACATGAACAGACACTTTTCCAAAGAAGACATATAGATGACTAACAGACGCATGAAAAGATGTTCTACATTGCTCATCATCAGGGAAATACAAATCAAAACCACAATGAGCTAACCCCTCACACTTGTTAGAATACCTAAAATAGCAAGGCAGGGAACAACAGATGTTGGCAAGGATGCAGAGGAGGGTGAACACTTTTGCACTATTGGGAATGCAAACTGGTACAGCCCCGTGGAGAATAGTATGGGGGGTTTTCAAAAATTTAAAAACAGAGCTACTCTACGATCCAACAATTGCAATTGTACTACTAGGTATTTACCCAAAAGATACAAAAATGCTGATTAGAAGGGGCACATGCATCTCAATGTTTATAGCAGCACTATCAACAATAACCAAATTATGAAAAAAAACAAATGTCCATCGAGTGACAAATGGATAAAGATGTGATATAGATAGATATAGATATAGATATAGATATAGATATATAGATAGATATAGATATAATGGAATATTACTCAGAGACCAAAAAGAGTGAAATCTTGCCATATGCAACAACATGGATGGTTCTAGAATGTATTATGCTAATCAAAATGAATCAGTCAGAGAAAGACAAATATCATATGATTTCACTCATATGTGGAATTTAAGAAACACAACAGATGAACACAGGGGAAGGGAAGCAAAAATAAGATTAAAAACAGAGAGACAAAGCATAAGAGACTCTTAAAAGCAGAGAATAAACTGAAAGTTGCTGGGTGGGGTCAGGGTAAGCTAAATGGTGATGGACATTAAGGAAGGCACTTGGGATGAACACTGGATGTTATATGTAAGTGATAAATCACCAAATTATACTTCTGAAACCATTATTACACTATATTAACTAAGTTAGATTTAAATTAAAAAAAAAAAAAGAAACACAACCCATGAATAGAAGCAGAAAAAAAAGACAAACCAAAAAAAAAAAAAAAAAAAACACCTCTTAGCTATACAGAACTAACAGGGGTTACCAGAGGGGAGGTGGGTGGGAGGATGGGTGAAATGACTGTAGGGGATTAAGAGTACAATTATCTTGATGAGCACTGAGTAATATCTAGAATTGTTGAATCGATATGTTGTATATCAGATACTAATGTAACACTGTATGTTAACTTTACTTGAATTAATATAAAAACCCACAAATTAAAAAGAAAAAAAGCTAAAGTATAAAACAAGAAGAGCTGGAGTTATTGAGTGCTGTGGGGCAGAGCCATCAACTTATGAGGCATCTTAGATTATGGGGAACTAGATGGGTCAGCCACAATAAGGCCCAGGAGAAAAAAGCAGGGGGTTAGAGACTTCAGGTTTGTTTAGTTTTGGCATAGCAAAGTCAAACAGTCCTTTACAGCTATTTCCACTCTTCCTCTTTCTGTCCAGCTGCTTTTGGGCGGGTTGCTTTTTGCATACTCTAGCCCCATCTCCATCCTCTCTCAGAAAGCAAAAACAACTCCCTGACCTACACAGCTCCTCTTTCCCCCACTTCACCTCTCCACACCACGTATCTACCAAGTTCTGTGGTTCAGGTTATGCAGATTGTTGTGTTAATCCTCAAATCAGTTTTATAGGTTGCAAGATAAGTTTAGTGTTGATCTGGCTGCATTTCAGGGATGAGAGATGCAAAAACAAAAAACAAAAAAAACCTTCCATGCCGTTCTACCATCTTGGCCCTTCTTCCGGTTTTATTGTTTTAAATCATCAAATAATCAGTTTTTATTTACCTTATAATTTAATATACCTATAATTTTAGACAACTGTTTGATTAATCCACAAAAGTAAGGATGAAATAAATTTTTTACAAGCATTGCTCCACTCCTAGAGAATGTTGATGGGCACATCGAACTATGTGGATCATCTTAACTCCCTGGTGAATATATGCTATTTATTAATCACCACTGTCCTTCGGAAAGCTCTGGAAAGCTTCTATATGTGGACCAATGATGGCCTAGTTTCTAAATCCATGTTTCTCCTTATTTTTCTGCACCAATTTATTTTTGTAAAACCAAATCATGCACACTACATTAAACATTAGTATATGAAACTTAAAAAAAGTAATTAAGGTTACAAAGGAATTGAATAACAGGTAATATTGATTTTATAAATACTTTTAACACATAAGAAAGCACACATTGTTTTCAAGTAGACAAAGGACATTTATAAAAATTAATCACATTCAAAGCATAGAGGAAACTAGAAATTAAACTAAAAGCAAAGGGCAAATAAATTGTCTTTGAGAAAATTAAAAACAAATAATAAAACAAACCACACTCTGGTATATAACTCCTAGATTTAAAAATTAGTAAAATATTTAAAATGCAGACTATTTAGAAAAAAATATATAGATAAAACATTATATATTAAGATTTGTTGGATCTACAAAAATAGTATTCAGAGGAATTTATAGAACTTTAGATTTCTATTTCGGAAAATAAGAAGTAATGAGAATAAGTGAACTAAGCATTCAAATAAATATTTTTTAACATAATCACAAAAGTACCCAAAACCTAATAAATGTATTAATAAAGAAAAATGTCTGAAAGATGGCAGAATAGGAGGATCCTAAGTTGACTCTTTACCATAGACACACCTAGATAACAGCCACATTGATGCAAATAATCCAGAAAACAACTGGAAGACAGGTAGAAAGGACTTTTCACAGTTAATCATAGATAGAAGACCACATCAAAAAGGGTCGGAGAGCAGAGATGTCTTTGGGAACAAAACTCCCAGTGAGAATAAGCACAAACTGGAGGGACAGCACAAACACAAAGAAAAAAGAAAAACAAATACCCACAGCAAGCATTCCAGACACAAGAGACATGCATTAGGGGTGCACCTCCACAACATTTGGATATTAAAACTAGTGGGGCTTAATTTTTTGAGACTTTGCAATCAGTTGGGCTTAACTCCAGTTACTTTAAAAATCATCAGGCTTGGAGCTCTGGGAGAGCCAGAGCCCCTCGAAGATACAGCATAGAACCAGCAGTTTGAAAATCATCTGAGGTATGCATGAAGGAGATTTCAGAATGTGTGCTGGAGGAGCAGGGATCATTAGGAGACTTCTCCAAGAACAAAAGAGCTGGTGGGCTCCATTTGTTTCCCCTCTTCATTTACAAAGTCAGACACTTGCAGAAACCAGTCCAAACACCCTCCACCTACACTGTAACATTGCATGCCATGCTCCAAAGTTCTCCTAGGGATCTGCCCCATCCAACCCACCCTAATGATCTGGAGTCCATCCAAATTGGCTCCTGCCACATTTCATCTTGCACGCAGCCCCAGCAGGGACCAGCACCACTACAAAGTGACATTTTATTTAAGAAGAGGGAAGATAACCACAACACACAAGTTCCACTGCAGTCCCAGGATATAGACAAGGCAGACAACTTATCTGAATGCTGGCCCTACCCATCAAAGAAATATTCTCAAGGAGCAGTACAGGGAGAGATCCCTACAGTTCAGGGTCACTGCAGTCTTGGCAAATGAATTGGAGGTGGGCAACTTGTTTGACTACAGACCCTGTCTTCCAACAAAACCTCTCAGGGGAAAAAGTAGAGAGCTCCCTGAAGTTTGGTGGGAGCACAGTTTAGAAAAACAGGGTTGAGGTCAGGCATCTGGTTGAACTGCTGGCATTGTCCAACTACAAATCCATGTTAACTCAAACTGCCGCCTTAATAGCACAGAGACGAAACATATCCACCATAGGCAAAGTGAGCTATTGCAGATGACTGCACTTAGAGCAAATGAGCTCAGTCATAACAGTAGAACACATACAACACACATTGGAGACAACACTAAAGTACCTGCTTCTGGTGAATCAACCCAAGGATGTCCACACAAAGGTACATAATAATTAAAATGGCAAAAAGTGGTGACAAAGAGAGAATTTTAAGAGCAGTAATGAAAAAATATTTACATAAAGGAAAACCCATAATGTTTTCAGCATTTAAAAAAATTTTTTTTTAACGTTTATATATTTTTGAGACAGAGAGAGACAGAGCATGAATGGGGGAGGGTCAGAGAGAGGGAGACACAGAATCCGAAACAGGCTCCAGGCTCTGAGCTGTCAGCACAGAGCCCGACGCGAGGCTCGAACTCACGGACCGTGAGATCATGACCTGAGCCGAAGTCGGCCGCTCAACCAACTGAGCCACCCAGGTGCCCCATGTTTTCAGCATTTTTTAACAGAAACTTTGTAGAGCAGAAGGGAGTGGTACGATATATCCAAATTCTGAAAGGAAAAAAAAATGCAGCCAAGAATCCTCTACTTAGCAAGACTGTCATTCAGAATTGAAGAGATAGTTTCTCAGACAAACAAAAGTTGAAGGAAAACATCAGCACTAAACCACATTTGTAAGAAATATTAAAGGAAATTCCATGAATTTAAAGGAAAGGTCATAATATGGGAGAAAAAATATGAATGATAAAAATTTTCCAGCATGTTAAAGGGAATTATATGAATTGAAAGGAAAAGTTATAATTTGGGAGAAAAAAAATGAATGATAAAATATTCACAGGCAAATACAAACATAATGAAAGTAGTAGAGTGATCCCGTATAAAACCAGTACAATATTTAAGGCACAAAGCACTAAAATCAATCACATCTACAAAAATCAGTCAAAGGACTCACAAAATAAAAGGATATAAGATATGAAGCTTTACACCTAAAATGTGTGTGGGGAAATTTGGTGGTTTTGAAATGAGTTCAAACTTAAGTAACCACCAACTTAATATAGATTTCTGCATGCATAATATGCTATATGTGAACTCATGGTATCCACAAGTCAAAAACCAGTAATATATACATAAAAAATAAAAAAGTATCCAATCATATCAGTAGAGAAAGCTGTAAACCCAAATGGGAAGACATCAAGAGAAGAAAAAGAACTACAAAAAAAAAATACAAGTAGAAAAAATGGCAATAAGTACATAACCATAACTACTTTAAATGTAGTTGGACTGAATGCTTCAATCAAAAGATAGGGTACTGAATGGTTAAAAAAACAAGACCCATCTTCATGCTGTCTACAAGAGAGTCACTTCAGACAAAAGACTCATAAAACATAAAGATGAGAAGGAAAGTGAAGGTATAGAAAAAAAATATTCACTTGCAATTGGAAGTGAAAAGAAAACTAAGGTAGCAATTATTATGTTGAACAAAATAAACTTGAAAACAAACGCCATAACAAGAGACAAAGAAAAACAGTACACAATGATAAATGGGACAACCCAACAAGAGAATACAAAAATTGTAAATATGCACCCAATATGGAAACGCCTAAATATATAACATACATTAACAAACATATCCAGTTATAATCCAAATACATCCATTAACAAACATAAAAAAAGAAATTTCCAGTAATGTATTAAAAGTAGGGGATATTAGGGGCGCCTGGGTGGCGCAGTCGGTTAAGCGTCCGACTTCAGCCAGGTCACGATCTCGCGGTCCGTGAGTTCGAGCCCCGCGTTGGGCTCTGGGCTGATGGCTCGGAGCCTGGAGCCTGTTTCCGGTTCTGTGTCTCCCTCTCTCTCTGCCCCTCCCCCGTTCATGCTCTGTCTGTCTCTCTCTGTCCCCAAAATAAATAAAAAACGTTGAAAAAAAATTTTTAATAAAAAAAAAAAGTAGGGGATATTAACAACTGACTTACATCAATGTATGTATCGTCAACACAGAAAATCAATAAGGAAACTAGCTTTGAATGACACATTGGACTAGATGGACCTAACATAATATTCCATCAAAAAATAGCAGGATACACATTTTGTTCAAGTGCACATAGAACATTATCCATATTAGATCACATTCAGTCACAAAACATGTCTCAACAAATATTAAAAAATGAAGTAATATCATGCTTCTTTTCTGTCTGACCATAATGGTATGAGACTAGAAATCAACTAAGAAAAAAAAAACTGCAAAGGAAACAAACCCATGGAGTTTAGACAACATACTACTAAACAATGAATGGGTCAACCAAGAAATCAAAAAGGAAATTAAAAAAATACATAGAGAAAAAAGAAAATGAAAACACAATTATCCAAAATTTTTGTGGGTATAGAAAAAGCTGTTCTAAGGGAGAGAATGTTATAGCAATACAGGCCTACCTTAAGAAGTAAGAAAAATTTCAAATAAACAGCATAATCTTATACCTAAAAAAGTTATAAAAAGGAGAATAAACAAAACCTAAACCCATTAGAAGGAAGGAAATAATACAGATTACAGCAGAAATAGAGACTTAAAAAACAATGAAAAAGATCAATGAAAACAGGAGCTGGATCTTTTAAAAGACAAACAAAATTAATAAACCTTTTAACCAGTCTCATGGAGAAGGAATAACAATAACCACCACAAAAATATGAAGGATTATAATAGAGTATTATGAAAAATTTTATGACAACAAATTGTACAAACAAAAGAAATGGGTGTAGTCTTAGAAACATACAACCTTACAAAATTGAATCAGAAAGAAGGAGAAAATTTTGACAGACTGATTACCAGCAATAAAAGGAATCACTAATCAAACAAGCTCCCCCTGCAAAAAAAAAAAAAAAAAAAAGGGAAAAAAAAGTTCAGAATCAGATGGCTTCAGAGGTGAATTCTACCAACATTTAAAGAATTAATACCTATTATTCTTAAATAATTCAAAAAAATGGAAGATAAAGAAAAGCTTCAAAATGATTTCTGTGAGTCCATCATTACCCTGATATATAAACCAGGAAAATAAATTACAAAAAAAAATTCTGACCAATATTTCTGATTAATATAGATTCAAAAATCCTTAAAATAATAACACGAAATAAAATCCAAAAATAAATTTAAAAATTCCATTCAACATGATCAAGTGGGACTTATTCCAGTGATGCAAGAGTAGTGCAATATTTGGAAATCAATCAGTGTGATACATCACACAAAAAGAGAAAAGAAAAAAACACGTAAGATCATCTTAATAGATATAGAAAAAGTGTTTTACGAATTATGACATCCATCCATGATAATAACTCTCAACAAAGTAGGTTTAGAGGGAAAATACCTCAAAACAATAAAGGTCATATATGAAAAATCCACAGCAACCATCACACTCAATGGTGAAATGCTGAGAGCTTTTCCTCTAAGATATAAAACAAGACAGGGATGTCCACTTTTGCCATTTTATTCAGAATAGAACTGGAAGCTCTTCACAGCAATGAGAGGAGAACAAGAAATAAAAAGCATCCAAACTGGTAAGGAAGAAATAAAAACTTTCACTATTTGCAGATGACATGATGCCATGTATAAAAAACCTTAAAGACTCCACTAAAAATATTGGAGACCAGATACATACACTCAGTAAAGCTACAGGATATAAAATTAATATATAAAAGTCAATTATAATTCTATATACTAATAACGAAGAAGCAGAAAGAGAAATTAAGAAAATAATCTATTTACAATTGCACCAAAAATGATAAAATACCTAGGAATAAACATAAGTAGGAAGATGAAAGACCTGTGCTCCAAAATCAATAAAATATTGATGAAAATAATTTAAAAATGACAGAAATGAAAAGATGTTCAATGATCATGAATGGGAAGGACTAATAGTATTAAAATGTCCACACTATTGACATCAATCTACAGATTTAATGCAATCCTTATCAAAATATCACCAATATATTTCACAAAACCAGAAAAAAATAATTCAAAAATTTGTATGGAACCACAAAAGATCCCAAAGAGCCAAAGCAATCTCAGAAATGTGAACAAAGTTGAAAGAATCACAATTCCAGATTTCAAGATATATTACAAAGCTGTAGTAATCAAAACAGTATGGTACTGGCCCATAGACAGAAACATAGATCAATAAAACAGAATAAAGATTTCAGAAATAAACTCACACTTTTATGGTCAATTAATATACAATAAAATATTTTAAAGAAAAGTATGTAATGGAGAAAAGAAGTATCTTCAACAAATGGTGTTGGGATAACTGAACAACTACATACAAAAGAATGAAAGTGGACCATTTCTTACACCGTGCACAAAAATAAACTCAAAATGGGTTAAAGACCTAAATGTGAGACCAGAACCATAAAATTCCTAGAATAAAACAGAGGCAGTTATTTCTATGACATTGGCCATAAATATGCCTAATCTGGCAAGGGAAACAAAAACAAAAATAAACCGTTTGTACTACATCAAAATAAAATCTTTTTTTTACAGTGAAGAAAACTATCAACAAAAGTAGAAGGAAAACCACTGATGGGTAAATGTATTTTCAAATGATATATCTAATAAGGGGTTAGTATACAAAATATATGAAGAATTTACACAACTCAACACTCAAAAAGGAATAATCCCATTAAAAAAAATAGGCAGAAGCCCTGACTAAACACTTTTGCAAAGAAGACAAACAACTGGCTAGCAGACACATGAAAAGAGGCTCAACCCTACAACCTAGAAATTGTATGACTAGGTATTTATCCAAAGGATACAAAAATGCTGATTTGAAGGAGCACATGCATCCCAATGTTTATAGCAGCACTATCAACAATAGCCAAATTATGGAAAGAGCCCAAACATCCATCAGCTGATGAATGGATAAAGAAGATATGATAGATAAATGATATAGATGATATAGATATAGATTAGATATAGATATAGATATAGATATATACATACACATACATACATACATACGTATACAATGGAATACTACTCAGATATCAAAAAGAATGAAATCTTGCCATTTACAATAATGTGAATGGAACTGGAGTGTATTATGTTAAGCCAAATAAGTTAGTCAGAGAAAGGCAAATGCCATATGATTTCACTCATACATGGAATTTAAGAAACAAAACAGATGAACATAGGGGAAAGGAAGGAAAAATAAAATAAAAACAGAGAGGGAGGCAAACCACAAGAGACTCTTAAATACAGTGAAAATACTGAGGGTTGTGGGAGGGGAGGTGAGTGGAGATATGGGCTAAATGGGTGATGGGCTTTAAGGAAGGCACTTGTTGGTATGAGCACTGAGTATTACATGTAAGTCATGGATCACTGGGTTCTACTCTTGGAAACAATATCACACTGTATGTTAACTAACTTGAATTTAAATAACTAAAAAAAAAGCAAAACAAAAATAAAAGATGCTCAATGTCAGTCATCATCTTGGAAATGCAAATTAAAACCATAATGAGATGTCTCCTCACACTCGACAGAATGGCTAAAAATCAAACACACAAAAAATAAAGTGTTGGCCATGTTGTGGGAAAAAAAAAAACCCTCATACACTGTTGGTGGAAATACAAACTGGTGCAGCTATTGAAAACAATATGTAGATTCCTCAAAAAATTAAAAATTGAATTACCATATGATCCAGTAATTCTACTAATAGGTATTTATCCAAAGAAGATGAAAACACTAACTCAAAAAGATCTATGCTCCCCTATGTTTATTGCAGCATTATCTACAATAACCAAGATAGGAAACCACCAATGTGTTCATACATAGATGAATGGATAAAAAAGCGTGTATGTTTATAGTGTAATATAAGTCAGAGAAAAAAAGAAAGTGAAATTTTGTCATTTGTCACAACATGAATGGACTTAGTGGATATATTGTTGAGTGAAATAAGTCAGAGACAGAAAACGATTTCACTCATATGGAATTTAAGTAGCAAAACAGACAAGGAAAGAAAACAGTAAACAACAACAACAAAAAAACTCAGGCTCTTAAGTAGAGAGAACAAACTCGTGATTGATAGAGGGGAGGTGAGAGGGGAAATGGGTGAAATAGATTAATTGAGATGAAAAATACATTTATTTTGATGAGCACTGAGAAATGCATAGAATTTCTGTCTCACCTGGAAGTGGATGATTGAGAATCACTTGTGTAGATCACAGCTGAAGGGCACAAGTTTACTAGAAAACTAATATCTAATCATAGGATGATAAAATGTTTTCTCTCCTCCCATATCTTATCACCACATTATAAGGCTTCTGTATAATAATAAGAGAATACAATTGAAACAGCTACATGTCTCAGACATTATTTATAAGAAATCTTTAGAGAAATCCAACAAAAATATGTGGAAAAAAAACACCAGAGGAACTCGAATAGGTCTCTCTCTGTTAAAGAAAGTGAATGAATTATGGTTAAACTTGAAGAAAAAAAAAAAAAAACAGGCCAGGAACCGATAAGTTCCCTGCTCAATTCTGCTATTTTAAAAAATATTTTTAAAAAGTATTTTATAGGGAAATTATACTAATTTCTGCAATCTTTTCCAAAGATAGAAGCAGAGGAAATACCTCCTAATTCAATTTATGAGGCCTAAATTGCCCTAATTCTAAAACCAGAAGAATCCATTACAAGAAAAGGAAACTATAGACTAATATCTCTCATGAACATAGATGCAAATATCATTAATGAAATATTAGCAAACTGAATCCAGCAATGTATAGAAAGAATTATACACCATGACCAAATATGATTTATTGCATACATGAAAGTGTGGTTCGATATTTGAATATAAATAATGTAGTTAATCACATGAACAGTATAAAAGAGAAATATCA
The DNA here is from genome assembly GCF_018350195.1 of Panthera tigris. Taxonomy (NCBI): domain Eukaryota; kingdom Metazoa; phylum Chordata; class Mammalia; order Carnivora; family Felidae; genus Panthera; species Panthera tigris. Next base: position 72,910,021 of record NC_056677.1, on the reverse strand, counting down.
TATAATCATATTATATCATATCACAAAAATAGCATATGGCAAAGCCAACTCCATTCATAATAACAGAACAAATTCAGCAAACTAGGAACAGGACAGTCTTCATTTTGGTAAGCAAAAACACACACAGAATACATCATTCTTAGCAGACCTTATGTTTTCCCCTATATTAGGAATAAGGCAAGGATGACCCTTCTCACAGCTCTTTTGATATTATATTGAAAATACTAGCTAATGCAATAATACAAGGAAAAGAAATAAAACACAAATATAGGGAGAAAAAATGAAACTTTCTTTGTTTACAGATTATATGTTTTCTATGTAGAAAACTCACAAAGAATCAACCGAAAAACTCTTGAAACTAATGTTATTATAGCAAGGTTACAGGATTACAAGGTTAATATATAAAAGTAAATGGCTTTCTTATGTATGAACAATGAAACAATTGAATTTAAAGCATAATACTAATCTCTTTCACATAAAATAATCCCTTGAAATATATATGTACAAATCTAAAAAAGTATACACAACATCTATACGATGAAAACTACAAAATTCTGTAAAAGGACATCAAAAACTATCTAAATAAATGGAGACAAGGGTGCCTGGTGGCTCAGCTGGTTAAATGTCCAACCCTTGATTTTGGCTCAGGTCATGATCTCACAGTATATGACATCGAACCCTGTGTCAGAATCTGCATACAGCAAGGAGCCTGTTTGTAATTCTCTCTCTCCCTCTATCTCTCTTCCCCTTCCCCTCTTTGTCTCTTTCTCAAAACAAGTGAACATTTAAAAAACAAATGGAGAGATGTGTTATATTCCATATAAACTGGAAGACTCAATATTTTAAATATGTCAATTCTTTCAAATTTCATCTATAAATTTAATGCAATACAAATAAAAACCCCAGCAAATAATTGTGGGTTATTGACAAACTGATTCTAAGATTTAAATGAAAAACAAAAGATCCAAAATAACCAACACAATATTAAAGAAGAAGCACAAATTAAAAGAGCCTATATAGACTTTAATTCTTACTCTATATAAAGTTACAGTAATTGAGAAAATGTGGTATTGGTGAAAGAATCGACAACTAGATCAATGGAACAAAATAGCATAGAATTAGACCTACACAAATACAGTCAACTAATCTTTGTCAAAGGAACAAATGTAATTTAATGGGGTAAGAATTTTTATAAAATTCATGTTAAATTTGGCCACACAATGCCTAGTTATGGGTACACAGCTGCCACTGCACTGAGCCCAGCCATCCCCGGCTATTACTACTTTCCACATCCAAACTTCTGCCCACAGGCACGCCAGTGCACAGAAACCAGATGCCACAGCATTTCAGGGAATCCAACATAGGACTAGTGACCCAGTGCAAATTTTGATAATAGTGCTTCTCCACTTCCAATTTTCCCAGTGGGAATGCCCCCTCTGAGCTCACCTGTCTGAGTCCTGTTAACACCATGGAGAACAAGGACAGGCCACAATAGGCAGAGTCAGTGCACACAACTGCACTGAAAGGAAAACTGACTAACATGCATGAGCAGGTGTAAGCAAAATACATAGGATACTCTCCTAAAGTGTCAAGGTTCTGGTATACAAGGTACACAGCATTGCAGGGGACTCCAGGGACTCTTCTTCATAAAGTAATTACTTGCAAGAACAAACACATAACTGACATTCTTAACACCGAGAAACAGACACAGACAAAGTGGGGACACAGAGAAATTTATCACAAATGAAAGATCAGAACAAGGCCAGAGCCCAAGATTTAAGCAAAACAGATATAAGTAAAGTACCTGATGGAGAATTTAAAGCAATGATAATAAAGACACTCACTGGACATGAGAAAAAAGTAGATGAGAAAAACCGAGAGGTTTTTCTCTAAGGTCAGGAATAAGACAAGGATGTCCACTCTCACCATTGTTATTTAACATAGTACTAGAAACCCTAGCTCAGAAATCAGACAACAAAAAGATATAAAAAACATCCAAATTGACAAGTAAGGAGTAAAACATTCACATTTGCAGATGACATGATACTCCTTGTAGAAAACTCAAAAGAGTCCACCAAAAAATTGCTATAACTGATACACAAATTCAGCAAAGTTACATGATAAAAAATCAATGTACATATATATATTGCATTTCTATACACCAAAAATGAAACAGCAAAAGGAGAAGTCAAAGAGTTGATCCCATTTACAACTGCTCTAAACCCGTTAAGATACTTAGTAATAAATCTTACAAAAGAGCTAAAAGATCTGTACACTGAAAGCTATAAAACACTGATGAAGAAATTGAAGAAGACACAAAGAAATGGAAAAACATTCCATGCTCATGGACTGGAAGAACAAATATTATTAAAATGTCTATTGTACCCAAAGAAATCTACTTATTTAATGCAATCCCTATCAAAATACTATAAACATTTTTTCATAGCACTAGAACAAATAATCTTACAAATTTTATAGAACCACAAAATAACCAAATAGCCAGAGGAATCTTGAAAAACAACAACAGCAGCAGCAACAACAACAAAGCTGGAGGCATCACAGTTTCGGACTTCAAGCTACAGCTGTAGTCACCAATACAGTATGGTACTGCCACAAACACAGACAGACACATAGATCATTGTAACAGAATAGAAAACCCAGAAATGAACCAACAAATATATGGTCACCTAATCTTCAACAAAGCAGGAAAGAATATCCAATGGAAAAAAGACAGTTTCTTCAACAAATGACAATGGGAAAATTGGCCAGTGTCCTGCAAAAGAATAAAGTGGACCACTTACATCATGAACAAAAATAAATTCACAATGGGGCACTTGGGTGGTACAGGTGGTAAAGTGTCCAACTCTTGATTTCAGCTCAGATCATGATGTCACAGTTTGTGAGATCAAGCCCCATGTCCGTCTCCTTGCTGACAGCGGGGATCCTGCTTGGGATTCTCTCTCGCGCATGCTCTCTCTCTCTCTCTCTCTCTCCTTCCCCTACTCGTGCTCTTTCTCTCTCAAAATAAACTTAAAAATTAAGTTCATCTGGATGAATAGACCTAAATGTGAGACAGGAAGCGGTCAAAATCCTAGAGGAGAACACAGTCAGCAACTTCTTTGACCTTGGCTGTAGCAACTTATTATGAGACATCTCTGGGGGCAAGGGAAGCAAAATCAAAAATGGCCTATTGGGACTTCATCAAGATAAAAACCTTCTGGGGTGCCTGGGTGGCTCAGTCATTTGGGTGTCCAACTTGGGCTCAGATCATGATCTCACAGTTCGTGAGTTTGAGCCTCACAACAGGCTCTGTGCTGATGGCTCAGAAGGTGGAGTCGGCTTCGGATTCTGTGTCTTCTCTCTCTCTGCCCCTCCCCCACTTGAGCTCTGTCTCTCTCTCAAAAATAAATAAAAACATTAAAAAACACATAAAAACCTTCTGCACAGTGAATAAAATATTTTAAAAAACTGAAAGGCAGCCTACAGTATTGGAAAAAGTATTTGCGAATGAAATATCTGGTAAAGGGTGTGTATCCAAAATCTATAAAGAAATTATAAAACTCAACACCCAAAAACCAAATAACCCAGTTAAGAAATGGACAGAAGACATGAATACATTTTTCCAAGGAAGAAATCCAGATGGCTAATACACACATTAAAAGATGCTCAGGGTGCCTGGGTGGCTCAGTCGGTTAAGCGGCCGACTTCGGCTCAGGTCACGATCTCACGGTCCGTGAGTTCGAGCCCCGCATTGGGCTCTGGGCTGATGGCTCAGAGCCTGGAGCCTGCTTCCGATTCTGTGTCTCCCTCTCTCTCTGCCCCTCCCCCGTTCATGCTCTGTCTCTCTCTGTCTTGAAAATAAATAAACGTTTAAAAAAAAAAAGATGCTCAACATCACTCACCATCAGATAAATACAAATCAAAACCACAAAGAGATACCACCTCTTATCTTTGTAAAAAATATTTATTCTTGAGAGAAAGAGAGACAAAGTGTGAGTTGGGGAGGGGGGGAGACACAGAATCTGAAGCACGCTCCAGGTTCTGATCTGTCAGCACAGAGCCCAACATGGGGCTCAAACTCGGGGACTGTGAGATCATGACCTGAGCTGAAGTTGGACACATTCAACTCAGCCACTCAGGTGCCCCATCACTTCACATCTTTAAAAACCATGATGAGATACCACCTCACACCTTTATGAATCACTAAAATTAACAGCGCAGGAAACAAGAGATGTTGGCAAGGATGTGGAGAATGAGAAACCTTCTTGCACTGTTGGTGGGAATGCGAACTGGTGTAGCCACTCTAGAAAACAGTATGGCATTTCCTCAAAAAGTTATAAGTAGAACTACCCTATGACCCAGAAATTACACTACTAAATGTTTACCCAAAAGATGTAAAATTCCTGACTTGAAGGGGTACATGCACCCTGATGTTTATAGCATTACCAACAATAACCAAATTATGGAAAGAGCCCAAATATCCATCAATTGATGAATGGATGAAGGAGATGTTGCATCTATCTACCTATACCTATTCCTATTCCTATACCTATATCTATATCTAATCTATCTATATCTATATCTATATCTATATCTATATCTATATCTATACCTATATCTATATCTATATCTATATCTATATCATATATAATGGAATATTACTTAGCCATAAAAAGAATGAAATCATGCCATTTGTAGAAACATGGATGGAGCTAAATTGTGTTATGCTGAGAAAATTAAATTAGAGAAAGACAAATGTAATATGAGTTCGTTCATATGAAGAATTTAAGAAACAAAACAGATGAACATAGGGGAAGGGGGAAAAAGGAGAGGGAAGAAAACCATAAGAGACTCTTTTAAAAATGTTTTTAATGTTTATTTTGAAAGAGAGAGACAGAGCATGAGCAGGGGAGGAGCAGAGAGAGAGGCAGACACAAATCTGAAGCGGGCTCTAGGCTCTGAGCTGTCAGCACAGAGACCAATTCAGGGCTCAGACTCACAAACCGCAAGATCATGACCTAAGCCAAAGTCAGAGGCTTAACTGACTAAGCCACCCAGGTGCCACAATAGACTCTTAAGTATAGAAAACAAACTGAAGGTTGATGGAGGGGAAGCGGGTGATGGATGGGCTAAATGGGTGATGGATAGTAAGGAGGGCAGTTGTTGCATTGAGCACTGGGTGTTATATGTGACTGATGAATCACTAAATTTCACTCCTGAAACCAATATTACACTATATGTTAACTAACTACAATTCAAATAAAAATTTGAAGGAAAAAAAATAGGGAAAAAAGGAACAAGCTGGGTTCAGCTACTTCATTTTCCATTGATGGAAATAGAATTTTTATAAAATACTTTACATACATGTCTTAAAGAAAAAATAGATTGTTGTATGATCTTTGTATAACTTGGAAAATTTGAAATATAAAATTCTCTCCCTGAAAAAAATATGTTTAAATAACATTTACCTCTAAATATTTTTTCATTTATCCATGTGAATTGATTAGAATTAGAGTATCTTTCCATTGCAGTTACATGTTGAAAAATTAGAGGAAGGACAATGCCTTATCAATCAAAGCACCTTTTAGGTCACAGCCTGTGCTTCTTGTTACCAGTTCTTTCTTTCTTCTTTCTTTCTCTTTCTTTCTTTCTTTCCTTCTTGTTACCATTTTTTCTTCTTTCTTCTTTCTTTCTTTCTTTCTTTCTTTCTTTCTTTCTTTCTTTCATGTTCTTTTTTAACATTTATTTATTTATTGAGAGACAGAGACAGAGCATGAGTGGGAAAGAGGCAGCAGGAGAGGGAGTCACAGATTCAGAAGGAGGCTCTAGGCTCTGAGCTGTCAGCACAGAGCCCAATGTGGGGCTCGAACTCATGAACCGCAAGATCATGACCTGAGCCAAAGTCAGACACTCAGCAGACTGAGCCACCCAGGCACCCCGTTGTACCAGTTTCTTGAATGCAAGAATAAACTGCAGTAGTGAATTTTATAGGAATTTAGATAGCCTAACATTCTTTCATCAGAATGGTTTGAATTCCTAAAAAGTGAATCGTCTGTTTTATTAAAGTATTCATCAATACAGGAAATGCTAGTTAAGGAAAAATATAATGAGAGTGAAGAAATGAAAATTACTAAGTGACTTATTCACATCTGAAATGCCTATGTCCTTTTAAAAATTTATTTAAATTCATGTTAGTTAACATACAGTGTAGTATTGATTTCAGAAGTAGAACACATGCCTTTTAAATGTATACAACCATATGTTTTCACTCTTATGTGGATCCTGAGAAACTTAACAGAAACCCATGGGGGAGGAGAAGCAAAAAAAGAGGTTAGAGTGGGAGAGAGAGCCAAAGCATAAGAGACTCTTAAAAACTGAGAACAAACTGAGGGTTGATGGGGGGTAGGAGAGAGGGGAGGGTAGGTGATGGGCATTGAAGAGGGCATCTTTTGGGATGAGCACTGGGTGTTGTATGTAAGCTAATTTGACAATAAATTTCATATATTATAAATAAATAAATAAATAATTTAAAAATGTATACAACTACCGACCTTATAAGAGGTACCATGCACCAATGAGAAAACCATTTAGCAATGTTATAGTAGGAAATCCTAGAATTTTTGGTTAGAAGTAAATTAAAATATACATGTTAGTTAAAGCCAAAGACTGAAAAAGTTTAAAGCTTTTTAAATAATGTCCAATATAAATATTAAATATTAATTTATTAATTTGCTTGAGAGAAAAAAGAAAAAGGAAAAAGTGGAAGACATGAGTGACACCTTTAGCAGAGAGATAAGACTAACATAGCAAAGATAAAGTGTTCAGTAAACAAAATGAGAAACATACTTGATGAAATAAACATCATGATGGATGAAGTAGAGGAACAAATTAGTGACCTAGGGACAGATTAATGGAAAGTAAACAAGCTGAAGAAAAAAAGGGAAGAATGAATAATGCAAAGCAAGAATATACTTAGGATGTTCAATGACTCCATCAAATTTAATAATGTTCACATTATTCGAGCTGAAGAAGGAGAAGGAGACGAAGTGAGAAAGGGCAGAAAATGTGAAGAAATATTAGCTTAAAATTCCCCTAAACTAGGGAGCAAAATAGATTTTCAGATCCAAGAGGCACAGAGAACTTCCATCAAAATAAACAACAGCAGAAACCAAGATATATTTTAATTAAACTAGCAATAAATATAGTGGTATAGAAATAAAACTAGTGATAAATATAGCAATAAAGAAAAAAAAAACTGTTTAAAGCACCAAGACGAAAGAAGATAGTAACTTACACGGGAAAACCCATAATGTGAGCATAACAGGAACTAGTAGACACAAAGCAGTGTCATGATATGTTGAAAGTGCTGAATGAGAAAAATCTTCCACCAAGAATACTCTATCCATCAAGGCTATAATTCAGAATAGAAGAAAAAAATCAAAAGTTTTCCACAAACAAAAACTAGAGGAGTGAACGACCACTAAACTTGCCCTGAAATAGATATTGCAGGGAACTCTCAGTGGAAAGGAGAGACCAAAGTGACAATATAAAGGTAGGAAGCAAAAAAATAAAAATAAAAATAAAATAAAGTAAAAACAAATAATTTTGTAAAAAATTAGTCAAGGAACTCATAAAATGAAAGGATATTAAAAAGTATATTAAAAGGTATTAAAAGGTATTAAAGGTATATATATAAAAGTATATACCTAAAATGTCAGGAGCACAAGAGAAAGCATAAGTTCAAACTTAAATGGCAATCAACTTAATATAAACCGCTCTATGCAGAAGTGGTTATATACAAACCTAATGGTAACCATACATCAAAAACCACTAATAAATACACAAAAATTAATAGAAATCCAAATGTATCACTAAATAAAATTAGCAAAACATGAAACATAAAGAGGAGAAAGGATCGGAGAAAATCTTCAGAAACAACCACAAAACAAATAACATGACAATAAATACATATCTATTAATAATTACTTTGAATGTAAATGTATTAAGTGCTCCAATCAAAAGACATAGGATGCCAGAACGGATACAACAGAAACCCAAAGAAACAAAAAAACAAGACCAATTCATATGCCACCTACAAGGGGCATATTTTAGATGTAAAGACACCTGCAAATTGAAAGTGAGGAGATGGGTGGGGTGTCTGGTGGCTCAGTGAGTTGAGCGTCTAACTCTTGATTTAGGCTCAGGTCATAATCTCATGGTTCATGGAATCGAGACCTGTGTCAGGCTCTGTACTGACATTGCAGAGCCCACTTGCAATTATTTTTCCCTCTCTCTCAGCCTATCCCCCACTTGTTCTCTCTCTCTCTCTCTCTCTCTCTCTCTGCCTAAATAAACAAATAAAAACTTAAAAAAAGAAAGTGAGGCAATGGGAAAACATTATCATGCAAATAGATGTCAAAAGAAAGCCAGAGTAACACTATTTATATTGGAGAAACTAAGCTTTAAAAGAAATGCTGTAACAGGAGACAAAGAAGCACACTATACAGTAATAAAAGGGACAATTGAATAAGAAGATATAAAAATTGTAAATGCTTATGCTTCCAACATAGAAGCACCCAAATACAGAAAACAGTTAATAACAAACATAAAGGAACTAATTGATAGTAATATAATATAGTAGGGGAGTTTAACACCACTTACGTAAATGGACATATCATGTAAGTAGAAAATTAAAAAGGAAAAAATGGCTTTGAATAACACATTGGACCAGATGGTCTTAACAGATATTTTCAGAACATGGAATCCAAAAACAACAGAATGCACATTCTCTTGAAGTGAACATGAAACATTCCCCAGAATAGATCACATATTAGCCCAGAAAACAAGCCTCAACAAATTTAAGAAAAAAAATCACACTATGCATCCCTTCTGACCACAATGCCATGAAACTAGAAGCCAACCAAAAGAAAAGATCTGGAAAGAACACAAATACATGGAGGTGACATAACATGCTACTAAACAATGAATGGGTCAAACATAAAACAGAGAAAGAATTTTTAAAAAATAATAACTTGGAAATAAAGGGCAATGCAATCACAGTGATCCAAAGCCTTTGCAATGTAGGAACCGTGGTTCCTAAAAGGGAAGTTTAGAGCAATACTGGCCTACTTCAAGACAGAAGATGGGGTGCCTCGGTGGCTCAGTCAGTTAAACATATGACTTCGGCTCAGGTCATGATCTCACAGTTTGTGGGTTAGAGCCTCGTGTTGGGCTCTGGGCTGACAGCTCAGAGCCTGGAGCCTACTTCAGATTCTGTGTCTCCCTCTCTCTCTGCCCCTTTCTTGCTCATGCTCTGCCTGTCTCTGTTCCCCAAAAATAAATAAAATGTTAAAAAAATTTAAAAAAGGCAGAAGAAAAATCTCAAATTAGCAATCTAACCTTACACCTTAAAGAGCTAGAAAAAGATAAATGGACAAAATCTAAATCCAGCAGAAGGAAATAAATAATAAAGATTAGAGAAGAATTAAATTATATAGGAACTAAAAAAAAAAAAAAAAGAAGAAGAACAGATCAAGGAAACCAGGAGCTTGTTTCTTGAAAAAAATAATAAAATGATAAATCTTTAGCCAGACTCATCAAAAAGAAAAGATAAATGACACAAAGAAATAAAATAACACATGAGGGAGGAGAAATAACAACAAACACCAAGAAATACAATTATATTATGAAAAGTTATGTCAAAAATTTGGACAAACTAAAAGAAATGGAAAAATTCATATAAACATATAAAATACCAAACTGAAGAAAGAAGTAATAGAAAACTTGAGGAGATACATAACCTGCAAATAAATTAAATCATTAATAAAAAAAAAAAAAACCTCTCAACAAACAAATTCCAGGGCCAGATGGCTTCACAGGCAAATTCTACAACTCATTTAAAGAAGAATTAATACATATTCTTCTCAATCTATTCCAAAAAAAAAAAAAAATAGAAAAGGGAGGAAAAAGGTCAAATTCATTCTATGAGGTCATCATTACCCTGGTACCTAAACTAGATAAGGATATTCCTACAAAAGAAAATTATAGGCCAGTATCTGTGATAAACACAGATGCAAAAATTCTTAATATAATACTAGTAAACTGAATCCAACAATATATTTAAGAAATCATTCACCATGATCAAGTTGCATTTATTCCTGGTATGCAAGGTTGGTTGAAAATTCACAATTCATTCAACATGATACACATTAATAAAAGAAATGATAAGAACCATATGATCATTTCAATAGATGCAGGAGAAGCATTTGGCAAACTACAAAATTCATTTATGATTAAAAAAACTCGACATAAAAGAGACTATATATAAAAAAACCCACAGTTAATATAATCTTCTAAGAGGAAAAATTGAGACTATTTCCTCTATGATCAGAAAGAAGACAGGGATGTCCACTCTCACCACTGTTATTTAACATAGTACTGGAAGTCCTAGCCACAAAAATCCAACAACAGAAAGAAATAGAAGGCATTCAAATTGGCAAGGGAGAGGTCAAACTTTCCCTGTTGGCAGATGACATGATCTCTGTATATAAAAGGATCACTCATGCACTGTTTGTGGGAAGGCAAAATTGTACAGCCACAGTTGGAAACTGTGGAGGTTTCTCAAAAAAAGTTAAAAATAAACTATTTCATTCACAGTTCTAGGTATTTACCCAAATAATACAAAAACACTAATTGAAAAGGATAAATAAACCTTTATGCTTATATCCATGTTATTTACAATAGCCAAGATACAGAAGCAACCTAAGTTTACACTGATTGATGGATGGATAAAGATGTGGTATATACGTACAATGAAATATTATCCAGTGATAAAAAGGATGAAATCTTGTCATTTGCAATGACATGGCTTGACCTAGTAAATATTATGCTACGTGAAATAAGTCAGAGAAAGAAAAATACCATATTATTTCACTCTTATGTGCAATTTACCAAACACGCGCGCACACACACACACACACACACACACGCACACACACAAGAAAAGAAAAAGAGAGAGAGAGAGAGAAAATCCAAGGAACAGACCCTTAATTCTAGAGAACAAATGGATAGTTAACAGAGGGAATGGTGGTAGGATGATGGGTTAAATAGGTGATGGGGATTGAGAAGTATACTTGTAGTGATGAGCACTGGGTGATGTATGTAGGTATTGAATCACTGTATTCAACACTGGAAAGTAATAAAACAGTGTATGTTAACTAACTGGAATGAAAATAAAAACTTAAGGAAGAAAATAAATGGTATGAATAAAAAAAAAATTCGTGGTAGATTAGCTGAACAGAGAAATGCCTCCAAGCCTCGCCCTAAACTCGAACATATACCTAGATGTTGTACCATTCATTTAAAAAAATTAACTGAAAATACACCATAGACATAAACAAAAAATTAAAAAAATATAAAATTTCTAGAGGATAATAGGCTAAAACCTAGATAAACTTGGGTTTGGTGATAGCTTTTTAGATGCAACACCAAAAGGATGAGCTATGAAAGAAAAAATGGGAATTTGGACACAATTAAAATTAAAAATTCTGCTCTCCAAAATCCATTGTTAAGAGAATAAAAAGATGAACAGAAAAAGAAGAAATATTTGCAAAACACATAATCAGTAAAGGAATGAAATATCATATATATAAAGAACTCCTAAAATTCAACAATAAGTATATAGACAACTCAATAAAAATGGATCAAAGAACAGACACTTTATCAAATAGGATATATAGATGACAAGTAAGCATATTAAAAAGAATCAACATCAAATTTCACCAGGAAATTGCAAAATAAAACACTACACCTATACTGCACATCTATTAGACTAGGCAAAATCCAAGACAGGAATGATACCAAATGTTGGTGAGGATATGCATCAATAGGAATTTTTGTTTGTTGATGATGAAAATGTAAAGTGGTACAGTACTTTGGAAGCAGTTCAGCAGTTTCGTTTTGTTTCGTTTTGTTTTCACAAAGCTAAGTATACTTACTCTATGATCTAGCATTTGTACTTTTGATATTTACCCAAATGAGCTAAAAATTTATCTCTACATAAAAACATTTACATGAATGTTTATAGCAGTTTTATCCATAATTGCCAAAACTTGGAAGAAATCAAGATGCTTATTCAATTTGTGAATGGATACACCAACTGTGGTACATCTGTATAATGGACTATCACTTAGCAGTAAAAATAAATGAGCTATCAAGCCACAAAAAATATGAAGAAAACTTAAGTACATATTGCTAAGTGAAAAAAATTCAATCTAAAAACATTATATAATGTATGATTCCAACTGTATAATATTCTGGAAAAGGAAAAAAAAAGAGACTCTAAGGAGAGCATAGGTTGCAAAGGGTTTGGGGAGAAGGGAAGAGGGATAAATATATGGAGCACAGTAATTCTTTAGGGCAGTGAAACTATTCTATATGATATTGTCATGGTGGATACACGTCTTTATACAATTTTCAAAATCCATGTATTGTATGACACAAAGAGGAAACCCTAATGTAATCTATGGACTTTAGTCAATAATGTATCAATACTGACTCATAAAATATAACAAATATACCACACTGATGAAAGATGTTAATAACAGTGAAAACTGTGTGTGTGCAGAGATTAGAGATGATGGCAAGTTATATGGAAACTTTTAAAAAAAGTATTTAGTTGAATTCCAGTTAGTTAATATACAGTGTAATATTAATTTCAAGTGTACAATTTAGTGATTTAACACTTACATACAACATCTGGTGCTCATGCTCATCACAATTGCACTCCTTAAACTCCATCACCTATTTAACCCATCCCCCCACCCACCTCCCCTCTAGTTAACCATCAGTGTGCTCTCTATAGTTAAGAGTCTGTTTCTTGGTTTGCCTCTTTCTCTCTCTTCTTTTTCCCCCTATTCTTGTTTGTTCTGTTTCTTAAATTCCACATATGAGTGAAATCTAATGGTATTTATGGGAACTTTTTACAATTTTTCTGTAAACATAAAATTGTTCCAAAATATTAATAAAAAAACTCCTCTTCATTATGAATGACCTACTTTTGATGAAAAGAGTAGCTGAGATCATAAATTAATTATATTTTATTGACAGAACAAATTAACATTGATGATACCATAATAGAAACATTAATATTGTAAGAGTTTAACTTTTGAACTTCCTACATGCGCTTTCTATGAGTAAAGAGTAGCTGAACCACTCGAGTTTTGGTCTAGGATCAAGTCAGAGAGAATGTGAAGGAAAGTACATACTTGCAAGTACTTGCCTATAGCTCATAACCCTTGTAAACAGAGTTGCTGCACCTCAAAAGATACATATATCCATGTGTCTTATTCTAGCATGATCCCACTTTAAGATATAGGAAAAAAATTTAAAGGAAAAAGTTGTAAATATGCTCAGAGGGTTTGATTCCATGCTCAGTCTACTTCCAGTTTAGGAGACATCAAACAGTTATTAGATCACATAGCAGGTAAGCTCACAGATGGTGTATAAATTTGACTCTACATAAAGTTGTAAGCCTCAGAGTAATTCTATTTATCATTGTTTTGGTCTCTAGTTCTTGGCCTCTTCAATGTTACAAAAAAATGAGAAATAAAGTTAATTCAAGGTCTAAAGTGATTCATTTCACAGATACTCTGGTGGTTGTCTTTTGGTAACTCTGAAGAATCCTTGATGAGCATGACAGTTTATTGCCAATCTGCAGTTGTGCTAGAAACTGTAGCTAGAACTAGTAAACCAGGGTCATTTGGTATAGGACAAATATATTTTAATTGTATACCTATTAAGTATATCTTTTGTATTTCTTCCTTTAACTATTATATTAATTTTTAATCCAAGATTCAATGAATCCAGTATAAAATCTGAAAGGGTTATTCTGTGGCAGTGGCAGGTGGGATGTGCATGGATATCCTTCAGGAGGTTAACTTTAAAGGGTATTAATGAAAACTAACCTCAGATTTATATAATAAACCATTAATAAATATACCTAATGCTCTTCAAAACTTTTCTGTTGTGAAACCTAGTTTGAGAAAATACTTTTCATAAACTACATATTGTGTGAACCACCATATGAAATAAAATTGTCCTAAATCATTTAATCCTTTTTAAAAAAATGTTTGTTTGTTTGTTTGTTTGTTTAGAGTAGGAAAAGGACAGAGAGAGAGGGAGAATCCCAAGCAGGCTCTGCGCTATTAGCACAGAGCCCTATGTGGGACTCTATCTCAGGAATTGTGAGATCCTGACCAGAGCCAAAATCAAAAGTCAGAAGCTTAACCAACAGAGCCATTCTAATGCTTTGTTTTTTAACAGAAGTATTCACTTTTTCTTGTAATTTAGTATTATGATTTGCTATGTATTCTCTTTCAGGTTTTATTTTTGTAAGGTTAAAAGTCTTGATTTTTAATTGTCCATAAATAGCTCCCACATTGAATTGTTTATTTATATTACTCTTTTCTAAACAATTTCACTATTCCTTTCCTGAGACAAGGTCACCAGAAAATCATATTGTTGTAAGGGTACATATGCACTATGATTTTATACAAAATTAGTAATACTTATGTTTTGCTTTTTTTAAAATGTTTTTTAATGTTTATTTTTGAGAGAGACACAGAGAGACAGAGAGAGACAGAGGCAGAGTGTGAGCCAGGGAGGGCGGAGAGAGAGAGAGAGAGAGAGAGAGAGAGAGAGAGAGAATCTGAAGCAGATTCCAGGCTCTGAGCTGTCAGCACAGAGCCTGACATGGGGCTTGAGCTCACCAGCTGGGAGATCATGACCTGAGCCTAAGTCGGATGCTTAACCAACTGAGCCACCCAGGCACCCCATGTTTTGCTTTTTAATACCGTGTTTCATTGATAATATTTTCTTCTAAAGTACCAGTAAGTATGAATGAGTACATATATTAAGAGTCTAGTGTGCAGTATCTACCAGGCTAATTTATTTCTAGTTTCTTTTATTTTATTTGACTCATCCCATCAAAAATCCTTTGAATTTCAGCAGTTATTTCTCAAAAAGTGAATGATCATGGGTAGCTATTATTTCTTAATTATTGTACCTAGAATTTCTACATGTTCATATCGTAAGTTATTTGATAACAATTTGCAATAATAAATGCAGTTTCCTCCCATATGGTAATTTATGACCTACTAATAGCTTTTTTAAAATCATGATTTTTGGAATTCCCTGTTCCCAAGGAAAAACTTTTTTTCATATTGATCAAGCTGATTGTGTTTTTTAGTAATCTAAATTTAATGACTATATTTGTATATTTTTCCCCATGATGTTGTTTTTTAATTTGTATATTTGTGTTTTCTTTTATGGCTACAGAAAATAAAATGCTTTTTTCATTGGGAATTTAATTAGAGATAGCACCTGAGTAGATAAATAATACTAGCAAATGGGTAACCTTAATAGTATCAAGAAAAAGGATGACCAAAATCAAATTAGAATAAAATCCCAACAAATCATTCAGAAGTAAGGTATTTAAAAGTATTTATTTTAATTTCTTGGAAAATATATACAAAAACAATGGACTTGAATTATCCTTGCAAACACATTTTAGAAATCAGAAACCTGTATTATTTTAGTATCAAAAATATAAATGTTCATTGGAATGTACATTTAAGAAATTATGAAGTCATGATTTGTAATCTTTGCTAGAAATCAGTCTCAGAATGTCATGAATCAAGCACTCAATGTCATGAATCACTCACTTTGTCAATTTTTAACTATGTGCCCAAATTTATGCTAAGCACTTGTTATACATTACTGAGCTTAATCTTCTGAATGTCCTCCAAAACTTCCGTGTTCTATTACTATCCTTACTTTTCCGATGAAAAACTCTGGACTAGAGTGATTAGAAATTAAGTAATTTGCCTAAATTGACATTGCTGATAAAACAACAGCTAGAACTTGAACTCAGGTATGTCTGACTCCAAAGTCCTTGCTCTTCCCTATCATATATGTGAAGTCAGTGTTTATGTATGTGTGCATATGTGTATGTAATTATTAGTCTCACTTATTTAAATTAAAATTATATTTTCAAAAAATTAGATTTTCTATAAATATTCCTTGGTGCTATCCGAGATTCTGTGACTTTTTATTTTCGCGGAGAACTAGGAGCTCCTAGTTCCTGTCAGAATTCTTAAGATTTTTTTCTTATTAGCTACACCACCCACCTTGTATCCTCATGAATTGAGAGAGCTTCACCTGTTTATTTGTATTTACATTTAATAATGTCTTTCCCAGAAAATTTAGGAAAGGAATCTTTAAGGTAAGACACTGATGTGTGAAATTTGTCTAAGGATAAAAACCCTCAATTATTCTCAGGAATGTTCAAATGTTCCAACTCCCATAGTTCTATGGGAGTGACATAAATTTATAATTGAATACAAATAATCAATATGAGAGATTTTCCTAGAGAGGAAGCTTTAAAAGTTACAAAAATATCTGAAGAAACAAAAGTGGATAAAATATTATTTTATGTGGAAAAGTGGAAAGAAAGGGGAGGCTGGGTTACAAACATTTCACAAGTGTTTTGAGAGTCAGGCTCTAAATCACTTCTCAAAAGGATTTAGTATATAGTCAGGAGCAGTGGCTAAGGAAAAGCTTTGTAGATGAGATGTAATATAAAATCTCCAGTTTAAGTCTTGTATAATTTACAAATCCTGTGCCTATGAATGAAGCCTGCCTATTAGAAACTATCATGAAGACACTTATCTTTGGATAACTACTTTGTTGTTAACCTAGGCACACAGAAATTATCATACAAAGAATGCCCTTTCATAACTGAGAGGCCTTAGGAAGTTTGTCGGAAATGGTCTCTGTGACTGTGGTATTATAGCTTCCATTAACTCCAATGTGTCTTTCCTTTAGCTATAGCTGATTAAAAAATATATTTGATTGCCAAATTTGAATTTTCAACTGCAATTCAAGAGCTTAACTTCTACATTTTAAGGCCTTCCTCAAAATAGTTTGGTCCAAAGTAACAGTGAGTTGTTTAGACAGAATACATGGATTGTTAGTGAAACTTTATATTGAAAGCACCTACCTCAGGTGGTGAAAGAATATTTCTAGTTTATAGCTCTGTTTTACTGAAACAGATGAAAGGGTTTGATATCATGATTATAATGAGGTTTCAGTAAAATCAGGCAACTTGTGGAGGCAGACATAGGAAGGATGGTTCAGACCATTTAAGTAAAATGAATGTTATCAGATGTTAGGTACTCTGATCTCAGTTTCTGGATGTGAGTTGGGTCAGTATATTTTAAATGGACTCTGTAGTCAGATATTTTTGGTTAATGATTTATATTATACTCCCTTCTAGGACACTCAAAATTTACATTACCATATTAAGGGATTTGAGAAGAATACCACAAATAATTAAGTTAAGTTTGTTTAACCCAGTATTGAAGAGGGCAAATATTCATGTGCATGCATTTCCAGAATTGGAAAAGCTGACATGATAACGGTATGGTAAAAGAAACATGGTAAGGATTTGATGTTTAGCATTAAACTTTCTAGTGGAGAACACTTTTCTTTGAAATTTTAAACTGGAAGATTTTTTAAGTAAGTAAGGTATCTATGTTGAGATTATCCCCAGTGTTTGGGCAGTATCAACTTTTATTAAGTACTTGTGAAACAAAGTTGGGTAGGTGAGATTGTAAATTTATGTAGTATGACAAAAAATGATTAAAAATAAATATTTTGATTCAGATCTTATGTCACATATCACCTTCTATATAACCCTTGTCTCTAAAAAATCTAACCTAATCTACACAGTTATGGCATGGAAGTACCTTTGAAAATTGAAAGGGGAAGGATTTGCTGTTCACTCATAAGCAGTATCATTATTGTTAGATAGGAGAAGAGTTAGCTAAACTTTAAGTAATTTTTGTAGCACAAAACTTATTAGTTTAAAATACCAAAATATTTCAATTATTTTCTTTTTCAAATATTTGTTTTCCACTTTTTGTTCATATTTATAAATAGATGGCATTCAAACAGTGCTGAATTCTGCAGTGATGGATTGAGAAAGGCAGGGAGTCTACATATGAAATCATGAGACTGCTAGAGTCCACCTATGCTAAACATGCCTTTTTACCTGTAAAACTAAGGTCTCACAGGTTCAAAGAAACTTGTTGAAGGATGTGACAGTGTCAGATTTACAATGTAGACTTGGTCCTTGATGTAATATTTTTCTTAAATCAAGATACCTCTTAGGTTTGTATACTAAGTACTAGCATTTGTCTAAATTATTTTTTCTCAAATATTAAATTTCCTAGGATTGCTTTCTCATTTCTAAGTCAAAGTTATGTTAACCCCTCTTTTTTTATCACAGTTCAGAATAAAACATAATATATCAGAGAGCACGTCACACTCAAGAGCTCATTTACTTTTGTTTTGAAAACAATGTTTCCAACTCAATACTTCACCATCTGTACCTCTTTATAGTAATGCTTGAGTGTTCCTATGCCATGATGGCTGGTTTCCACTAGAACTAGTGTCTCAAGAAAGAGCAAGGCAATAGCTGCAGTGTCTTTAATGGCTTAGACTGAGTAGGCATACACTGTCATTTCTGTAATGTCCTATTGACTACATGTGTCAGTCCTATTCAATGTGGGAAGGTATCACTCAAAGATATAAATACCAGGAAGCAAGAACCATTGGTAAGAGACTGGCATAATGTCAGACCTGCTGTCTCCCATTCACTGTGATAATATCTTCAATGAAAAAGTAGTTAATAAATTCTCTTATTTTGGAACTGTGTTCATAAATATGAACCATCTATGGTCTTTATATACCAAGTGTTTCAGATTCAAATTATCCATCATTTAATTTGGGGTTGAAATGTATAACAAGATTTAAAGTTTATATAAGAGAAACTAGGGTCCATGAACAAGTATGTTTTTTACATTTTTAAATGGTTGGGGAAAATCAAGAGGGTTACTATTTTGTGATACATAAAAATCATAGGAAATTCAAATTTCAATATCCATAAATAAAGTTTTATTGAAAACATTCATCCATTTAAATATTGTTTGTGGGGGCACCTGAGTGCCTCAGTCGAGTTAGCATCCAACTCTTGATTTCGGCTCAGGTCATGATCCCACCATTTGTGAGTTTGAACCCCTCCATCAGGCTCCATGCTAATGGCATGGAGCCTGCTTGGGATTCTCTCTCTCTCTCTTTCTCTCTCTCTGTCTCTCTCTCCCTCTCTCTCTGCCTCTACCCTGCTTGCACTGCCTCTGTCTCTTTCAAAAAGACAAATAAACTAAAAAAAAGATATACTAAAATTACTTTAAAAAGCATTGTTTGTGGGGGCGCCTGGGTGGCTCAGTCGGTTGAGCATCTGACTTCGGCTCAGGTCATGGTTTGTGAGTTTGAGCCCCACATCAGGCTCTGTGGTGACAGCTGAAAGCCTGGAGCCTGCTTCAGATTCTGTGTATCTCCCTCTCTCTGCTCTTCCCATGCTCATGCTTTGTCTCTCTCTGTCTCTCAATAATAAATAAAATGTTTAAAAATATATTGTTTACGGCTGCTTTCACATTACAACAGCAGGATTGAGTCACTGAAATAGAGACCATATGGTCCACAAAGTCACAAATATTTAGCATCTAGTCCTTTAGGGAAAAAGTTGATTGAACTTTACTCTTATACAACATTTCATACAATGCTCAGTTTATAGTAGGCATTCAATCAGTTTCTCCCAAATTGAACAAAGGTTACATTCAAAAAGTACATAAATATATCAAGTGTTTATATTTCCATGTTAAAGTGTATTTCTCATAGAAACATGTATTACATGGTAGCTAGATTCCCAAATTGCCAAAAAAAAGACTACTTAAACCACAATCTACAAACTTGAATGGATTTTTTACACATATTTTTACAGTTGCCTCAGTTACTCAAAATTATCTTATTTTCCTTTTGAAAATATTCCTACATCTCCAGTTTTTCTTTTGTCTTCATTCCTTAATTTAGTGCTGACTAGACCTATAGATGCTTCTAGCTAGAGTAAGAATTTTTGGAGATAAATAGAGCACTTTGAGGAATGCATCTCATCTTCTTCCATGAGTCATCCTGGATAGAATGAATGTCCATATGAATGCCTCACCCTAAATTCTAGTCTCTAATATATTCTATTTTGTCCCAACCATACATTATAAAGATACACTCATATTGAATAAGTTTCAAACACCAACAATCTTGCTACATTTTTGTGATCAGATAACACTCCTACCCTCTATAATTCTTCTACTACTGCTGCATCTCCCCTACTCACTTTTGTCAGATGAATGTGATTCATAATTAATAGAAAAATAAAAGCTATAAGATAAGTGCTACAATGACCTACTTTCATGGCCCACATTTTAAGTATACAATCAAAATTTGATAAATCCATTAAGCTGTAAAATTTATATTATACAGGTATGGTTTTTTTGTCAAAAATTATTATCCAAAGAACTTATTCTCCTGAAAAGGAGATACACAAACAAAACATGTGGCACAATTCAATTAGCCCCTTAGTAATTGAGACTTTCTTTTGTTCTTCTGGCCATGATTTGTGCAAGCAGGAAATTAAATCTATTAATTCTGTAAATATAAAAACTTATATTTATTAATTTAGAAAATATACAAACTATAGGCAGTATGAATTCAACTTATACAGTCCAAACTACAGGTTATAGAGTGCAAAACTATAGCTTAAAACTTGGCTTAAAAATTATTATTTTATAGGAACTATGCTATTAAGAATATATGCAAAGAAAGGTACCTTGATTTCTTCAAAAATGCTATTTGTGAAGTACTACCATATGAGCAAAAAGGGATTCAAAGATATAATAGGAAATTTCACCTATGACAATGATATAATGTTTCCTTGACATACACACTGTTGTCTTTTTATTTTTTCAATGTTTATTTATTTTTGAGAGAGAGAGTGCGAGCAGGGGAGGGGCAGAGAAAGAGGGAGACACAGAATCCAAAGCAGGCTCTAGGCTCCAAGCTGTCAGCACAGGGCTCAATGCGGGACTCCAACCCATGGACCACAAGGTCACGACCTCAGCCAAAGTCAGACGCATAACAACCTGAGCCACCCAGATGCCCCACTGTTCTATTTTTTAAACAAGCATATCAAAACAAAATGGAAAAGTCAACATAGACTTAATATATACTCATATTATCTGTGATTTATATTTTTTCACTTTGTTATAGAAAAATATATTTATTTTTATCTTAAAGAAGTTTATATTTTTTAAGAATTATAATTTATAATAAGATAATGATTTTAGCCAACATTAACTTTTATTTTTACAAATTTACTTCTGAATGTGTAGTGATAAAATATTAACTTATTAATAATCAAGTTTAAGGAGATAGCAGGAAGATGGTGGCGTAGGAGGACACTGGGCTCACCGAGCATCCTGCTGATCACTTGGATTCCACCTACCCCTACCTAAATAACCCAGAAAACTGCCAGAAGACTAGCAGAACGGAGTCTCCAGAGCCAAGCGCAGACGAGAGGCCCACGGAAGAGGGAAGGAAGGGCAGCAAGGCAGTGTGCACTCCACAGACTGGAGGAGGGAGCCGGGCAGAGGGGCAGCCTGCCGGCCAAGCAGAGCCCCCGACTCTGGCTTGCAAAAGTGGAGGGGCCGGAGGGAGTGTGTTCCAACAGCAAGCAGGACTTAGCATCTGGGAGGTCATAAGTTAACAGCTCTGCTAGTAAAGAGGGAAGGCTGGAGGACAAAGGGAGGGAGAGTGGCTGAGCTCCCGGAGGACAGAGCTCAGTTTCACACGGAGCAAAGGCACTAGCCAGCACCATCTCCCTCGCCCATCCCCCACCCCAAATCCCAAAGGGAACCAGTTCCTGCCAGGGAACTTACGCGCTCCGTGCAAACACCCAACACTCTGATTCTGCGGAGCCACCCCTCCGGCAGCGGGTCTGACTCCCTCCAGCTGCCACAGGGCCCCTCCTGAAGTGGATCACCTAAGGAGAAGCAAGCTAAGCCTGCCCCTCCTGCCCCCGTGCACCTTGCCTACCCACCCCAGCAGATCCCCAGCACCACAAGGCTGACAGTGTGCAAGTAGCCCAAACAGGCCATGCCACCCCACAATGAATCCCGCCCCTAGCAGAGGGGAAGAGAAGGCAAACACCAGTCTGACTGTGGCCCCAGCGGTGGGCTGGGGGCAGACATCAGGTCTGACTGCAGCCCCGCCCAACAACTCCAATTATACACCACAGCAAAGGGGAAGTGCCCTGCAGATCCCCACCACTCCAGGGAATATCCAAAATGACCAAACGGAAGAATTCCCCTCAAAAGAATCTCCAGGAAATAACAACAGCTAATGAACTGATCAAAAAGGATTTAAATAATATAACAGAAAGTGAATTTAGAATAATAGTCATAAAATTAATCGCTGGGCTTGAAAACAGTATAGAAGACAGCAGAGAATCTCTTGCTACAGAGATCAAGGGACTAAGGAACAGTCAGGAGGAGCCGAAAAAACGCTTTAAACGAGATGCAAAATAAAATGGAAATGACCATGACTCGGATTGAAGAGGCAGAGGAGAGAATAGGTGAACTAGAAGATAAAGTTATGGAAAAAGAGGAAGCTGAGAAAAAGAGAGATAAAAAAATCCAGGAGTATGAGGGGAAAATTAGAGTACTAAGTGATACACTAAAAAGAAATAATATACGCATAATTGGTATCCCAGAAGAGGAAGAGAGAGGGAAAAGTGCTGAAGGGGTACTTGAAGAAATAATAGCTGAGAACTTCCCTGAACTGGGGAAGTAAAAAGGCATTGAAATCCAAGAGGCACAGAGAACTCCCTTCAGACATAACTTGAATCAATCTTCTACATGATATATCATAGTGAAACTGGCAAAATACAAGGATAAAGAGAAAATTCTGAAAGCAGCAAGGGATAAACGTGCCGTAACATACAAAGGGAGACTTATAAGACTCGTGACTGATCTCTCTTTTGAAACTTGGCAGGCCAGAAAGGATTGGCAGGAGATCTTCAATGTGTTGAACAGAAAAAATATGCAGCCAAGAATCCTTTATCCAGCAAGTGTGTCATTTAGAATGGAAGGAGAGATAAAGGTCTTCCCAAACAAACAAAAACTGAAGGAATTTGTCACCACTAAACCAGCCCTACAAGAGATCCTAAGGGGCATCCTGTGAGACAAACTACCAGAGACATCGCTACAAGCATAAAACATGCAGACATCACAATGACTCAAAACCAGTATCTTTCTATAATAACACTGAATGTAAATGGACTAAATGCACCAACCAAAAGACATAGGGTATCAGAATGGATAAAAAAACAAGACCCATCTATTTGCTGTCTACAAGAGACTCATTTTAGACCTGAGGACACCTTTAGATTGAGAGTGAGGGGATGGAGAACTATTTATCATGCCAATGGAAGCCAAAAGAAAGCTGGAGTAGCCATACTTATATCAGACAAACTAGACTTTAAATTAAAGGCTGTAACAAGAGATGAAGAAGGGAATTATATAGTAATCACAGGGTCTATCCATCAGGAAGAGCTAACAATTATAAATGTCTATGCACCGAATAACAGAGCCCCCAAATATATAAAACAATTACTCACACACTTAAGCAACCTTATTGATGAGAATGTGGTAATTGCAGGGGACTTTAACACTCCACTTACAACAATGGATAGATCATCTAGACACACGGTCAATAAAGAAACAAGGGCCCTGAATGACTCATTGGATCAGATGGACTTGACAGATATATTTAGAACTCTGCATCCAAAAGCAACAGAATATACTTTCTTCTCGAGTGCACATGGAACATTCTCCAAGATAGATCACATACTGGGTCACAAAACAGCCCTTCATAAGTATACAGGAATTGAAATCATACCATGCATACTTTCAGACCACAATGCTATGAAGCTTGAAAGCAACCACAGGAAAAAGTCTGGAAATCCTCCACAAGCATGGACGTTAAAGAACACCCTACTAACAAATGAGTGGGTCAACCAGGCAATTAGAGAAGAAATTTAAAAATATATGGAAACAAATGAAAATGAAAAGACAACAATCCAAACTCTTTGGGATGCAGCGAAGGCAGTCCTGAGAGGAAAATACATTGCAATCCAGGCCTATCTCAAGAAACAAGAAAAGATCCCAAATACAAAATCTAAGAGCACACTTAAAGGAACTAGAAGCAGAACAGCAAAGGCAGCCTAAACCCAGCAGAAGAAGAGAAATAATAAAGATCAGAGCAGAAATAAACAATATAGAATCTAAAAAAACCTGTAGAGCAGATCAACGAAACCAAGAGTTGGTTTTTTGAAAAAATAAACAAAATTGATAAACCTCTAGCCAGGCTTTTCAAAAAGAAAAGGGAGATGACCCAAATAGATAAAATCATGAATGAAAATGGAATTGTTACAACCAATCCCTCAGAGATACAAGCAATTATCAGGGAATACTATGAAAAATTATATGCCAACAAACTGGACAACCTGGAAGAAATGGACAAATTCCTAAACACCCACACTCTTCCAGAACTCAATCAGGAGGAAATAGAAAGCTTGAACAGACCCATAACCAGCGAAAAAATTGAATCAGTTATCAAAAATCTCCCAAAAAATAAGAATCCAGGACCAGATGGCTTCCTCCCAGGGAATTCTACCAGAGGTTGAAAGCAGAGATAATACCTGTCCTTGTCAAGCTATTCTAAAAAATAGAAAGGGAAGTAAAACTTCCAGACTCTTTCTATGAAGCCAGTATTACTTTGATTCCTAAACGAGACAGAGACCCAGTAAAAAAAGAGAACTACAGGCCAATATCCCTGAGGAATATGGATGCAAAAATTTTCAATAAGATACTAGCAAATCGAATTCAACAGCATATAAAAAGAATTATTCACCATGATAAAGTGGGATTCATTCCTGGGATGCAGGGCTGGTTCAACATTCACAAATCAATCAACATGATACATCACATTAATAAAAGAAAAGATAAGAACCATATGATCCTGTCAATCAATGCAGAAAATGTATTTGACAAAATTCAGCAACTTTCTCAATAAAAACCCTCGAGAAAGTCGGGATAAAAGGAACATACTTAAACATCATAAAAGCCATTTCTGAAAAGCCCACAGCTAACATCATCCTCAATGGGGAAAAACTGAGAGCTTTATTCCTGAGATCAGGAACACAACACGGATGTCCACTCTCACCGCTGTTGTTTAACATAGTGTAGGAAGTTCTAACATCAGCAATCAGACAACAAAAGGAAATCAAAGGCATCCCAATTGGCAAAGATGAAGTTAAGCTTTCACTTTTTGCAGATGGCATGATATTATACATGGAAAATCCGATAGACCCCACCAAAAGTCTGCTAGAACTGATACATGAATTTAGCAAAGTTGCAGGATACAAAATCAATGTACAGAAATCAGTTGCATTCTTATACAGTAATAATGAAGCAACAGAAAGACAAATAAAGAAACTGATCCCATTCACAATTGCACCAAGAAGCATAAAATACCTAGGAATAAATGTACCCAAAGATGTACAAGATCTGTATGCTGAAAACTATAGAAAGCTTATGAAGGTAATTGAAGAAGATATAAAGAAATGGAAAGACATTCCCTGCTCATGGATTGGAAGAATAAATATTGTCAAAATGTCAATACTACCCAAAGCTATCTACACATTCAATGCAATCCCAATCAAAATGGCACCAGCATTCTTCTCGAAACTAGAACAAGCAATCCTAAAATTCATATGGAACCACAAAAGGCCCCGAATAGCCAAAGTAATTTTGAAGAAGAAGACCAAAGCAGGAAGCATCACAATCCCAGACTTTAGCCTCTACTACAAAGCTGTAATCATCAAGACAGCATGGTATTGGCACAAAAACAGACACATAGACCAATGGAATAGAATAGCAACCCCAGAACTAGACCCACAAACGTATGGCCAACTCATCTTTGACAAAGCAGGAAAGAACATCCAATGGAAAAAAGACAGTCTCTTTCACAAATGGTGCTGGGAGAACAGGACAGCAACATGCAGAAGGTTGAAACTAGACCACTTTCTCACACCATTCACAAAAATAAACTCAAAATGGATACAGGACCTGAATGTGAGACAGGAAACCATCAAAACCCTAGAGGAGAAAGCAGGAAAAGACCTCTCTGACCTCAGCCGTAGCAATTTCTTGCTTGACACATCCCCAAAGGCAAGGGAATTAAAAGCAAAAATGAACTACTGAGACCTTATGAAGATAAAAAGCTTCTGCACAGCAAAGGAAACAACCAACAAAACTAAAAGGCAACCAACGGAATGGGAAAAGATATTTGCAAATGACATATCAGACAAAGGGCTAGTATCCAAAACCTATAAAGAGCTCACCAAACTCCACACCCAAAAAACAAATAACCCAGTGAAGAAATGGGCAGAAAACATGAATAGACATTTCTCTAATGAAGACATCCGATGGCCAACAGGCACATGAAAAGAAGCTCAACGTCACTCCTCAGCAGGGAAATACAAATCAAAACCACATTCAGATATCACCTCACGCCAGTCAGAGTGGCCAAAATGAACAAATCAGGAGACTATAGATGTTGGCGAGGATGTGGAGAAACGGGAACCCTCTTGCACTGTTGGTGTTAATGCAAATTGGTGCAGCCACTCTGGAAAACAGTGCGGAGGTTCCTCAGAAAATTAAAAATAGACCTACCCTTTGACCCAGCAATAGCACTGCTAGGAATTTACCCAAGGGATACAGGAGTACTGATGCATAGGGGCACTTTTACCCCAAAGTTTATATCGGCACTCTCAACAATAGCCAAATTATGGAAAGAGCCTAAATGTCCATCAACTGATGAATGGAAAAAGATATTGTGGTTTATATACACAATGGAGTACTATGTGGCAATGACAAAGAATGAAATATGGCCCTTTGTAGCAACATGGATGGAACTGGAGAGTGTGATGCTAAGTGAAATAAGCCATACAGAGAAAGATAGATACCATATTGTTTCACTCTTATGTGGATCCTGAGAAACTTAACAGAAACCCATTGAGGGGGGAAGGAAAAAAAAGAGGTTAGAGTGGAAGAGAGCTAAAGCTTAAGAGGCTCTTAAAAACTGAGAAGAAACTGAGGGTTGATGGGGGGTGGGAGGGAGGGGAGGGCGGGTGATGGGTATTGAGGCGGGCAACTTTTGTGATGAGCACTGGGTGTAGGGAAACCAGTTTGACAAAAAACTTCATATATTGAAAAAAACTGAGAACAAACACCACATATCTGGTACTATAGATAAGGATACCTGCATGTCTCTTGAGATATTGGTTCCTATGGGAATCTGAATCCCACATCCCCAGCCTGCATATGGGATTTCTTTTCCAGCCCCAACTCTTTAGCCATTACAAAAGCCAAACCATCTCTATGCTCTGCTCTTGCCTCTCCAGACCAGCTCATGCCTGCCATGCATTATGTAGACATTTCTTCTTTAAATTCTGCATTATCTTGTAAATAAGTGTTATCAGTATCAATATCTCACCTATTAATTGGACAGAATTCTTCCCACCTTCATGAAGGTGATCAAAAAACACTGGGACTATTTACAGATTTATCATATATAACCTTCTTTAAATACCAATTCAACCATTTGAGTTTATTTTTATTATTTCTATTTTTCAAAGGTGACATTTAATCTTCAGAGAGGTTGCTTAATCTGTCCAAAGTTACACAGATAATAAGTGGCAGTGTCAGAATTTGAATCAGGTTCTTTCAAAATCCAAAATCCTTGCAGAAAAGGGAAGGGCTGGGTAAAGTGCTGAGGATCTTGACTTTGCATTATTAGAGGCAAAATTTTCCTTATTTGTAAATCAAAGAAGTCTGGAAAGAAAAGTAATCAGTGAAGGTCACTCAGTTTCTATGGCTGTAATCGATAGGAAAACTATAGTAGTGTGGACCTAGTCTGGTCATATTTTTTTTTTCCTAAAATTTGCATGGCAATTCCTGGAAAGTGTTAGTGAATAAAGTCATTCGTGAAAACTTTTGCTATAGAGGTATCAAATAGTTCTTCCCTATTCATTCTTCCCTGGTCATTCTTTACTGCGTTATTTCCTTTTTGGCTTTTCTCAAAGAAAGTCCTGGCCTTTATCCTCAACTCATAGTAGGTAATCTCTAAGTATCTGGAATAGTCCAAGGATGAGAATGTCTTTTTTATTCATTGTGGACCCTGTGGACACCTACTAGTTTATACTAATGAGATGATTCATCATAGGCCCATTGGGCCACTTGATATCAGCCAGACATCCAGGGAACAAGGAGACTAGAGACAGAGTTCAATCACATGGGCAATCAATAAATTAATCATTTTTACCTACTAAAGTCCTACTAAAAAAACTCTTGACATAAAGTTCAGATAAATTTCTCAGGTTGGTAATATTCTCAGTGTTTTGTTACACAGTAATGATAAGAGAATATTATATACTGAATGCTTATGTCTCCCTGAAATTCACGTGTTGAAACTTAACCCCCACTTGATGGTATTAGAAAGTAGGGATTTTTGAAGTGATTAGGTCCAAAAGTAGAGCCCCCAGGAATGAAATTATTGCTTTTATAAAAGAGATTCCAGAGATCTGTCTTGTTTTTTCTCTTATACTCTTATAGTGAGAAGGTGACAGTCTATGAATCAGGAAGTGGATCCTTTCCAGACACCAAATCTGCTAAGACCTTGACCTTGGACTTCTCAGTCTCCAGAACAGAGATAAATAAATTCTATCATTCATAAACTATCTAGCCTATGGTAAATTTGTTATATCAGCCCGAGATGACTAAGAAAAAATGATATTTCCTGAGAACAACAGTAGCTTTGCATGTGGGACCTTTCCTGGTTCTGCCTTGTGTCTTTTCTTTTGGATAATGTTCTGTATCTATTCCGGTGGTAAACCATAATAGAGTTGCAGTGTGTTCTGTGAGTCTTTCCAGCAAATTATCAAACTGAAACTTCCAAACTTGTAGTGAATGTCAGAAGTGATAGTGGTCTTGTGTGAATTCTTCCCTCTAACTTTGTAATTGAAACTAAACTGATTTTATTTGAGGCCAGAAACTTTGGGTGGACTGGCTATTTATAGAACTGCCCCTTAAACTTCACAATTTGGCTAACTCCAGAAATATAATATAGTTAAACTGCAATGTAGTCACTTCTGATTTGGAGGAAAAGATAGCATGTATTAAAGAATTCCATCCATATCAAAATGTTAGCATTTGTTGGTGATTTCCATATCAAAAATATACAAACAAACAGTGCAAATGGAGTCAGATTATTTTTAAATGTAAGAAGGCTTCATTAGATTATTAAATACTAGATAAATCTCATAGAAATTAACATAAAATAGCATCAAATTATTAAACACAAATAATTGTGACAAATCTTAATTTCTGGGCAACAGTTCTATCTTATAGCTATGTGTTGGATTATTTATATGCAAAACCTGTTAGTCTAATTTATTATAAGCAACAGGACTTTATTTTATAAATTCCTATATATTACATTACTGAGTATGCCACTACAGAGTGCTAAAATACTTTCTTAGGATAGAAAATAATTTTTAAAAGGATGACATGGTTATCTGCTGTTCTGGGAAAAAAAGTTCCATTTATTGCTGTATTAATATTGCAAACCATATTCAAGAAAATTAATGTAGTAACACAAGTTTTCAAATTTTCTATTATCTTAGATTTTTTACACAATTTTATAATATCTATATGCTTCCAGACTATGAAAGTATTAGAAATACTAATTTAATAGCTATCATTTAGTGCAGCAAGAACTAAAGCTCATTTTCACATAATTTATTCTGTTTAAAGAAGCCAATGTGAGTAATTGGTAGCAGGGCCCAACCATAAAGGAAAATGAGCACATTGGAAAAAAATTCACTAGCATTATATCAATATGAACTTAAAGTATCACAGTGAATCTTACAAGGAAGATTTAGGATAATGATAGAAATTTTTAAATTTTGATTATTTTTGTTTCATTTGAAAGATTTGTGATGTGTAGAACTACACTTATATTAATATATAAATGAATATTAAGTGTAAAGGAATTTTACTCTGAAGGCACAAAATAAGACAAAAATATGATTTTTGTTGCCACATTCTTCCTTATAGAAATGTCTTGCATAAACCAAGGGAAATTCTGTCAGAAAGAAGTTTAATGCAAAAACAATTGAAAAAGAACCTGAGAAATAAACAAGCATTTCACTTTCTTGTCACAGTCTTCCCCAATTAGAATGTCCCACAAGATCCAGGGGAAAAGGCAAGGCTTAATTCCTAGCTATGACTCTTCAAGCCACAAACACTGAAATACAGACCAGAAAACTTTTTAATATGTGCATTTGTTGATGTGGAGGAAAAATGAAGCATATTTTCCCAGTAGTCTCTAGTCTTCCTAGTAGTCTCTGGAAGACGGTGTGGAGGTAACTCAAAAAATTAAAAATAGATCTACCCTATGACCTAGAAATAGCACTGCTGGGAATTTACCCAAGGGATACAGGAGTGTTGATGCATAGGGGTACTTGTACCCCAATGTTTATAGCAGCACTCTCAACAATAGCCAAGTATGGAAAGAGCCTAAATGTCCATCAACTGATGAATGGATAAAGAAATTGTGGTTTATATGTAATACTACGTGGCAATGAGAAAGAATGAAATATGGCCTTTTGTAGCAACGTGGATGGAACTGGAGAGTGTTATGCTAAGTGAAATAAGTCATACAGAGAAAGACAGATACCATATGTGTTCACTCTTATGTGGATCCTGAGAAACTTAACAGAAGACCATGGGGGAGGGGGAGGAAAAAAAAAGTTAGAGAGGGAGAGAGCCAAACTATAAAAGACTCTTAAAAGCTGAGAACAAACTGAGGGTTGATGGGGGGGTGGGAGGGAGGGGAGGATGGGTGATGGGTATTGAGGGAGGCACCTGTTGGGATGAGCACTGGGTGTTGTATGGAAACCAATTTGACAATAAATTTAATATTAAATAAAAAATAAAAACTTTGACCCTAGAAATAAAAAAAATAATAATAATGTAAAAAAAAGTGTACATGCACCCCAGTGTTTATACCAACATTATCTATAATGCCAAGTTATAGAAACAACCCAACTATAGGTTGACTGATGAATGGATAAAGAAGAGGTGATACATATATACAGTGAAATATTACACACGCATAAAAAGAATGAAATCTTGTCTTTTGCAATGATGTGGATGGCCCTAGAAAGCATTATGCTAATCAAAATAAGTCAGTCTGAGAAAGGCAAATACCATATGATTTCACTCATATGTGGAATTTAAGAAACAAAACAATCACAGGGGGGAAAATAGAGAGAGTGAGGCAAACCAAGACAAAGATTCTTAACTATGGAGAACAAACTGGTGGTTACCAGAAGTGAGATGGGTGAGGGGATGGGTTAAATAGGTGATGGAGATTAAGGACTTCACCTGTTATGATGAACGCCGGGTGTTGTATATAAATGTTGAAACACCATAATGCACACCTGAAATTAATATTACACTGTATGTTAACTGGGATTTAAATAAAAACTTTAAAAAGGAAAAAAATACAAGGGACATATGATTTGTGTAATTTATTTCCTTTCAGAAGATAAGGAAACATAATTTCATTTTCATTCTATGAAGCATATATAACTATCTAGGTACCAAACTTGAAAAACAAAAGCACAGAGATGAAATCTAAAAATCTAAGTGATTCATGGAGGTAGACACAATAACTTTAAATGTTCAAAAATTAAATTTATGAGTATATTAAAACTCATACACAATAATCAAAAACAATTAATTGCACAAGTGTAAGGACGGTTCCAAATTATGAAATCTATTGTTATAACAGTTTTCCTTAATAGATCAAATAAGAAAACACACACATACATTCACAAAATTTTACTCTAAATATTGAAGCAACATTTGAGAAAATGAACTGTCGGTTTTTGACAAAACTCATGGTAAAATAGGAATAGAAGTAAATTTTTTCTATGTGATAATGTGCATGTGTCTCAAGCAGCCATGACCACGATTCACTTTGCTCAGTTAAAGCAAATAAAAAGACATAAATGTATATACCATTGCTATTATTACTTAAAACATTTTGTAAATGTTATCATTGGTATACAACATGTAAAAAAATATGATTTACAAGCATGAGAAGCAAGGAACAATTTCGTGACAGTCAATATAATTACTGCAGAGAAAATTCAAGAGAATCAATTGAAAAGTAAATACCATAATTAGAAGACCACAAATAAGAGCAGGCTACACACATACTACTGAACAATGAATGGGTCAACCAGGAAATCAAAGAAGAAACGAAAAAATACATGGAAAGAAATGAAAATGAAAACACAATGATCCAAAACCTTTGTAGCAATAGTGGTCAGAAGAGGAAAGAATATAGTAATATAAGCTAAACTTAAGATACAAGAAAAATCTCAAATAAAAAAAACCCTAATCTTACATCTAAAGGAGAAAGAAAAAGAAGAGCAAACAAAGCTTTAAGCCAGTAAAGAAGGAAATTATAAAGATTAGAGCAGAAATAAATGATATAGAAATTTAAAAAATTGAACAGATTAATGAAAGCAGGAGCTGGTTCTTTGAAAAATAAAATAAAATTGATAAATCATTATGCAGACTTATCAAAAAGAAAAGACAAAGGACCCAAATAAATAAAATAACAACTGAGAGTGGAGAAATAACAACCAACACCATGGAAATGCAAACAATTATAAGAAATATTATGAAAAACTATATGCTAACGAATTGACAACAGGGAAGAGATGGATAAATTCTTGGAAACACAAACAACCAAAACTGAAACAGAAACAAATAGAAAATTTGGGCAGACCAAAAACCAGCAAAGAAATTGAATTAGTAATAAAAAAAAATCTCCCAATTAAAAAAAAAAGTCTCCCAGCTTCACAGGCAAATATATCAAACATTTAAGGAAAGGGGTTTCTGGTTGGCTTAGTTGGTTAACTGTCCTACTTTGGCACATGTCATGATCTCTTGGCTTCTGAGTTCAAGTCACACATCTGGCTGTCTGCTATCAGCACAGAGCCTGCTTCAGATCCTCCATCCTCCTCTCTCTGCCCCTCCCCCACTCCTGTCTTCTTGCTCACTCTCTCTGTCTCAAAAATAAATAAACACACACACAAAAGAAACCCTCACTGTTCAGGCTAAAAAAAAAAATAAGACAAAATACATTTAAAAGAGAGTTAATAACTATTCTTCTCAAACTATTCCAAAAAGTAGAAAAGGAAGAAAAGCTATCAAATTTATTCTATAAGGCCAACATTACCCTGATACCCAAACACAAAATTAATCCACTAAATAAAGAAAAATACAGGTGAGTATCTCTGATGAACATGGAATCGAAAATTCTTAATAAAATACTAGCAAACCAAATCCAACAGTATATTAAAAGAAACATTCACACACACAAAAAAAAAATCATTCAGCATAATCAAGTGGGATTTATTCCTGGGCTGCAAAGGTGGTTCAATATTGATAAATCAATTAATATGATACACCACATTAATAAAAATAAGAACCTATGATTCTTTCAAAAATTCAGAAAAATCATTTGACAAAGTAGAACATCCTTTCATGATAAAAACACCCAACAAAGTAGTGTTAGAGAGGACACACCTCAACAAAATAAAAGCCATATATGAAACACTCACAGCACATATCATCCTTAACATGGAAACATTGAGAGCTCTTCCTCTATGGTCAGGAACAAAACAGGAATATCCACTCTCACCGTTGTTATTTAACATGCCACTGGAAGTCCTAGCCACAACAATGAGACAACAAAATAAATAAAAGGCATATGAATTGGAAGGAGGAAGTAAAACTTTCATTATTTGCAGATGACATGATACTGTATATAGAAAACACAAAGACTCCACCAGGAAACTGCTAGAACTGATGAATGAATTCAGTAGTCTTGGATACAAAATCAATGTACAGAAATCTGTTGCATTTCTATACACCAATAATGAAGCAGCATAAAGAGAAATCAAGGAATCAATTTCAGTTTTTTACAATTGCATCAAAAAAACATAAGATACCTAGGAATAAACCTAAACAAAGAGGTAAAAGACCTATGCTCTGAAAAGTATAAAACACTGATGAATGAAATTGAATGACACAAAGAAATTGAAAACCTCTAATTTTCATGGATTGGAAGAACAGATATTGTTAAACTGTTATATAATCCAAAGCAATGTACTCATTTAATGCAATCCCATTCAAGATACCAACAGCATTTTTCACGGAGCTAGAACAAATAACCTGAAAATTTGGGTGGAGGCAAAAAAATCCCAAATAGCCAAAGCATCCCTGTAAAAGAAAACAATATTGGAGGAACCACAATTCTGGGCTTCAAGTTATATTACAAAGCTATAGTGATCAAGACGGTGCACAAACATAGACAAATAGATCACTACAACAGAATAGAAAACCTAGATATGGACCCACAACTATATGATCAACTAATCTTCAATGAATCAGGAATGAATATCCAATGGAGAAAAAGGCAGTATTGACAAACAAGATTTATCTTTGGCAACAGATGGTGCCTACACTCATTGTAGTGAGCACTGAGTAATGTACAGAATGGTTGAATCATTATGTTGTATACCTGAAACTAATATAACACTCTATGTTAATTATACTTAAAAAAGAAAATCATAAGAAAGAAAAAACACAAAAATGTACATGTAGTAATCCATCCATGTGTGTGTCATTTATGACATATTTCTGGAGATATTTTGGCCACAAATATCATTGTATTGTGTAGTGTAATGTGTAGTGAACTAACTGTAAGAATGTTTATTACTCATCTAGAAACATTGATGATATAAAGATAAAATCATATTTGTCATGCAGCACAGATAGCCTAGGAAACACTGTGGTTATCTAATGCTTCAGATGTTCTATTACATTATTTCAATATCCTGTTTTATTCAAATGTATGTGATGATACAAATGGATTAAATTGCATATGTCAACATATATTTAATGAGTTTTCCTATATTTTTTTCAGTGGCATTTTATCTCATTCCACTACAGAGCAGCAAACATATTTGAAATAAATATTCTTTAGTTAGGCACTTAGAAAAGGTCAAATATATTCAATATAATTTGAAAACATTTTACATTTATTTTAATTTCTAAATTATAATTATTAAATATGTATGTGCATATATAATATAGAATTATACATATACAAGTATATTTGGAAATACATTCTCTAACATAATGATCTATAAAGCACAGTTTCAACAGTGCTGTGTGGTTGGCACAACACATTGGATGATCGCAGTGTTATGTGGGGCCTGGATCACAGTAGGACCATAAACTAGATTATAAATCACTTTATTGCTATTTGCATAAGTTCATGAAGGATAGATATGTTATTGTATAAATAAAAATCTGTGGGGGAGAAAGAATTAAGATTTGTTTTGTTGCTTGATCTGAGTTGGTAAATGATTACATATATAAAGAGAAGGATTATTGGCATCAAAAATAAAACCAGGAGGATTATCAACATCACTTGGGATTTTGACTAAAGGAAGACAAAGAATATATTTTGGAAGTTTCCTATTTAATAATGGTTCTTATTTTGACTGATAACACACTATGTGCCTGAGTAAAGATGTAAAAATATGATAGCATCTGGTATCATCACTCTAAACTGAGGGAAAGAGAAACAACAAAGTGTAAGGGAAACATTTAATGTCCTTTATTGTTAAAGAATATAAATGCATTACATAGGTATTTTCCATCATGATATCAGCTGGTCAGCATAATAAGAGGTACCAGTCCTTGTTCTGTGATAGAAACACTATTTAACAATGATATGAGGACACAAATAACTCTATAAGAATCCAGGATTCAGTTAAGAAGTTTCAGTACTGCAGAGAAGTATGAAGCCAAGAACAACTGTATTGAATTGGGTAATAAGAGCAATTTCACTTTATCTGCATCAGGTCCTCCTGCAAGCCAGTCCAGCTCAGTGTCAGGGAAAAAAACCTTGGCCCATAACATCTCCCTTGGAGAAAAGGCAAAGAATGGAGGGTATACCTCCAATGTTCTGGATTTTCAGATATGCTGAAGGAAGTAGTTTGTGTCTCACTTCACTCAGAAAGCTGATACAAGAACAGGATGGATGTTGGGAGGCCACTGAAATCAAAGAAAAGCAGCAGTTGGGGGCACCTGGGTGGCTCAGTCAGTTAAGTGTCTGACTTCAGCTGAGGTCACGATCTCACAGTTTGTGGGTTCAAGCCCTACATCAGGCTCTGTGCCAACAGCTCAGAGACTGGAGCCTGCTTTGGATTCTGTGTCTCCCTCTCTTCCTCTGCCCCTCCGCCACTCGTTTTCTCTCTCTCTCTCTCAAAAATAAAATAAACATTATTTTTTTTAAAAAAGAGTTTAAAGATATTTACCAAGGGCTTTTCATTTGGCCCACTCCCCCACTAAATAAATAAGTAAATTTCTTGAAAGACTGTTGAGAGAGGTGCCTGGGTGGCTCAGTCAGTTGTGCATCCAACTTCAGCTCAGGTCATGATCTCACAGTCTGTGGGTTCAAGCCCCATGTTGGGCTCTGTGCTGGCAGCTCAGAGCCTGGAGCCTGCTTCGGATTCTGTGTCTCCCTTTCTGCCCCTAACCTGCTTGCACTCTGTCTCTTTTGTTCACTCAAAAATAAACAAATATTAAAAAAAAAGACTGCAGAGAGTTCTCTATTTTTTTATTTTTGATCTGTTGACATATAACATTGTTAATTATAGGTGTACAACATAATAATTATGTATACAATTTTATTTATATATATAATATATACAATTGTATATTGTATAAATATATAATATATTATATATATAAATTATATATATAATATATATATATATACAATTTAATAATAATGTATTTCTTGTAACTAAGATGATAACTTTTTTACTATATCCGGATATGATTTCTTTACATGGCTGCTTTGTATTTTTACATTTGTTTACATACATTTTCAATATTCTAAAATTATCTTCACCCTGATGAAGACACCCTTCTTGGTTGAAGGGTTTTGCTTTAGAAAGTTGCAAAAGGGGAAGAATGGTGCTTTATGGAATACAAATACATTAATTTATTCAACAGATAGTTATTGGGTACCCACTAGTTGCCAGCCACTGTTCCAGATCTGAAGATGAAGTCATTGCTCATAGTAGAGCTCACAGTCTTCCAGAGACAATAATATAATTTATCAATTGATTCCAACTGTGATTTTCATTACATGTTTAAAGCTTTTAGATGGTTGTATGGTTGAAGACTGTTATATCTTCTGAAAAATGAGCAAACAGAACTTCCTTTCTTCCTCCTCAGAACCGTTAATATGCATAGGAACATGGCCTTGACTCCAAATGCTAATGTATTGTAAATTAATATTCAAAATTATCATTTGAGAATTGGAAAAAAATATTATTTACAAATATAACCAGGTGGTTTTGATAATATATCTTTAATATCCACACTTAAAATCATGAATGGCAGAGAATAAACCAAAGAAAACAGAAAAACAGATTTTATTTAGTCGCAAGACCTTCAAACATAGCTTTTTCAATTTGATATTATTAAATATATGGTATCAGAAAGAAAGAGCTAATCCAGTACCATTATTTAACACTCATAGCATGTCCACTTTTTAGTGAAAATTAATATTTTTGTAGGTGCATTAAAATTTTGTTTTTTGTTTATAAATAAATGTTATATATATATATATATATATATATATATATATATATATATAATATAATTACTGGGTGGCGCAGTCAGTTGAGTATCTGACTCTTGGTTTTGGCTCAGGTCATGACCCCAGGATCGTGGGATCAAGCCCAGTGTCAGGCTCTGTGCTGAGCATGGGGCATGCTTAGGATTCTCTCTCTTTCCCTCTGCCCCTCTCCCTTGCTCACACTCTCTCTGTCTCTGAAAAAATAAAAATAAATAAATAATAAATGAAATAACATTATTAAGATTAATGATGATAGTATTTCTAGGTATAATTTCCAAAAAATGAGCATGTATTCAAAATACATATTTGTATTTGTATAGTTTAAAACTTCATAACTACAGTCATCATGATTAACATTTTTACAGAGTAATTATGTGACTGTACATTATATACCCATCATATATTGCTTTGAAATAATGAAAGCTTTTTGATTATTCTAGATTTCTATCTGTACATCTTTTGTCAATTATAAGTCCGAGTTGACACACAGTTATGAATCTAGATTAAGAAAGATATTGAAAAACTGTGTACATCAGTCTGAATTCATATTTTCAATTCAATTCTTTTTTCCTCTTCCTTACCACATCCCTTCTTTGTTTCTCCATCTTTCCAACATCTATACCTATATCTATATCATCTGTATCTATCTAACTATTTATCTATCATATATCTATCCACATGTACACACACCACACACAAATCCTGAAACTCAAAAATTCAGCATGTTCTGTCTTAGCCATTCTTAGATATTTCCAAAATAACCCAGTTCTCAAGGGATGTGAGCTGGAAGCAAACAAAGATACTAACCAGTTACTGTATTTAATACAAATTATTATAAGACCTTGATTTTTTTATGCCTGGTATAATTTTAGAAATGTAGAACTGAAAGGGAGATTTTTAAATCATATAGTCAAACTTTTCTTATAGAATATTTCTTCTAATAATTCAGTATTCATGGCATGGGCCTCTTTGATACAGACCACATGAGATGTTGCTGGTAGATTAACAACAGAAATATAGTGATAAAAATGCTGATTTCTCTAAGCATGCTGTCTCTAATACCTGATGCTCCTTTTTGTAATTGATTTATTTCTAAGTCATTGGCAAAGGTCTCTCATTTGGCATATGGTATATAGCTAATCTGTAGCTCAAAAGGTGTGCAGCTGACAATATTAGCACTGAGGCATGGCTTTTCAAATATGGTATTTAATTTATACATGAATTTGTGGAATTCGTGTAGAATGTGGTGAAAAACATTTGACATTAGAAAAATTATTTCAAGTGATGTCAGCAATATGGCAGCATATGACATTCCTCCTGTTTTCACCCTTTTAATCAACAAATTAGACATCTATATATGAACAAAAGTGCCTTTGTATTTGGATATCTAGCACTGTACTCCAAGACACCCATGATAAATCTTGCCCAGTGAGTAATAGACAAACTTATATGGGCTGTACAGTCAGTGGAACCAGAAAAATTGCCTAGACCTTTTTTGCCATTGTAGAGCAAAAATTGTATGGATGCTGTCACAGGCAGGCACTCATATACAAGATAGAACTTGCAGAGGTTTATTCCTTCTGAAGGGAGACTCCAGCAAACATTGGAGGAAAAAATGTGTATATATATATATATATATATATATATATATATATTCATATATATTCATATATATATATGAGTATTTGGTTCTGGCAAAGGTGGTAAGAGAAACTTTTCTGGAACTGTTTCTTCCCCAAGAAAACATTGAGTGGGGATGATTTATCTGGTGAAAACAATCTCTCCTATGGGGAAAAGGAAAGCAGTGAGTGAGGACCCAGCTATTTCACATAAGCAGATTGTAGCTGGAGAAACCCAAGTCTCTCCACCAGCACTTGGAGTACTAAAGTAACAGCTCTACAACTTGGGGGAAAGAGGATATTGGGAAAGAGATAAGAATTTCAAATAGTGTTAAAGGATTGTGCTCAGAAGAAAGTCCACCAAGGAACTTCAGGGAGTGACACCACTGCAGATCTCCC
This sequence comes from Panthera tigris, assembly GCF_018350195.1. Lineage (NCBI taxonomy): Eukaryota > Metazoa > Chordata > Mammalia > Carnivora > Felidae > Panthera > Panthera tigris. The sequence goes on along the minus strand of NC_056677.1, from coordinate 72,870,119 downwards.
TACAGTGTCCATGAGAACCCCAAATGTATTGAGTGCTGAACCCATAACCCTCATTAAACTGTTGCTAGGTTTTTGTGTCAGCCCCTGAATGGGCCCAAGAGAATGAAGTCCAGTGAGAAGGGAGAGCACTAAGTAAACAGGACAAGGAAGCTGGACAAGTGATAAGTCACAGACTTTAAATATAGTGCCACCTTCTGAAAAACAAAAGAGATTTCTAAAGCCAGTAGAGTGAATTGGGAAAAAAAAAGTACAAATACAAATTAAAAAGTTTACTTACAAGAGGGAGCAAGAAGAATGGAATGGATACTCTTTTACAAAGACAAGGGGAAAATAGATAATTACACTATAGAATGTAACACCCATCTGAAAACAAAGAGCATAGATTTAATGAAAGGTCTGTCACTTCAAATGCAAAAGCAAAAAAATTACATAATCATAAACAATATGAAAAATCAAGGTAATATAGCATCACACAAAGAAAATGATAATTATCCACCAACAAAGCTCAAATGCATAGAATATTGCAATCTAACTGATAAAGAATTGAAAAGAGCTATTATTAAAAACTTCAATGAGTTACAAGAAAACTCAGAAAGGCTATTCAATGAAATCAGAAATAAAATATATGAATAAAATAAGTTTTTTTTTACCTGAAGCATTGACATTATAAGAAAGAACCAAGAGAAATTCTACAGCTGAAGAATTTAGTGAATGAGATGAAGAACACAATGGAGTATATGTAATAGAACAAACCAGATGGAAAAAAGAAAAAGTAACTCAGAAAATAAGACTTTTGAAATAACACACACACACACACACACACACACACACACACACAAAGAAGAAAAAGCAAAGATTTGAAAAAGAGAAAAGCAAGCCTATGAGACCTACATAATTTCATAAAAACACACAAATATTAGAATAATTGTGTACTAAAATGAAGAGAGAGAGGAGGGGACAGAGAGTTTATTTAAATAATAATAGCTGGGAACTTCACAAACCTGGGGAAAGACTTGAACTTATAAGCCCACGAAGCTAATATTTACCCTGTTATCTCGATGCAAAACAAAACAAAACAAAACAAACAACAAAAACCTTCTTCTAGGCACATTATGATAAAACTGTCTAAAATCAATGATAAAGAATGTTAAAAGCATCCAGGAAAAATGAATGTAAATTACAATGTATCCTCCAGTAGGCTATCAGTGTATTGCTCAGCAAAAATTCTACAGGCCAGAAGAGAGTGGAATAACATACAGCATGTTAGAAAATAAACATTCCTGGCCAAGAGTACTTCATCCACCAGTGTTATCCTTCAGACATGAAAAAGAAATAAAGGCTTCCCAGACAAACAAAAGCTGGTGAAATTTATCACCACTAGACCCGCCTTGTAGGAAATGCTGAAAAAAAGTTCCATAATCTGAAATGAAAAGATGTCAGTAACATAAACACATATTAAATCACATATCACACTGGTACAGGTGAAAAATATACAGTCAGACTTAGAAAACTGTAACTTTACAGTAGGATGGTGTACTAAATACTAAACTATAGTATAAAGATTAAAGTGAAAGAATAGTATAAGTAACTATAGGTACTATAAATTGTTAATAATACACCAGATAAAAGGAGGTAAATTGTGACATTAATAATATAAAAGGGAGGAGAAAAAAACGTGAAGTCTTTCTTGGCAGCCAAAATAAGTTGTTATCACCTTAAAATAGACTGCTTGTTTTTAAAACATTCAGTGTAAATCCCATAAAAGCCACAAAATAAAACTTTGTCCTGGACCCACAAAATATGAAAAAAGGGGAAGCAGAACATACCATAATGAAAAAAAAAAAAAAACTTTACAAAGGTAGGAAGATGCAAAGGGAAAAAGAAACAATAGAAATACAAAACAACCAAAATACAATTAGTAAGATGACATTGATAAATTCTTACATATCAGTAATTACTCAATATAAATGGATTAAATTCACCAAATAAAAAGCACAGTGTGGCTAAGTGGATTAAAGAAAAGACAATTCAAACATATGCTACCTCTAAAGATGCCCATAGACTCAGTGAAGGGTGCAAAAATATATTCCATGCAAGTGGAAACCACAATAAAACCAGGATACCTAGACTTACATCAGCCAAAATAGATTTTAAACCAAAGATTGTATAAATATAAAGGAGGTCATGATATAATGATAAAGATGTCAATCCAAAAAGATGATTTAATAATAAATATTTATGCATCCAACATAGGAACACTTGACTATATAAAACAAATGTTAAGAGACTTAAGGGGAGATATAGAAAACAATACAATAATAGTATAACTTCAATAGCCCAATTTCAACAATAGATAGACCATCCAGGTAGAAAATCATTAAGGAAACATTGGATTAAACTGCATATTTAACCAGAATGACCTAAGAGATATATACTGAGCACTCCATCCAACAGAAGCAAAATATATATTCTTCTCAAGTGTACATGGTACATTTTTCAGAATAGATCATATGATAGGCCACAAAACAACCCTTAATAAGTTTAAGAATATTGAAATTGTATCAAGCATCTTTTCCAATCACACTGGTATGAAACTACAAATCAACTACAAGAAACTGGAAAATTTCTGATGATGTAAAATTAAACAATGTGCTACTGAAAAACCAATAGGTCAAAGAAAAATTGAAAAAAAATATACTGAGAAAAAAGAAAATGGAAATAAAATATGGCAATAATTAGGGGACAAAGTAAAAGCAATTATGAAGAGGGAAGTTCATAGTATTAAGTGACTATAATTAAGAAAAAAAGCTCTCAAACAAACAACTAAACTTTACACCACATGAATTATTCTATCCTCTACACCTCTTTATATGTGTCTTACCCCAACAGTGATAGATGTGATTCCTGTTTTAAAAAGACATTATTGAATGGTCCTAGAAGCAAATTTTTTCTCTGCTTGCATTTAAGGGACCTCAATGATATGCACCATTCTGGGATGATTGTGCCGTGAATGATCTCTATGATTTTGTACAAATAATAAACATCTGTTGACAAGGAATTTGGAATCTTAAATAACAAGAAAAGGACAAGAAAAAGGCAATAAAAGTTTTTCATTTCAGTTACTTTTGTGGTTTTACATATTTTCCCTTAGTTAATTCAGAAAAAATTTCAAAATGGTAACAATTTTAAGTAAGGAAAAAATCTGAATTCATAATTATTGCATGTATTAAATGTGAGGCTTAATGAAACATTTTATGTTCCTGAGTAACTTGTTTATTATAATTAAAATCTTCTTTGATCTGTAAGTAAATGATTTAATAATGATGCTCAGTAAAGCAAATAGGTCTTCAATTCAATTATAGCAGGAAGATATGGACATTTTTCATATCTTTCAAAAACGTTTGCTTGATTATTAAATAAACTTAGAAATCTATTTGTAAACAAATATCTGCTCTCCTATCTTTATGAAAGTTATTAATTCTAAAGACATTTAAAGCACTTTATTTCTTTCATCTAATTTAGTTTGTTACAATAAGGGTTCACCTTAATTAATTTATGTTTATTAACTACATTACTATCAAAATAATAAGTCTAAATCAATACTACCTTCATTACATGGAATATAGGAATGCTTTATTTCCTTAAAAATTTATATGCCTATTGGGGCACCTGGGTAGTTCAGTTGGTTGTGTCTGACTTCAGCTCAGGTCACAATCTCATGGTTCGTGGTTTCACGCCATGCATTGGGCTCTGTGCTGAAAGCTCAGAGCCTGGAGCCTTCTTCAGATTCTGTGTCTCCCTCTCTCTCTGACCCTCCCCCACTCATGCTCTGTCTCTCTCTGTCTCTCAAAAATGAATAAACTTTAAAAAATTATATGCCTATAGTAAACTTTACCCTCAATTAAAATAGTACAAGATTTTAGAAAATACTCATAAATAATGCATCTTAAATATTTTATTTCCACTCAAAGTTAGATGCCATTATATCAAAAGCTAGTAATGGTAAATAAAAACTACATATATGTGTATATATACACACACATATATATATTTAAAATTTGTTGATCATACTGAATAAATCTGGGAGTACAATGCCTTAGGAACACTTACTTGATAACCATAAATTTTAAGAGTCCCAATTGGTTGCTGCCTTTTCCAAAACAGAAGTAACACCTTTACTGTGTTTTAAAAAATTGATAAATGCACTGTATATGGTTTATAAACTTGAGCAGGTAATAACAGACTATAACAATGAAATTTTAGAGAAAACTGCACATTTCAGAATATTTTTAAATTTGTAAACATTATTCCACAGCAAGAAAAATATAACTAGTTTTTCTTTTTGATGTTCAGGTAGTCCTTGAATAAAAATAAATTTATTATCTTTCCTAATATGGCTAAAACCTCAATTACAGACTGAGTGGAAGTAGAGAGTGTGGTCATCATTGTCTTCTTCCTAATAGTGAGGAGAGATTTTTTTCCACTATTAAGATCACTGCAGTTTTTTTGGTAACATTTATTTTTCTTAATGTTTATTTATTTTTGAAAGAGAGAGCACAAGTGGGGGAGGGGCAGAGAGAGAAGGGGACAGAGGATCTGAAGCGGGCTTGGCTCTGACAGCAGTAAGCCCAATGTGGGGCTCGAACTCACAAATTGTGAGATCATGACCTGAGTTGAAGCTTGACACTCAACCAACACAGATGCCCCTGGTAACATTTCTTTATTGAGTTCAGATCGTTCTTTTTTTTTTTTTTTGAGTTTTTTTTTTTTTTTGAGTTTTTATCAAGAATGGTGTTGGATTTTCTCAAGTATTTTCTCTTAACCTACTGAGATGACTATATTGTGTTTTAAGTCTTTTAATATGGTGAATTATTCTGTTAATTTTCAAATATTAAACCAATTTGTATTCTTGGAATAAACTTTATAGGTTCATTATATATTATCATTTCAAGATATTGTAGTTTTTAATTTGCTAAGTTTTTGTTTAAGATTTTGCATACATGTTCATGAGAGATATTGATCTATAGTTTTTCATTCCTTGTAATGCTTTTGTCAGGCTTTGGTGTCATGATTTGTTTGTCTCAAAAATGATTAGAAACTATTTCCTCATCTTTACCTTTTTTTTTTTAATGGTGTGTAGAATTGGTATTAGCTTTCCCTAAATATTTGGTAAAATTCACAACTGAATGTATCTGCATTTGGAATCTTCTTTCTGGGAAGGTTAATTATATATTTAATTTCTTTAATACATATAGATCTACTCAAATTGTCTATTTCTTCTTGGAAGAGTATTAGTGCTTAGAATTTTTCAATGAGTTTGTTTATTTCATCTTAATTGTTAACATTTTTGGCATTACATTGCTCATATTTCCTTATCATATTACTATGTGGAGAATATATACTAGTAGCACAGCTCTGATTTTTACTTCTGGTGATTTGGTTTCTGGTCATTTAACTTACTCCTCATCAACCTAGGGAGATAATTATCAATTCATTGATCTCAAGGATCATTTTTGTATTTCATTGTTTTTTCACTAGTTTTCTTTTTTATTTTATCTACTTCATCTCTTTATTTTTTTCATTTCTGAAGCTTAATTTTTTTTTAATTTACTCTTTTATTCCTGTATCTTCTGATTTATTTTGAAAGAATGAGATAGAAGCAGAGAGAGAGGAAGAGAGAGAATCCCAAGCAGGACCTTCACCATCAACCCAAAGCCTGACATGAGGCTCCATCTCACAAACCTTGAGAGCATGACCTGAGTTAAAATCAATAGTCTGAACACTTAACCAAGTGAGACACCCATATCTTCCCTTCCTGTATCTTAATGTATAAATTTTGGTCATTAATTTGTGATTTTTCTTCATAATTAATATAGACATTTTGTTCTTTAAATTTCACTGACTAACTCCTTTAGCAGCATCCCTGAAATTTTCATATTCTGTGTTTTTATCCTCATTCAATTTATAATATGCCTAATTTCATTTTTGATTTATTCTTGTTTTAATGCTTATTTGTAATTTTGTTATTTAATTTCCAAATATTGGGTGATTTTAAGATATCTCTGTCACTTACTTCTAATTTTATTCCATTGTTGTCAAAGAACATGATTTGTATGAATTGAATTATTTTAAATGTATTGAGACTTGTTTTATGGTCTAGAATTTGGCTTTACTTGGTAAATATTACTTGTACACTTAAAATCAATGTGTAAACCATTATTTTAGGGTGGGATTATATATGTCAGTTCTGTCACATTTGTTGATACTGTTATTTAAACCTTTTATATTCTTGCCACATTTTGGCTCCTTGTTTTATCAGTTATTGAGTGAAGGGTACTAAAATACGACTCTAATTTGGGATTTGTGTATTTCTTCTTGTACTTTTATTAGTCTTTGTTATATGTATTTTTTAATGTTTCAAGTTTTTATTCAATTTCTAGTTACATAACATGTAGTGTAATATTAGTGTTATGAGTAGAATGTAGTGATTCATCACTTACATACAACACCCAGTGCTCATCACAAGTGCCTTTCTTAATTTACATCACCTATTTAGCCAATCACCCCACCCACATCCACTCTAGGAACCCTCAGTTTTTTCTCTATAATAAAAAAATCTATTTGGAGCACCTGGATGTCTCAGTCTGTTAAGATCCAACTCTTGGTTTTGGCTCAGGTCATGATCTCTCCGTTTATGAGTTCTAACCCTGCATTGGATTCTGCTCTGACAGTACAGAGCCTGCTTGCAATTCTCTCTCCCTCTTTCTCCACCCCTCCCAAGTGCTCTCTCTGACTCTCTCTACATAAATAAATAAACTTTAAAAAAGGAAAAAAAACTTTTATAGTTTGCTTCCCTCTCTTTTTTTTTCTTTACCCTATGTTTATCTGTTTTGTTTCTTAAATTCCACATATGAGTAAAGTAATTTGGCTTTCACTGACTGATTTACTCTGCTTGCCAAATGCTCTTGGCCTCCATCAACATTTTGACAAATGAAAGATTTCATTATTTTTGATGGCTGAGCAATATTCCATTGTATATAAATACCACATCTTCTTATCCATTCATCAGTTGATGGACATTTGGGCTCTTTCCATAATTTGGCTATTGTTGATAAGGCTGCTATAAATATCAGGGTGCCCCTCCAAATCAGTGCCCTTCTAAATCAGTACTTTTGTATCCTGTCAATAAATACCTGGTAATGCAATTGCTGGATTCTAGGGTAGTTCTATTTTTAACTTTTTGAGGAATCTCCATACTGTTTTCCAGAATGACTGCCCTAGTTTGCATTGCCACCAACAGTGTAAGAGGATTTCCCTTTCTCTGCATCCTTGCCAACATCTATTGTTTCCTCTGTTAATTGTAGTCATTCTGACAGGTATGAGGTAATACCTTACTGTAGTTTTGATTTGTATATCCCTGATGATGAGTGATATTGAGCATTTTTTCATATGTCTATTGGCCATCTGTATGTTATCTTTGGAAAAATATCTATTCATATCTTCTGCCCATTTCTTAACTGGATTATTTTTTTTTTGGGTGTTGAGTTTGATAAGTTCTTTATAGATTTTTAATATTAACCCTTTATGAGGTATGTCATTTGCAAATAAGTTTTCCAACTGAAGGTTGATTATTTCCTTCACTGTGCAGAAGCCTTTTATCTTGATGAAGTGTTAATAGTTCATTTAGGCTTTTGTTTCCCTTGCTTCCAGAGACATGTCTATTGAGAAGTCGCTAGAGGCAAGGTAAAAGAGCTTGTTGTCTCTGTTCTCCTCTAGGATTTTGATGGTTTCCTGTTTCACATTTAGGTTTTTCATCCATTTAAATTTTTTTGTGTGTTTAGTGTAAGAAAGTGGTCCAGGTTCATTTTTTTTTTCATGTTGCTGCCCAGTTTTCCCAACACCATTTCTTGAAGATAGTGTCTTTTCTCATTGGATACTCTTTCCTGCTTTGTCAAAGATTAGCTGACTTTATAGTTGTGGGTTATTTCTGGGCTTTCTATTTTGTTCCATTGATCTATGTGTCTGTTTTTGTGTCAGTACCACACTGTCTTGAAGATTACAGCTTTGTAATATAGTTTGAAGTCTGGAATTGTGATGCCTCCAGCTTTGTTTTTCTTTTTCAAGATTGCTTTGGCTATTTGATGTCTTTTGTGACTCCATAAAAATTTTAATATTGCTGTTCCAGCTCTGAAAATTTCTAGTGGTATGTTGATAGCAATTGCATTAAATCTATAGATTGCTTTGGGTAATATAAAATTTTAACAATATTTGTTCTTCCAATCCAGAGCAAGGAATGTTTTTCCATTTCTTTATGTCTTCTTCAATTTCTTTCATACATGCTCTATAGATTTCAGAGTAAAAGTATTTTACCTCTTTGGTTAGGTTACTTCCTAGGTATCTTATTTTTTTTTTTTTTGGTGCAATTGTAAATGGAATTAATTACTTAATTTCTCTTTCTGTTGTATCATTACTGATGTATAGAAATGCAACAGATTTTTGTAAGTTGATTTTGTATCCTGAGACTTACTGAATTAATGAATCAGTACTAGCAACTTTTTGGTGGAGTCTTTCTGGCTTTCTACATAGAGTATCATGTGGTCTGCTAACAGTGAAAGTTTGACTTCCTCCAGTGAAAGTTTGGCTTCTTCCTTGCTGATCTGAATGCCTTTTATTTCCTTGTGTTGTCTGATTACTGAGACTAGGACTTCAAATACTATGTTAAATAATAATGGGGAGAGTGGAATCCATATCTTGTTCCTGACCATAGAGGAAGTTTTCAGTTTTTCCCCATTGAGGATTATATTAGCTGTATGTTTTCTGTATATGGCCTTTATGATGTTGCAGTTTGTACCCTCTACCTTATTTTGTCAAGTATTTTTATCATGAATAGATGCGGTACTTTGTCAATGATTCATCTGCATTTATTGACATGGTAATATGTTTCTTACCTTTTCTTTTATTCAGGTGATGTATCATGTTGAATTATTTGCAAATATCGAAACATTTCTGCAGCCCAGGAAGAAATCTCAATTGATCGTGGCGAATAATTATTTTAATATACTGTTGGATTAAATTTCTTAGAATCTTAATGAGAATTTGTTCATTTGTGTTCATCAGGGATATTGGCCTGTAATACTTCTGTTTAGTGGTATCAATGTCCAGTTTTGGAATCAAAGTAATGCTGGCCTCACAGATTGAGGTTTGGAGTTTTCCTTGCTTTTCTATTTTTTTGGAACAGTTTGATAAGAATAGGTATTAACTCCACTTTATTTTATTTTATTTTAATATATGAAATTTACTGTCAAATTGGTTTCCATACAACACCCAGTGCTCATCCCAAAAGGTGCCCTCCTCAATACCCATCAACCACCCTCCCCTCCCTCCGACCCCCCATCAAACTTCAGTTTGTTCTCAGTTTTTAACACTCTCTTATACTTTGGCTCTCTCCCACTCTAACCTCTTTTTTTTTTTCTTTCCTCTCCCGGATGGGTTTCTGTTAAGATTCTCAGGATCCACATAAGAGTGAAAACATACAGTATCTGTCTTAATCTGTATGTCTTATTTCACTTAGCATCACACTCTCCAGTTCCATGCACATTGGTACAAAGGGCCATATTTCATTCTTTCTCATTGCCACATAGTACTCCATTGTGTATATAAACCACAATTTCTTTTTCCATTCATCAGTTGATGGACATTTACACTCTTTCCATAATTTGGCTATTGTTGAGAGTGCTGCTATAAACATTGGGGTACAAGTGCCCCTATGCATCAGTACTCCTGTATCCCTTGGGTAAATTCCTAGCAGTGCTATTGCTGGGTAATAGGGTAGGTCTATTTTTAATTTTCTGAGGAACCTCCACACTGCTTTCCAGAGCGGCTGCACCAATTTGCATTCCCACCAACAGTGCAAGAGGGTTCCCGTTTCTCCACATCCTCGCCAGCATCTATAGTCTCCTGATTTGTTCATTTTGGCCACTTTGACTGGCGTGAGGTACTATCTGAGTGTGGTTTTGATTTGTATTTCCCTGATGAGGAATGACATTGAGCATCTTTTCATGTGCCTGTTGGCCATCCGGATGTCTTCTTGAGAGAAGTGTCTATTCATGTTTTCTACCCATTTCTTCACTGGGTTATTTGTTTTTCGGGTGTGGAGTTTGGTGAGCTCTTTATAGATTTTGGATACTAGCCCTTTGTCCGATATGTCATTTGCAAATATCTTTTCCCATTCCATTGGTTGCCTTATTAGTTTTGTTGGTTGTTTCCTTTGCTGTGCAGAGGCTTTTTATCTTCATAAGGTCCCAGTAATTAATTTTTGCTTTTAATTCCCTTGCCTTTGGAGATGTGTCGAGTAAGAGATTGCTAAGGCTGAGGTCAGAGAGGACTTTTCCTGCTTTCTCCTCTAGGGTTTTGATGGTTTCCTGTCTCACATTCAGGTCCTTTATCCATTTTGAGTTTATTTTTGTGACTGGTGTGAGAAAGTGGTCTAGTTTCAACCTTCTGCATGTTGCTGTCCAGTTCTCCCAGCACCATTTGTTGAAGAGACTGTCTTTTTTCCATTGGATGTTCTTTCCTGCTTTGTCAAAGATGAGTTGGCCATACGTTTGTGGGTCTAGTTCTGGGGTTGCTATTCTATTCCATTGGTCTATGTGTATGGTTTTGTGCCAATACCATGCTGTCTTGATGATGACAGCTTTGTAGTAGAGGCTAAAGTCTGGGATTGTGATGCCTCCTGCTTTGGTCTACTTCTTCAAAATTACTTTGGCTATTCGGGGTCTTTTGTGGTTCCATATGAATTTTAGGATTGTTTGTTCTAGTTTTGAGAAGAATGCTGGTGCCATTTTGATTGGGATTGCATTCAATGTGTAGATAGCTTTGGGTAGTATTGACATTTTGACAATATTTATTCTTCCAATCCATGAGCAGGGAATGTCTTTCCATTTCTTTATATCTTCTTCAATTTCCTTCATGAACTTTCTATAGTTTTCAGCATACAGATCTTTGACATCTTTGGTTAGACTTATTCCTAGGTATTTTATGCTTCTTGGTGCAATTGTGAATGGGATCAGTTTTTTATTTGTCTTTCTGTTGCTTCATTGTTAGTGTATAAGAATGCAACTGATTTCTGTACATTGATTTTGTATCCTGCAACTTGGCTAAATTCATGTATCAGTTCTAGCAGACTTTTGGTGGAGTCTATCGGATTTTCCATGTATAATATCATGCCATCTGCAAAAAGCGAAAGCTTGACTTCATCTTTGCCAATTTGGATGCCTTTGATTTCCTTTTGTTGTCTGATTGCTGATGCTAGAACTTCCAACACTATGTTAAACAACAGCGGTGAGAGTGGGCATCCCTGTTGTGTTCCTGATCTCAGGGATAAAGCTCTCAGTTTTTCCACATTGAAGATGATGTTAGCTGTGGGCTTTTCATAAATGTCTTTTATGATGTTTAAGTTTGTTCCTTCCATCCCAAATTTCTCAAGAGTTTTTATTAAGAAAGGGTGCTGAATTTTGTCAAAGGCCTTTTCTGCATCGATTGACAGGATCATATGGTTCTTATTTTTTCTTTGATTAATGTGATGTATCACGTTGATTGATTTGTGAATGTTGAACCAGCCCTGCATCCCAGGAATGAATCCCACTTGATCATGGTGAATAATTCTTTTTATATGCTGTTGAATTCGATTTGATAGTATCTTATTGAGAATTTTTGCATCCATATTCATCAGGGATATTGGCCTGTAGTTCTCTTTTTTTACTGGGTCTCTGTCTGGTTTGGGAATCAAAGTAACACTGGCTTTATAGAATAAGTCTGGAAGTTTTCCCTCCCTTTGTATTTCTTGGAATAGCTTGTGAAGGATAAGTATTATCTCTGCTTTCAATGTCTCGTAGAACTCCTCTGGGAAGCCATCTGGTCCTGGACTCTTATTTGTTGGGAGATTTTTGAAAACCGATTCAATTTCTTCGCTGGTTATGGGTCTGTTCAACTTTCTATTTCCTCCTGATTGAGGTTTGGAAGACTCTGGGTGTTTAGGAATTTGTCCATTTCTTCCAGGTTGTCCAGTTTGTTGGCATATCATGTTTCATAGTATTCCCTGATAATTGTTTGTATCTCTGAGGGATTGGTTGTAATAATTCCATTTTCATTCATGATTTTATCTATTTGGGTCATCTCCCTTTTCTTTTTGAGAAGCCTGGCTAGAGATTTGTCAATTTTGTTTATTTTTTCAAAAAACCAACTCTTGGTTTCGTTGATCTGCTCTAAAGTTTTTTTTAGATTCTATATTGTTTATTTCTGCTCTGATATTTATTATTTCTCTTCTTCTGCTGCTGAGTTTAGGCTGCCTTTGCTGTTCTGCTTCTAGTTCCTTTAGGTGTGCTCTTAGATTTTGTATTTGGGATTTTTCTTGTTTCTTGAGATAAGCCTGGATTGCAATGTATTTTCCTCTCAGGACTGCCTTCACTGCATCCCAAAGCGTTTGGATTGTTGTATTTTCATTTTCGTTTGTTTCCGTATATTTTTTAATTTCTTCTCTAATTGCCTGGTTGACCCACTCATTCTTTAGTAGGGTGTTCTTTAACCTCCATGCTTTTGGAGGTTTTCCACACTTTTTCCTGTGGTTGATTTCAAGCTTCATAGCATTGTGGTCTGAAAGTATGCATGGTATGATTTCAATTCTTGTATACTTATGAAGGGCTGTTTTGTGACCCAGTATGTGATCTATCTTGGAGAATGTTCCATGTGCACTCGAGAAGAAAGTATATTCTGTTGCTTTGGGATTTGGAGTTCTAAATATATCTGTCAAGTCCATCTGATCCAATGTATCATTCAAGGCCCTTGTGTCTTTATTGACTTTGTGTCTAGATGATCTATCCATTTCTGTAAGTGGAGTGTTAAAGTACCCCACAATTACCACATTCTTATCAATAAGGTTGCTTATGTTTGTGAGTAATTGTTTTATATATTTGGGGGCTCCTGTATTTGGCGCATAGACATTTATAATTGTTAGCTCTTCCTGATGGATAGACCCCGTAATTATTACATAATGCCCTTCTTCATCTCTTGTCACAGGCTTTAATTTAAAGTCTAGTTTGTTTGATATAAGTATGGCTACTCCAGCTTTCTTTTGGCTTCCAGTAGCATGATAAATAGTTCTCCATCCCCTCACTCTCAATCTAAAGGTGTCCTCAGGTCTAAAATGAGTCTCTTGTAGACAGCAAATAGATGGGTCTTTTTTTTTATCCCTTCTGATACCCTACGTCTTTTGGTTGGCACATTTAATCCATTTACATTTAGTGTTATTATAGAAAGATACAGATTTAGAGTCATTGTGATGTTTGTATGTTTTATGCTTGTGGCAATGTCTCTGGTACTTTGTCTCACAGGATGCCCCTTAGGATCTCTTGTAGGGATGGTTTAGTGGTGACAAGTTCCTTCAGTTTTTGTTTGTTTGGGAAGAACTTTATCTCTCCTTCTATTCTAAATGACAGACTTGCTGGATAAAGGATTCTCGGCTGCATATCTTTTTTCTGTTCAACACATTGAAGATCTCCTGCCAATCCTTTCTGGCCTGCCAAGTTTCAGTAGAGAGATCAGTCAGGAGTCTTATAGGTCTCCCTTTATATGTTAGGGCACATTTATCCCTTGCTGCTTTCAGAATTTTCTCTTTATCCTTGTATTTTGCCAGTTTGACTATGATAGGTCGTGCAGAAGATTGATTCAAGTTACGTCTGAAGGGAGTTCTCTGGGCCTCTTGAATTTCAATGCCTTTTTCCTTCCCTAGTTGAGGGAAGTTCTCAGCTATGATTTCTTCAAGTACCCCTTCAGCACCTTTCCCTCTCTCTTCCTCCTCTGGGATAACAATTATGTGTATATTATTTCTTTTTAGTGTATCACTTAGTACTCTACTTTTCCCCTCATACTCCTGGATGTTTTTATCTCTCTTTCTCTCAGCTTCCTCTTTTTCCATAATTTTATCTTCTAGTTCACCTATTCTCTCCTCTGCCTTTTCAATCTGAGCCTTGGTGGTTTCCATGTTATTTTGCATCTCGTTTAAAGCGTTTTTCAGCTCCTCCTGACTGTTCCTTAGTCCCTTGATCTCTGTAGCAAGAGATTCTCTGCTGTCCTCTATACTGTTTTCAAGCCCAGCAATTAATTTATGACTATTATTCTAAATTCTCTTTCTGTTATATTATTTAAATCCTTTTTGATCAGTTCATTAGCTGTTGTTATTTCCTGGAGATTCTTTTGAGGGAAATTCTTCTGTTTGGTCATTTTGGATATTCCCTGGAGTGGTGCGGACCTGCAGGGCACTTCCCCTGTGCTCTGGTGTATAACTGGAGTTGATGGGATGGGCCGCAGTCAGACCAGTTGTCTGCCCCCAGCCCACCGCTGGGGCCACAGTCAGACTGGTGTGTGCCTTCTCTTTTCCTCTCCTAAGGGCGGGATTCACTGTGGGGTGACATGACCCGTCTGGGCTACTTGCACACTGCCAGGCTTGTGGTGCTGGGGATCTGGCCTATTAGCTGGGGTGGGTAGGCAATGTGCACGGGGGCAGGAGGGGCAGGCTTAGCTTGCTTCTCCTTAGGTGATCCACTTCAGGAGGGGCCCTGTGGCAGTGGGAGGGAGTCAGACCCGCTGCTGGAGGGGTGTCTTTGCAGAAGAACAGTGTTGGGAGTTTGCACAGAGCAAGCAAGTTCCCTGGCAGGAACTGGTTCCCTTTGGGATTTTGGCTGGGGGATGGGGGAGGGAGATGGTGCAGGCTAGCGCCTTTATTCCCCACCAAACTGACCTCTGTCATCCCAGGGCTCAGCAATTCTCCCTCCCTTTGTCCTCCAGCCTTCCCGCTTTCCAAGCAGAGCTGTTAACTGATGACCTCCCAGATGCTAAGTCCCGCTTGCTGTTGGAACACACTCCGCCTGGCCCCTCCACTTTTGCAAGCCAGACTCAGGGGCTCTGCTTGGCTGGCAGGCTGCCCCTCTGCCCCGGCTCCCTCCCACCAGCCCGGGCAGCGCGCACCACCTCTCTGCCCTTCCTACACTCTTCCGTGGGCCTCTCGTCTGCGCTTGGCTCCGGAGACTCCATTCTGCTAGTCTTCTGGTGGTTTTTTTGGGTTATTTAGGCAGGTGTAGGTGGAATCTAAGTGATCAGCAGGACGTGCGGTGAGCCCAGCATCCTCCTATGCCGCCATCTTCCAATCTCCTATCTCCACTTTAAATGTCTGGTAGATTTTTCCCGTGAAAGCCATCTGGTCCTGGACTTTTATTGTTGGGAGAATTTTGTTTATGAATTCAGTTTCCTTGCTTGTTCAGGGTCTCTTTAAATTTTCTATTTATTCCTATTTCATTTTTGGTAGTTTATGTTTCTAGGAATTTATTCTTTCTTCCAGATTGCCCAATTTATTGTTATATAAATTTTCATGATATTCTCTTATAATTGTTTGTATTCCTGTGGTGTTGTTTGTGATCTCTCCTCTCTCATTTATTATATTATTTATTTGTGTGCTTTTTCTTTGTGCTTTGATAAGTCTAGCTGGGGGTTATCAATTTTATTAGTACTTTCAAATGGTTTCAATTGTCTGTTCTACTGTGTTGTTTTGTCTGTTTGTTTCTATATCATCCATTTCTTCTCTAATCTTTTTTATATCCATTCTTCTGCTGGCTTTAGGCTTCTTTGTTGTTCTATTTCCGGATCCTTTATGTGTAAGGTTAGGTTGTGTATTTGATATCTTTCTTGCTACTTGAGGTAGGCCTATATTGCTGTATACTTCCCTCATGATTATTTCACCTTCATCCTAAAGATTTTGGACTGTGATTCCATCTTCATTTGTTTCCGCTTATATATTTGTTAATTTCCTGGTTTACCTATTCATTCTTTAGTAGGATGCTATTTAACCTCCATGTATTTGTGGTCTTTAAAAAAATTATTTGTGGTTGCCTTCAAATTTCATAGTTTAATGGTCTGAAATTATGCATGGTATGATCTCAATCTCTTTATATTTGTTGAGGGCTGACTTTTGATCCAGTATGTGATCTATTCTGAAGAATGCTCCATGTGTGAATGAAAAGAATGTGTATCCTACTTCCTTAGGAAGAAATGTTCTGAAAGTATCTGTTCAGTACATCTGATCCAGTGTGTCATTCAAACTCATTGTTTCCTTGTTGAATTTCTGCCCAGATGATCTGTCTGTTGCTCTAAGTGGGCTATTAAAGTCCCCTACTCTTATTGTATTATTATCACTGAGTTCATTTATGTTTCTTACTCACTGTTTTATATTTTTGGGTGCTCCCAAGTCATCGTTTTTGGGGATTTTCTCTGTTCTTTTTTAGAACAAAAAAAACTTTTGTTCTTTCTTCTTCACTCAATGAGTTCCCATTAATATTTCTTTCAGGGCTAGTTTGTTGGTCACAATCTCATTTTTTTTGGGGGGGGGAAGCTCTTTATCTCTCCTTCTATTCTGAATGACAGCCTTGTTGGATAGAATATTCTTGGCTGCATGTTTTCCCCATTGAACACATTGAATATATCATGCCCCTCCCTTCTGGCCTGCCAAGTGTCTATGAAGAGGTTTTGTGGTAACCTAATTTGTCTTCCCCTATAAATTAGTGATTTTTTCCCCTTGTTCCTTTTAGGATTTTTTCCTGATCTCTATATTTTGCAAATTTCAGTATGATATGTCTTGGTGTTTGCCAGTTTTCATTGATTTTGATGGGAGTTCTCTGTACCTCCTGCATTTGGATGTTTCTTTCCACAGATTAGGAAAGTTCTTAGCTATAGTTTCCTCAAATAAACTTTATGCCCCTTTTTACCTCTCCTATTGCTCTGGGACTCCTATGATATGAATGTCATTATGCTTTGTGGTGTCACTGAGTTCCCTTAGTCTCCAATTTGGATCCAATATTTTTCTTTCCCTCTTCTTTTCAGCTTCATTATTTTCCTTAATTTTATAGTCTATATCACCTATTGGTTCCTCTGCTTATTCCATCCTTCTGGTCATTACATTACATTAGTAGTTTTTAGGTCTTTTATCTCTGTGGTTAGGGACTTCCTGCAGTCTTGTATGCTTTTCTCAGGCCCAGCAGTATCCTTATTATTGTTGTTTTAATTTCTATATCAGGCATATTATTTATAGCTCTTTTGATTAGATCTCTTGCTGTGACCTTTTTTTATTTCTTCTTTTGGGATGACTTCCTGTGTCTCAGCATTTTTTCTAGCTTGTCTTCTTCTGTTAGGGAAACCTCTTATGTTTCCTTCTCCTGAGAGTGATGAATTCATTAATAAGAGGTCATATACTCTTCAGTGCCTCGCATCTCAGGAAGTGTTTGTGATGTATGCTGTGTGCATTGTGCTGCTGTGTTTTGGCTGCTTTTTCCCTCAGGTCATTTCTCTGCAGGGTTTCTGCTTGCCTATAGTGGGGAGTCTTTGGGCCTTGGCCAGGGTGTGGAAAGTCTTAAATAGGTGTGATATGGTCTGCTTGTTAAAAGATACTTGATCATATTTCCTTTGGAGCTGAAGCTTTGCAGCAGTCTATGGTTAGTAGACTTGGTGCATGTGGGCAATTTCTGCTGGTCTTCTGGGGGAGGGGCCTGATGCTCTGGTTCTCAGGCACACTTCCCTAGTAAAGAAGCACCTGTGGAGCACAGGGGCATGGGCATTGTTGGTAGCAGCTCAGGCCTCCACTCTTGGCGCTGTGCTGCTCACTGAAATCAACCCGTGCTGATGGTTGAGGGAGAAAGATGGTACCAGCCCTCTCCCTATTACTTGGAGAGAGGAGTTTGCACCCGTGGCTGTCCAGAAAGCCCTCAAAGAAGAGCAAACAATCTCCCCTCATGTTTCCCAAATGTTCCTCAAATTCCTGCCTTCACCCTGTCTATATCTGGGCCATCTTTCCACCTGGGAGTACAGTGCACCTGTGTTTTATCTCAGGCATGCTGGTTGAGTTTCAAACTTCCAAACTTTAAGGACCCAGTGAGGTCTTCTGAGGAAGGGTCACACCATGATACAGCTGGTGCAGTTTTGTCCCAGAAAGGCAGTCACAGAAGAGCTTGGAGTTCATAACAAATCATAGCAAAATGCCTGATTCTAAGTTAGCCATCCTCAGCAGGTGTCTCTGCCCATTATGTTTAGTGGGTGAGGGATGTCAATGTTGCCTGCCTGCTCTTTTGTCCCCTGAGAGGCTATGCTACCTCTGCCATGCACACACCAAGAAGGGGGAAACATCTCTCCCTGTGCACCCCAGGGGATCCTTAGATCATGCCATCTGCTCCCAGGCCTCTTCACTCCTTCTCCATGGGAACACCACTGTGCCTTCCAGGCTCCACACTGAGCACAGCGTGGAATTCTAAAATTCCAGTCTTTGGGCTCTGCTTGTTGTAACACCTCATAATAATCAGACCGTCTTGTTTCACAGTCAATGGTTTCAGGGAATTCTTTTTCTTATGTGATACCCTGTACACTGTTCACTGTCTCCCTCTCTGTCATTGTTTCTCTGTCTTCCTCTCCTTTCTCTGTAATCAGGCATTAATCCCCTCTTCAGCACCCATGATCCGTTTCTCCCTCAAGTCATATCTACAAACCTCTTACCTGCCACAATGTGACCTCTTCTATCCTTCTAGTTGTTCAGTTTGTTTTCTCAGTACTCAGATTGATTACTTGGGTATTCAGAATGATTTTATATTTATCTATCTGTGTTTGATATACAAGGCAAGCATAGAGTCCTCCTACTATTCCACCACCTTAACTGTCTCCCCTCATGTATTTTTAAGTGCTGTCATAAGGCGTATAAGTATTTAGGATTAGTTCCTCATAGTAAACTTTCCCTTTTATCATTCTGAAATAATTTCCTTTATGTCTGATAATATATTTTTTTCTGAAATTTATTTAGACAGTGTTATGTACTTATCTCAGCCTATCAACAACCATTGTTGTTGCTGGACCAGCTGTTGTGGTTCTTATTATTGTTGAAAGATGCTCTTCAGCAATAACCATCTTAAAACATTGAAAACATAAAGTCTTATTACTTATAGGACCTAAAACATGACCCAGCATACCTAGGGACACACAGTGAAGTCATGAATAGAGAAGGAGTGCACAGAATCCTGAAGTTCTGTTTTTACTAATGTCAAGCCTAGGATGTCACAAACTCATTCTTTATTGGTGAATTTAAAACATAAAAGTGATAATTTAAAGCACGAGATGAAAAAAAACAATAAGTGACACAAATGGTCAGTCACTGAAATGAAACAAGTTCTCTAAAACAAACAAAAGCCTCAATGGGAGCAGAGGGTGGTTGAAGGTGGCCTGGCTCTTTATCTAGTAGTTTTATCTTGTAGCTGGTAATGCATTAATTCAAGACAACCATCATTAAGTGGATATCTCTTTGAAGTGGATGTCCCAGCATTCAAAACTTATGTCAAGCACTTGCATTACAAAAATCACATGCTAGGGCTTACAATATAAAGTACATATGACGTAGTTACTTCAGGCAATTACTTCCACTATTTTTAGTGGTAGCATGGTATTTCTTTTTTTAGTACTTTTAGTTATAACCTATTCTTGTCTTTACAGTTAAAGAATATTTCTTCCTAGCACATATATTTAGTTTTAAACTTTTTATCCATTCTGACAATCTTTGCTTTTAATTTGGGTATTTAGTCCCTTTACATTTAATCTGAATGTTTATACAGTTATGTTAAAGAGCGTCACATAATTATTTGATTTCTATTTGTCCATTTGTTCTTTTTTTCCCCTTTCCTTATGTTTCAGCCATCTTTTAATTAACTGAATATAATGTATGCCTGAATTTTATTTTCTCTGTTGCCTTTTATCCATAATTCTCTGTAATTTTATTTTTTGCAATAGTATCCACCTTAAATTTGTCACATTTTACTTTCATGTGAAAAATTTTATGTAGTAATTGAAATGCAGGATCTCAACATTCAGCATATTTTTGAATAAATCTTTATGTCAACCATACTTTCAGGATATATGTGTCTTTATCCTTTCATTTTCTTTTTTCAGTTTTCTTTTTATCTAGTTTTCCTTTGAAATACATAAATTATATTTACTTTACAGATTAGAGCAGGCAATAGTATTAAAGGAATAAACTTCACTAAAGCTTTTGTAGTACTTACCTTTTTCATGTTGAAAAAGCTTATACTTTTCTAAGTAAATCTTTTCTTGTTGTCAATATGATATATAAACCTCATAGACAAGGGCTTATTCCCAGTTATTTCTTCAATGACCTGTTTTACTCTACTTTTGACAACCATAATTTTTAGCATCTGAGGCTTTGAGTGCTCTCTGTTTTAAGTTAATGTATTGAACACCATAATAGCAACTATATAATGCTTCCACTACTGAAAAGAAAAAGGAGTTAAGGTTAAATAGCTACGGAGAACATATAATTTAGTCTGAAAAATAATTCTAAAGAAGTTTTGTGTTGAATAATAAATCTCTATTTTTCATTTTATTTACTGTCCTCTTTTCACGTAGCATGGTTAAGAACTTTTTTTTTTCCATTTCATTTCACCTAGTAATGATAATGTGAAGAATTTATATATACATATATATCATTATACATTTTTTACCCTTATACATATTTATATATCATACATATGTATTTGTATATAACTTTATATTTTGTATCTTTATATTTCCACATTACAATGTATATAATATTATATTCATACATATAAATAGCAAAACAGTCTATATATGTTTTAAAGAAAATAATTGCATAAATGATATAAAAATATTTCTTGTAAGTCTTGTTGTGGTTGTATTGTTAAGTTTCATTTTGAAAGCTTAACAAAGAAAATTATCCTTAAACTGCCAAATCACGATTTAGATTGTTTATGTGTATCTAAATATGAGAAAAATCTCAATATTAGCCCTTCATGTTGCAACTTCAATTGCTTTCCATTCGAAAAGGTCTTTGGAACAACTACTAAAATTTTATTAGTTTTAGAATTAGAAATACTTTGGGTATTTTTAAAGTTATAATAAGGAGAACAAATTAAAATATTACATATGTATGTTTTGAAGTTAATTATGTAATACTGAGTGACTCATAAAAGAATATACAATTTTGGCTATAGAAATTAAAACATGCTTTAATTCCACTTCACTTCACTTATATAATTATTCAACCTACAAGAAATCAATTTAGGGCAACAATAGTTAACAAAAATTTTACAATATTCTCTAGTGTTCTTCCAAACTTTTCAACACATGATAGGCAATATGGCTTAGTTGAAAGATCACAGACATTGTGAGTTAAGAAATCATGGCTGAAATTCTAGGTATGTCTCTTAGCAAATATATGATACTGTCTCAATTATTTCTCTTTATTAATCTTCAATATGTGAATAATAATGTTTATTTGTATTTTAATTCAAAATATATGTACTGGTTGCCAATTATTTACCAGGCACTGGCTAGGCACTGGGCAACACTGACATTTGAAAGGTGTTTTACAATTAAGTAATTTGGGGGTGACTGGGTGGCTCCGTCGGTTAAGCTACCGACTGTGGCTCAGGTCATGATGTTGTGATTTGTGAGTTAAAGCCCCACGTCAGGGGGCTGTGCTGACAGCTCAGAGCCTGGAGCCTGCTTAAGATTCTGTGTCTCCCTCTCTCTCTGCCCCTCACCCACTCGCACTCTGTCTCTGTCTCTCTCAAAAATAAATAAACGTTAAAAAATAAGTAATTTATTGGATTGGAATTTTGTAACAATAATTGAGTATTAAGGGCCACACAAAAAATTACTTTCCTCTCAAGAGCATTTTTCACTACTAGAACAAATAATTTTAAAATTTTATAAAACCACAAAAGACCCCAAATAACCAAAGTGGTCTTGAGAAAGAATAAGAAATATGGAGATATCACCTTCTCAGATTTCAAGATATTCTACAGACCTGTAGTCATCAAAACGGTAAGATACTGACACAAAAATAGACACATAAGTCAATGGAAAAGAATAGAAAGCCCAGAAATAAAGCCACACTTATATAGTCAATTAACCTATGGCAAAAGAAGCAAGAATATACAATGGGGCAAAGATAATCTCTTCAATAAATGGTGCTGGGTAAACTGGAAAGCTACATTCAAAAGAATGAAACTGGACCACTATCTCACACCATACACAAAAATAAACTCAAAATGGGTTAAAGACATAAATATGAAACATGAAACTATAAAAGTCCTACAAGAAAACATAAGCAATAATGTCTTGGGCATCGTTCTTAGCAACACATTTATGGATATGTCTCCTCAGGCAAGGGAAACAAAAGCAAAAATAAACTATTGGGATTACACCAAAATAAAATTTTTTCCCAGTGAAGGAAACCATCAAAAAACAAAAAGATAACCTACTAAATGGAAGAACATATTTTCAAATGACATATCCAATAAAGGATTAACGTCCAAAAATTATAAAGAATGTACATAAGCCAACACCAGAACCTCAAAATAATCTGATTAAAAATGGACAGAAGACCAGAATAAACATTTTACTAGAGAAGACATACAGATGGCTAACAGATACATGACAAGATGTTGAACATCACTAGTCATCAAGGAATCTCAACCAAACCTCAAGAAGGTATCACCTTACAAATGTCAGAATGGCTAAAGTAAAAAAGACAAGAAATAACGAGTGTTGGTGAGGATGTGAAGAAAATAGAACCCTTATGTTCTGTTAGGAGAAATGGAAATTTTACAGCCACTGTGAAAAATCGTGTGGAGTTTCTCCCCAAAAAATTAAAAATAGAAATACTACATGATCTGATAATTCTGCTACTGGGTATTTACCCAAAGAAAATGAAAACACTAATTGGAAAAGATATACACACCCCTATGTTTATTGCAGCATTATTTTCAATAGTCGACTTATGGAAGCAACCAAAGTGTCCATCCATAGGCAAATGGATATATATATATATATATATATATATATATCTCTTACTGAAAGACCTAATGTCTGGGTCATTGGCCTGATCAATTTGTTTTAGTTACTCATCTAAATATTTCCTTTATCTCTTCTTTGCTGTCATTTAGAAAACTTTGGTTAAAGCATGAATATATAGAATTCTTGAAAAATGTCAGGATAAAGAGCATAATATCTGAAACATCATTGTAATTATAAAAACTGATGTAAGTGTTGTCTATGAAACAACTAAAAGAGACTAGTCACCTACTAACATGCATTCATGTACTTGAATATGGTGGAATCTTTGGAATAAATAATTATATTAAATATGGGGCACCTGGGTGGCTCAGTCGGTTAAGCGTCTGACTTCAGTTCGGGTCATGATCTCGCAGTTCCTGAGTTCCAGCCCCATGTAGGGCTCTGTGTTGACAGCTCGGAGCCTGGACCCTGTTTTGATTCTGTGTCTCCCTCTCTCTGCCCCTCCCCTGTTCATCCTCTGTCTCTCTCTCTCTCTCTCTCTTAAAAATAAACAATATATTAAATAAATATATTAAATATATATATTAAAATATATTAAATAAATTAAATATATTAAATAAAATATAATTAAAATATATTAAATAAATATAATTCATTTTACATGATAACATTTTCAAGTCACAGAAAATAATATCTCCTAATGTTTCAAATATCCATACTATCTAGCAGTGATATTTTACTTAATATGAATAATTTAATATTTTATTTAAATTTTATTAATTTACTCAACTTTGAAAGTTAATTTAAAATGTATGCCTGACTGAATAAGTCATATAGCAGGCCTAACACTGTTCACGTTCATTTTATTTTATTTGTTTTGTAAAAAGAACAGTTGTATTGAAAGTTTGAGAAGAAATAAGTATTAAAAATACATAAATACTTTGATAAGAATTACCTTTTAGCCTATATGCAGTACAGTCAATGAATATTATTCAACCTTCGGTGATAACATACCTACTCTTATAAATTCACAGTTGTTGAAAATAATAAATTAAAAACCAAGACCATGTTTATTTTGAAATGATGAGAAATCTTTGTTATAGCTATTGACTATTCACTTATTTTTATTTTTTTTATTTTTATTTTTTTTACATTTATTTATTTTTGAGAGACAGATCAAAAATGGAGGGGCAGAGACACAAGGAGACACAGAATCCAAAGCAGGCTCCAAGCTTTGAGCTATCAGCACAGAGCCCGACGCGGGGCTCAAACTCACAAACTGTGAGATCACGACCTGAGCTGAAGTGGGACGCTTAACCCACGGAGCCACTCAGGCGCCCCAAATATTCACTTATTTTAAGAATTATCTTCACTCCAAAAGAAAGTGTAAATTATAGCTGCTGTGTTTGTTTTGTTATTCTTAATTGAAATGCAAATAAAGTGTTGTCAAGACAGCCAGCAATAAAAAAATAAAACACCCTTCTTGATCTTCTATCTGATCATTATCTGAAACAATAATTTCCCCTTATATCTAGTATAGTAGTTAAAAGCATAGGCTGTGGACTCAAACTCTCAGCATTTGACTCTTAACTACCTGCTTATCACTTGTGTGACCCTGACCTAATCACTGTCTGCTTCTGATTTCATCTCTAAAATGGGGGAAGTAATAGTGTCTATGTCATGGGGTTGTTTTGAGGATCAAATAAGATAATTTATATATAGTGTTGAGACATGGTGCTTCACATATAAAAGCAGTCAGTACTAAATTACTAAAATACAATATTAAATATTTCCTTGTTTGGTTAATTTAGTCAGTTAAGTCAATGTCAATATTTTGTATTTTCCCAAAAACAGTCTTCCAAAATATTTAATACATGCATGTTTGTTTAACTAATGTAAATAATTTGTGATTCGTTTCTCACTTGTAAACTTAAACATATGTTTAATTTCAAAAAGAAATTCAGAACCCAATACCAAATGTAAGAGCCAAATTGAAGAAAATGTTTTTTGTTCCATACCTTTTACTAGAACCAAAAGCATAGATATCTATTGTGTCATTTGGTGGAAGTAGTAAATATTGGTCCACTTTAAGAACTAACAGATTATCAAGGCTTAACTTTTTAGGATTATTATGAACACAAGATTTGCTTTGTTGATAGAATACCAAGGTCACACAATTTATAAATATTTCCACAAACCAATGTGACAGTAGGTCTTCTGATCTTTGTCAGATTCCTGGGCAATATTCCTGATATATATATATATATATATATATATATATATATATATATATAGCAATGATGATATAAATTAAAATATCAGTATTTTAGGGAACAAAACATTGTTTTTCTATTGATATTTTTGCTTCTTGTTTATCTTTTCATACTTAGCCTTATTTCCTACATGTTCTGGGGATCTACTCCTATAAAATTCTACTTAGGTAAGTGGAAATATTATTTTTTTCATTCTAACCTCCATGGGTGTGGGAGATCAACTTTAGAGGACAGAATGATTGTTCTCTTTGCCCACATAATAGACACACTGGCAACACATCTTTACAATTTACACAGTGCTTCAGGTCACTGTGAATGTGGAGGATGCTATTTAGATTCTTCATCTGTCATATTATATTTATAGATATCTTGTCCTTGGAATTAGAAAATGCTACCTGTTTGATTTGTCATCTCTATTACTTTGATCCAGACAATTCTTGCTCTACTTTGTGCTATGCAACTGTCAGCACTGGAATACAGATGAATCACCTTGGCACTTCCACTTTCATATAGCACTTAAATCAAATGCATTTGTAAATGTGTGTTATCAACTATATATCACTTACTCAGGATGGGGAGTGAGCGATGCAAATGACAATGACGTCTCCTTTATAAGAAAAATTAAAATAACTGTACAATGTTTAACTAAAGCACTTGGTATAGACTCAGATTCATGTCATCTTAGCTTTCAGAATTCTTCATCAGTATTTTACCAGCAGGAAAAAAGCTAAATCATAAATATAGCATTTCTCCATTTTTGCATCTTCTCACTTACTTATCAAGAATTATTGCTTGCATTTTAAAAGTAAATCGAACTATTCCTTTATATTTCAAGCCAAACAATTCCTTTTAGCAACAACTTAGTAATAACAATGCAAACAACTCGCTTTCATAGCATATTGGGACCATTTCCCATGGGTTATTACAAGCCTTAGATAACAGCAAATAAATTAGACGTGGATCCATATGGTTTAGGAAATGATATATTTAATCAATGCAAAGTTTTATAAGTAATTTTTGGAACTCTCTAGTAATATAAAATTCATAAAGGCAGAAACTGAGTGGTTTGCCTCCTACTAGAAACCTATGTGTGAGTTTTCAGTTCTGACCATAGACAATTACAAAGGCATTATCTTACAGGCTTCACCGTGGAAGCTGCACTTTCCACACCAGACTTAATGTATAGCTAGTGCATTGCAGTCTCCGAAGGGATTTTCAGTCAAGGAGTCAGGCTTCACCTGGCTTGTCATGCTCTTTCCTATCCCAGGTATCTTTATTCCTAGAAATATTTACCTGAGGCCTGGGCTGAAGTCCTCTTCAGACTAAATTCCATCTCCACTGGTTACTGACTTGCTGACTTTGAGTAAATTATCCTTTCTGTATTATATTTTTCTCATTTATACAATGAGGTAGTAATGGTTCTTATGTCATAGCATAGTTCTAAGGATTACATGAGATAATGAGCATTAAGCCAGTGTCAGAAAAATGTGATAACAACTACACTACAGAAACACAAGGCCAAGGACAGAGTAGTTGCTCAATACTTATGAACAATTAGTAATAATGCGATGATATGATGTGTTCCTTTATGTTTCTTGACAGGGATTCCTTTAATATGAATTGTTTGAGAATTTTGGTAAAATGTAATTCCCAGGTTTTACCACAATCCAACTGAATCAGATTCCCTGGTTGTGAGACACAGGAATATATATATTTTTAAAAATATACCCAGGTGGTACTGATGCATACTTATGTTTGAGAAACATTGCTCTAACCTATCTCATTTGGATTGTGCTTTCCCAGCAAGTTCAAAACACTTTTTACTAGTTTTACTCTATTAAGTTAGTTTTTTACCCCTTCCTATAGATAGTCAAAATGAGACACTTGCCATTTTCTCCCTTACACTGTAGATATTTATTTTCATATCTTATATCTCCAAAACTATTTTTGCTTGAGATCATGATTCATATATTATATTTTTAAATGTTTCTCAGACTGTTTTACCCTTAGTACATACTTAGTACATAGCAGCTTACTATATCACTAATCAGTGATTAGATATAATTGGTCCATCCGTATAATAATTTAAGTGCTTACTTTCATATTATGTCTATGGAAATTTCCAAGAATGCTTAGTTATTACCAATCAAATTGAAATAATCAAACGACAGTTACATCAACACAGTTAGGAAGATAAGTATAAACATTCAAGAATTAATGAATTTACGTCTGGAATATAACATAAAAACCTACTTTTAGGCTGAAATTGAACTAGGTATTTCATTCAAGAAATACAGCATCAGATATATACCAACTGAATACTATATGGCCTTCTATCACTCTTTCATAGATTCTAAAATTACAATTGAGAGTTTCAGAAAGCAGAAAGAGGCTATACAGTAGGAAATGAGAGTTTTAGGAATGTAAGTCCTTAATTTTTTTTTATTTTTCACTTTTCAAATTTTTATTTAAATTCTGCTAGTTAACAGTTGATCCTGTTAGTTATTGGTTTTGGGTATAGAAGTCAGTGATTCGTCATTTACATACAACACCCAGTGCTTATTATAACAAGTGCTCTCCTTAATACCCATCACCCATATAGCCCATCACCCACCCACCTCCCTCCATCAACACTGTGTGTTCTCTATCTTTAGAGTCTCTCATTGTTAAGCTCACTCTTTCCCCCTTCCCATATGTTCATCTGTTTTGTTTCTTAAATTCCATCTATGAGTGAAATCATATGGTATTTGTCTTCCTTTGAGGAATTTATTTAGCTTAGCATAATACATACAAACTCCACCCATGTCATTGTAAATGACAAGATTTCATTATTTTTAGTGGATGAGAAATATTCCACTATATATACCACCTCCCCTTTTCCATTCATCAGTTGATGGACATTTGGGCTGTCACCATATTTTGGCTATTGTTGATAATGCTGCTATAAACATCAGGGTACATCTACCCCCTTCGAATCTGCATTTTTGTATCCTTTGTGTAAACACCTAGTAGTGCATTTGCTGGGTTGTAGGGCGGTTTTATTTTTAATTTTTTGTGGAACCTCCATACTATTCTCTAGAGTAGTGTGTCAGTTTGCATTCCCACCAACAGTGTAAGAAGGTTCCCGTTTTCCTTGTGCTTACCAACACCTGTTGTTTCTTGTGTTGTTAATTTTAACCATTGTGACAGGTTTGAGGTGGTATCTCATCGTGATTTTGACTTGTATTTCCTTGATGTTGAGTATCTTTTTATGTGTCTATTGGCCATCTGTATGTCTTCTTTGGAAAAGTGTATAGTCATGTCCTCTGTCCATTTGATAACTAGATTATTTGGTTTTTGGAAACTGAGTGTGATACATTCCTTTTAGATTTTGGACATTAATCCTTTATCATATAGGTCATTTGCAAAGATCATCTCCTATCCTATAGGCTGCCTTTTAGTTTTGTTGATTGTTTCATTCACTGTGTAGAAGATTTTTATTTGGATGAAGTCCCAATAGTTTGTTTTTGCTTTTGTTTCCTTTGCTTCCAGATACATGTTTGTATGAAGTTGTTACAGTCAAGGTCAAAGAGGTTCCTTCCTGTGTTCTCCTCTAGGATTTTGATGGCTTCCCATCAAAGGGTAGGTAGGCATCCCTACCCTACGTGTAGGGTTTTAATCCATTTTGAATTTATTTTTTTGTGTATGGTGTAAGAAAATGGACCAGTTTCATTCTTTTGCATGTTGCTGTCCACTTTTCCCAATAACATTTGTTGAAGAGAATGTCTTTTTTCCATTGGATATACTTTCCTACTTTGTTCAAAGATTAGTTGAGCATACATTTGTAGGTACATTACTGGTTTTGTCTATTCCATTCCATTGATCTATGTGTCTGTTTTTGTGCCAGTACTGTTATGTCTGATGACTAAAACTTTATTATATAGCTTGAAATCTGGAATTGTTGTGTGTCTATTTTTTTTTCTTTTTCAGGATTGCTTTAGATATTTGGGGCCTTTTTGGTTCCACACAAATTTTAGGATTGTTTTTTGTTACTCTGTGAAAAATGCTCATGGTATTTTGAAGATTGTATTGAATGTATAAATTGTTTGGGTAATTACGGACATTTTAACAATTTTTGTTCTTCCAATCCATGAGCATTGGATGCTTTGACATTTCTTGGTATCCTCTTCAATTTCTTTCATAAGTGTTCTGTAGTTTAAAGAGTACAGATCTTTTACCTCCTTGATTAGGTTTATTCCCAGGTATCTCATTGTATTTAAACATTTTCATTTTAACATTTATTTATTTTCGAGAGACAGAGACAGACTGTGAACAGACATGTGGCAGAGATAGAAGGAGGCACTGAATCTGAAGCAGTCTACAGGCTCTGAGCAAGCTGTCTGCACAGAACCCTACGAGGGACTCAAACCCACGAACCATGAGATCATGACCTGAGCCAAAGTCAGATGCTAAACCAACTGAGCCTCCCAAGCACACCAGTACCTTATTGTTTTTGTTGCAATTGCAAATGCAACCAATTCCTTGATTTCCTTTTGTGCTGTTTCATTATTGGTGTATAGAAATGTAACCAATTTCTGACCATTGATTTTGTATCCTGTGACTTTGCTGTATTCATGTATCACTTCTGGTAATTTTTTGGTGAAGTCTTCCGGGTTTTCTTTTTTAATGCATATTTTTAATTGTTTTCTCTTAATAGTATTACATACAAACTTAAGAAAAAATATATTATCCTTAAATATATATGTATGTATATTAATTCTCAAGTTAGTTAACATACAGTGTAGTCTTGGCTTCAGGAGTAGAATCCAGTGAATCATCACTTACATATAACACCCAGTGCTCATCCCAAGTGTCCTCCTGAATGCCTATCACCTACTTTCCCCAAACACATCAACCCTCAGTTTGTTCTCTGTATTTAAGTCGCTAATGATTTGCCTCTCTGCTTTTATCTTATTTTTTCTTCCCTTCATTTAAGATAATATTTTAAGTTTTTCAAATTCCACATATGAGTGAACTAATGTGATATCTATCTTTCTCTGGCTGACTTATTTCACTTAGCATAATACCTTCCAGTTCTATCTATGCTGTTGCAAATGGCAAGATTCCATTCTTTTTCATCGCCAAGTAGAATTCCATTGTGTATATATGCCACATCTTCTTATTCCATTCATCAGTTAATGGACATTTGAGCTCTTTCCATAACTTGGTTATTGTTGATAGGACTGCTATAAACATTGGGGTGCATGTGCCCCTTCAAATTAGCACTTCTGTATCCTTTGGATAAATTCCTAATAGTGTAATTACTAGGTCATAAGTAATTCTATTTATAATATTTTAAGGAAAGTCCACACTGCTTTCCAGAGTGGCTGCACCAGTTTGAATTCCTACAAACAGTGCAAGAGGATCCACTTTCTCCACATCCTCACCAACATCTGTTGTTTCCTGTGTTGTTAATTTTAGCCACCCTGACCAGTGTGAGGTGGTATCTCAGTGTGGTTTTGATTTGTATTTCCCTGATGATGAGCAGGGTGGAGCACATTTTCATGTGTCTGTTTGCCATCTGGATGTCTTCTTTGGACAAGTGTCTATTCACATTTTCTGTCCATCCTTCAAGATTTTTTTTTGGTGTTGACTTTGGTAAGTTCTTCATAGATTTTGGATACTAACATTT
This sequence comes from Panthera tigris, assembly GCF_018350195.1. Classification (NCBI taxonomy): domain Eukaryota; kingdom Metazoa; phylum Chordata; class Mammalia; order Carnivora; family Felidae; genus Panthera; species Panthera tigris. Next base: position 72,839,264 of record NC_056677.1, on the reverse strand, counting down.
TATCCAATATGTCACTTGCAAATATCTTCTCCCATTACATCAGTTGCCTTTTAGTTTTGTTGTTTCCATTGCTGTGCAGAAACTTTTTAATTTGAAACGGTCCCAATGGCTCATTTCAGCTTTTATTTCCCTTGCTTCTTTTTCCCTTTCCTTCAAAGAGAGACATTTCAAGCAAGAAGTTGCTATTATTGAGTTCAAAAAATTTGCTGTTTTCTCTTGTATGATTTTGATGGCTTCTTGTCTCACATTTAGCTCTTTCATCCATTTTGAATTTATTTTTGTGTATGGTGTAAGAAAGCGGTCCAGTTTCATTCTTCTGCATGTTGCAGTCGAGGTCTCACAGCATCATTCGCTAAATAGACTGTCTTTCTCCATTCTATACTCTTTCCTGCTTTGTTGAAAATTAGTTGACCATATATTTGTGGGTCCATTTCTGGGTTCTTTATTCAATCCATTGAATTCTGTGTCTGTTTTGTGACAGTACCACACTTTCTTGATGATTTCAGCTTTGTAATACAGATTAAAGTCTGGGATCATGATGACTCCAGCCTTGGTTTTCTCTTTCAAAATTACCTTGGATACTTTGAGTCTTTTGTGTCCATACAACTTTTAGGGTTGTTTGTTCTGTCTCTGTGAAAAATGCTGGTACTATTTTGATTGGGATTGCACTGAATGTGTAGATTGCTTTGGGTGGTATTGACATTTGAACAATATTTTTTCTTCTAATCCATACGCATGGAATGGTTTTCTATTTCTCTGTGTCTTCAATTCCTTTCATAAGCATTCTATAGTTTTCAGTGTACAGATCATTTACCTCTTTGGTTAGATTTATTCTTAGTTATATTACAGTTTTTGATGCAATTGTAAATGTGATAATCTGTTCCCTGATACCTCTTTCTGTTACTTCATAATTGGTGTATGAAAATGCTACTGATTTCAGTATATTGATTTTATATTCTGTGAATTTGATGAATTCTTTATCAGCTTTAGCAGTTTCTTGGTGGAGCATTTTGGGTTTTCCATGTAGAGTATTATTTCATCTGTGAAGAGTGAAATTTTGACTTCCTCTTTGCCAATTTGTATGCCTTTTATTACATTTTGTTGTCTGATTGCTGAGGCTAGGATTTCCAACAATATGTGGAACAATAGTGAGAGTCGTCATCCCTGTCATGTCCCTGACGTCATGGGAAAATCAACTTTCTTGAGAATATTTTTTCAAGAAAGGATGCTGCATTTTGTCAAAAAATTCTGCATCTATTCACAGCATCTTATGATTCTTATCCTTTCTTTTATTAATATATGTATCACATTGATTGATTTGAAAACATTGAATGAGGCTTGCAGTGATCTATTTTGGAGAATGTTCTATGTGCACTGGAGAAGAATGTGTATTCTGCCACTTGAGGATGAAAAGTTCAGAATATATCTTTTAAATCCATCTGGTCCAATGAATCATTCAGAGTTTTTGTTTCCTTATTGATTTTCTGCCTAGGTGATCTGTAAATTGATGTTAGTGGAGCATTAAAATTCCTTACAATTACAGTTTTATGTATACATTTGTTTATATTTGTGAAAAATTGACTTATATATTTGGGTTTCTCCATGTTGGGGAAATAAACATTTACAATTGTTAGCTCTTCTTTTCTTTTTTTAAATTTTGTTCAAGTTCTTATTTATTTTAAATCTGAGAGAGAGAGAGAGAGAGGACGAATGAGGAGGGGAAGAGAGAGAGGGCACAGAGGATCCAAAGCGGGCTTTATGCTAATACCATAGAGCCCAATGAAGGGCTTGACCCACAAACTGTGAGATCATGACATGAGCCCAAGATGGAGCCTTAACTGACTGAGCTGATCGGGTGCCCCCACAATTTGTTAGCTCTTTTTGATGAATAGACCCCTTAAGTATGATATCATGCCCTTCTTCATCTGTTTTTGTGATCTTTGTTTTAAAATTTAGTTTGTCTGAGGAGCACCTAGGTGGTTCAGTTGGCTAAGCATCTGACTTCAGCTTAGGTCATGATCTCATGATCCATGGGATTAAGACCTGCTTCAGGCTCTGTGCTGACAGCTTAGAGCCTGGACCCTACTTAAGATTCTGTCTCTCTTTCTTTATGCCCCTCCCCCACTCTCTCTCTCTGTCTCAAAAATAAATAAACATTAAAAAATTTTAAATCTAGAAGATGGTGGAACAGCATGGAAGCTTTTTGTGTGTCTCACATCCATGAAATACAGCCAGATCAACATTAAACCATCCTACACACCTAGAAAACTGATTGGAAGATTACCACAACAATCTGCACAGCCTCAACCACAGAATCCAGCAGGTACATGGTGTGGAGAGCTGAACTTGGGGAGCGAGAGCTACAAAAGGTAGGGAACCACTTTTGCAGGCAGAAAGAGGATGGAGACTGGGGAGGTGGGGAGAATACAGGAAAAGCATCCCTCCCCAAAAGCAGCTGGAGAGAAAGTGGAAAATTGGAAGCACCGCAGGGACTAAACTAAAAAGGGAGAAAGGAGAAAGGAGAGGGTTTAAATTCCATTAAGACTGTAAACAAGGGGAGCACAAAGGCTGCAACTCTGCAGCTCGATACCTGGCAGTGCTCTGGTGGGAAGGATGAATCCCCAGGAACAGAATGGGGTCTGGGAGGTTCTCGGGCCACACGGGGAAAAGCGGTTCCACTGCTTGACAGACATTTGGTAGAGACTGTTGAAGCCACCTGGTCTCAGCAGACCCCAGAAGGAGGCCACATTCACTGGTGCTGGGGCAAAGTCATTGAGGGTGAAGCCTGGTGCCAGATGTGTGTTGCGATTTTCCATAATCCCTGAAACGCTGCTGCTACACTGTCTCACAAACATTTTTGGGGGCAGGCTGGCACCTGGCCACAGTCTTGGGGCACCAGCAACAGTAGGGTCCAGTGGGTGTTCCTGGGTGCTGTCGACATTCAGCCATTTCTTGGTGAGACACTCTTGCAGAGGGGCAGAACGGGTCAAAGCCACAGTCCTTCTGAAGTAAGGGGCCAGAGAAAACACCACATCAGAGACAAAAATTGGGAGAGTGGTACTGCCTGGGGCCTGGTCACAGAAAGTGAAAAAGTGGAGAGGAGAGGAGAGCTGAAGACAGAGGATGTGTGCATGATTGCTGATCCTGGAGAACAGACTAGGTAGCAGAGTGGTGACATTTTCACCACTCCTGAGCATGCACGAACTCACTTATGAGCTCCACAACAATCCACCCCAGTAGGCTAGCAGCGCCATCTAGTGAAGAGCAGAGCTGTTACACTGAACCCCACTCAACTGGGCCAACTTTGCATTTCAAGAACACAACTCTCACTGCCGGCTTAGTTTATGCACTATAAACCGCTACACAGACTCCTAGGGGAAAACGAAGCAGTACAGTCCTAATTCAATCTGTTAGCAGGTTCATTTACACAATTTTATTTCTTTCTTTTTTCTTTTTCTCTTTTAAAATTCTTTTCTTTTTCTTGAATACAAAAAGAAAAAAAATTAATTTTTATTTTCAATTTTTATTAAAAATATCTTTCTTTAATTTTGATTACTATATTTTTTACTTTTGTGTAATTTTTTTTTCAAATTCTACTTTACTTCCATCATTTTATTTTAGTCTGCTTCACTGTATTCACCTATTGAAATTTTGAAACAATTTCCTTTTTTTCCTTTCTTTTTTGTTTTTTTCTCCTATTCATCTCTTTTCTTTTTATTGAATGCAGAAAGAGAAAACCTTAATTTTTACTTTCAATTTTTTAAAATATATTTTTATTTAATTTTCATTACTATATTTTGTGCTTTTATGTAAATTTTTTCAAATTCTATTTTACTTCAATCATTTTATTTTAGTCTAATTTAGTGTATTCAACTTTTCAAATTTTCAAAAAATGTCCTTTTTTTCTTTTTCTTTTTTTCGTTACTTTTCTTTTTCTTGAATGCAGAAAGAGAAAACCTTCATTTTTACTTTTATTTTCTATTAAAAATATTCTTATTTAATTTCCATTACTGTTTTTTGATTTATGTAAAATTTTAAAAAATCTATTTTACTTCCATCATTATATTTCAGTCAACTAAAATGTATTTGGGGCGCCTGAGTGGCTCAGTTGGTTAAGCGTCCGACTTCGGCTCAGGTCATGATCTCTCGGTCCATCAGTTTGAGCCCTGTGTCGGGCTCTGTGCTGACCACTCAGGGCCTGGAGCTTGTTTCAGATTCTGTGTCTCCCTCTCTCTCTGACTCTCCTGCATTCATGCTCTGTCTCTCTCTGTCTCAAAAATAAATAAACGTTAAAAAATTAAAAAAATAATAAAATGTATCTACTGTTTCAAATTTTCAAACGATTTTTTTCTTCTTTTTTTAAAAAAAATTTAATCTTTTTTCCCTTTTTCATTTCTTTTCTTTTTTATTAAATACAGAAAATGAAAAAAATCATATTTATTTTTAATTTTTATTTAAATATTTTTCTTTAAATCATTCTACTATATTCTTTATCTTGTGTATATTTTTTTCAAATTCTATTTTACCCCATCATCTCATTGTAGTCTACTTCAGTCTATTCATTTTATTAAATTCTCAAACTATTTCCTTTTCTTTCTTCTTTTTTTCTCCCCCCTTTTGTTTCTCAAATTTTCAAAACCACTTTCAACACCCAGACCAAAACACACCTAGGATATAGCATCATCTCTTTGATTTTGTGTGTGTGTGTTTAATTTTTAATTTTAATATCTTTTTAATTTTAATTTTTTTAATTTCAATTTTTCTACCTCAGTAATTCCTTTTCTCCACTCAAAATTACAAAATGAAGGAGTTCACCCCAAAAGAAAGAGCACGAAAAAACGACAGCCAGGGATTTAACCAACAAAGACACAAGTAAGATGTCTGAACAAGAATTAAGAATCATAATAATAAGAATACTAGCTGGAGTCAAAAAAAAGATTAGAATCCCTTTCTGAAGAGATAAAAGAAGTAAAAAATAGCCAGAATGAAATTAAAAATGCTATAACTGAACTGCACTCACAGATGGATGCAGCGGCGTCAAAGATGGACGAGGCAGAACAGAGAATCAGCGATATACAGGACAGATTTATAGAGAATAAGGAAGAAGAAGAAAAAAGAGGGAGATTAAGGCAAAAGAGCATGATTAAAGAATTACAGATATCAGTGACTCCTTAAAAAGGAAAAATATCAGAATCGTAGGGGTCCCAGAAGAGGAAGAGACAGAAATACGGGTAGAAAGGTTATGTGAGCAAAGCATAGCAGAAAACATTCCAAACCTGGGGGAAGACACAGACATCAAAATCCAGGAAGCACGGAGGAACCTCATTATATTCAACAAAAACCGATCATCGACAAGGCATATCATAGTCAAATTCACAAAATACTCAGGCAAGGAGAGAATCATGAAAGCAGCAAGGGAAAAAAGTCCCTAACCTACAAGAGAAGACAGATGAGGTTTGCAGCAGACCTATCCACAGAAACTTGGCAGGCCAGAAAGGACTGGCAGGATACATTCAGTGTGCTGAATCAGAAAAATATGCAGCCAAGAAATCTTTATCCAACAAGGCTGTCATTCAAAATAGAAGGAGAGATAAAAAGTTTCCCAAGCAAACAAAAATTAAAGAAGTTTGTGACCACTATACCAACCCTGCAAGAAATTTTAAGGGAGACTCTCTGAGGGGAGAAAACATGAAAATGTAAATAAATAAATAAATAAATAAATGCCAAAAGCAAAAAAGATTAGAAAGGACAAGAGAACAGCACCAGAAACTCCAACTTTACAAGCATTATAATGGCAATAGATTCATATCTTTCAGTACTCACTCTAAACGTCAATGGACTCAATGTTCCAATGAAAAGACATAGGGTAACAGAATGGATAAGAAAACAAGATCCATCTATATGCTGTTTACAAGAGACCCACTTTAGACCTAAAGACACCTTCAGATTGAAAATAAGGGGATGGAGAACCATCTATCATAATAATGGTCAACAAAAGAAAGCTGAAGTAGCCATACTTATATCAGACAATCTAGACTTTAAACTAAAGACTGTATCAAGAGATGCAGAAGGGCATTATATCATCATCAAGGGGTCTATAGACCAAAAAGACCTAACAATTGTGAATATTTATGTGGCAAATGTGGCAGCACCCAATATAAATCAATTAATCACAAACATAAAGAAACTCATCGATAGTAATACCATAATAGTAGGAGACTTCAACACCCCACTCCCAGCAATGGACAGATCATCTAATCAAAAAATTGACAAGGAATCAATGGCTTTGAATGGCACACTGGACCAGATGGACTTAACAGATATATTCAGAACATTTCATCCTAAAGCAGCACAATATACATTCTTCTCCACTGCACATGGAACGTTCTCCACATTAGACCATATACTGGGACACAAATCAGCCCTAGGTAAGTACAAAAAGATCTAGATAATACCATGCATATTTTCAGACCCGAACGCTATGAAGCTCTAAATCAACCACAAGAAAAAATTTGGAAAGGCAACAAATACTTGGAGACTGAAGTACATCCTGCTAAAGAATGAATGGGCTAACCAAGCAGTTAAAGAGGAAATTAAAAAGTATATGGAAATCAAGGAAAATGATAACACCACAACCCAAAACCCCGGGATGCAGCAAAAGTGGTCATAAGAGGAAACTGTATAGCAATCCAGGCCTTCCTAAAGAAGGAAGAAAGATCTCAGATACGTAACCTAACCTTACGACTTAAGGAGCTGGAAAAAGAACAGCAAATAAAACAAAAAACCAGCAGAAGACAGGAAATAATAAAGATTAGAGCAGAAATTAGTGCTATCGAACAACAACAAACAACAAAAACAACAACAACAACAACAACAACAACAACAACAACAACAAAAACAGTAGAACAGATCAATGAAACCAGAACCTGGTTCATGGAACGAATTAACAAATTGATAAATCACCAGCCAGTTTAATCAAAAAGAAAAAGGAAAGGACCCAAATAAATAAAAGCAAGAATGAAAGAGGAGAGATCACAACCAACACAGCAGAAATAAAAACAATAATAAGAGAATATTATGAGCAATTATATGCCAATAAAATAGGCAATGTGGAAGAAATGAACAAATTCCTAGAAACATATACACTACCAAAACTGAAACAGCAAGAAATAGAAATTTTTAACTGACCCATAACCAGTAAAGAAATCAAATTAGTAATCAAAAATATTCCAAAAAACAAGAGTCCAGGGCCAGATGGCTTTCCAAGGGAATTCTACCAAACATTTAAGGAAGAGTTAACTCCTATTCTCTTGAAACTGTTCCAAAAAATAGAAATGGGAGGAAAATTCCAAACACTTTCTATGAAGCCAGCATTACCCTGATTCCAAAACCAGACAGAGATCCCACTATAAAGGAGAACTATAGACCAATTTCCCTGATGAACATGGATGCAAAATATGTTCAACAAGATATTAGCCAACGGGATCCAACAATACATTAAAAAAATTATTCACGACCAAGCGGGTTTTATACCTGGGATACAGGGCTGGTTCAAAATGCACAAAACACTTAACATCGTTCATCACATGAATAAAAGAAAGGACAAGAACCATATGATCCTCTCAATAGATGCAGAGAAAGCATTTGACAAAATACAGCATGCTTTCTTGATAAAAACCCTCAAGAAAGTAGGGATAGAAGGATCTTACCTCGAGATCATAAAAGCCATATATGAGTGACCCAATGCTAATGTCCTCAATGGGGAAAAACTGAGAGCTTTACCCTTACGGTCAGGAGCAAGACAGGGATGTCCACTCTCACCACTGTTATTCAACATAATATTGGAAGTCTTAGCCTCTGCAATAAGACAACACAAAGAAATAAAAGGCATCCAAATCAGCCAGGAGGAGGTCAAACTTGCACTCTTCGCAGATGACATGATAGTCTATATGAAAAACCCAAAAGATTCCACCAAAAAACTTCTAGAACTGATTCATGAATTCAGCAAAGTCACAGGATATAAAATCAATGCACAGAAATCAGTTGTGTTCCTATACACCAACAATGAAGCGACAGAAAGAGAAATCAAGGAATTGATCCCATTGACAATTGCACCAAACACCAGAAAGTACATAGGAATAAATCTAAGCAAAGAGGTGAAAAATCTATATGCTGAAAACTATAGAAAGCTTATGGAAGAAATAGAAGAAGACACAAAGAAATGGAAAAAGATTCCATGCTTCTGGATAGGAAGAAAAATATTGTTAAAATGTTGGTACTATTGGTACAAAGCAATCTACGTATTCAATGCAATCCCTATCAAATAACACCAGCATTCTTCAGAGAGCTAGAACAAATAATCCTAAACTTTGTATGGAACCAGAAAAGATCCCAAATAGTCAAAGCAATCTTGAAAAGGTAAACCAAAACAGGAGGCATCACAATCCCAGACTTCAAGCTATACTACAAAGCTGTAATCATCAAGACAGTATGGTACTGGCACAAGAACAGACACTCAGCTCAGTGGAACAGAATAGAGAACCCAGAAATGGACCCAGAAACGTATGGCCAACTAATCTTTGACAAAGCAGAAAAGAACATCCAATGGCATAAAGACAGTCTCTTCAGCAAGTGTTGCTGGGAAAACTGGACAGCGGCATGCAGAAGAATGAACCTGGACCACTTTCTTACACCATACACAAAAATAAACTCAAAATGGATGAAAGACCTCGATGTAAGGCAGGAAGCCATCAACATCCTCGAGGAGAAAGCAGGCAAAACCTCTTTGATCTTGGCCGCAGCAACTTCTTACTCAACACGTCTCCAGAGGCAAGGGAAACAAAAGAAAAAATGAACTACTGGGACCTCATCAAAATAAAAAGCTTCTGCACAGCGAAGGAAACAATCAGCAAAACTGAAAGGCAACTGACAGGATGGGAGAATATATTTGCAAATAGCATATCAGATAAAGGGTTAGTATCCAAAATCTATAAAGGACTTATCAAACTCAACACCCAAAACACAAATAATCCAGTGAAAAAATAGGCAAAAGACATGAATAGACACTTCTCCAAGGAAGACATCCAGATGGCCAACCGACACATGAAAAAATGCTCCACATCACTCATCATCAGGGAAATACAAATCAAAACCACAATGAGATACCACCTTACACCTGTCAGAATGGCTAACATTAACAACTCAGGCAACAACAGATGTTGGCGAGGATGCGAAGAAAGAGGATCTCTTTTGCATTGTTGGTGGCAATGCAAGCTGGGGCAGCCACTCTGGAAAATAGTATGGAGGTTTCTCCAAAAAATAAAAATAGAACTACCCTATGACCCAGCAATTGCACTGCTAGGCATTTATCCACGGGATACAGATGTGCTGTTTCAAAGGGACACATGCACCCCCTTGTTTATAGCAGCACTATCAACAATAGCCAAAGTATGGAAAGAGCCTAAATATCCCTCGATGGATGAATGTATAAAGAAAATGTCGTCTCTCTCTCTCTCTCTCTCTCTCTATATATATATATACACACACACACACACACACACATATATATATACACACACACACACACACACACACATATATATATATACACACACACACAATGGAGTATTATATATATATATATATATATATATATATATATATATACACACAATGGAGTATTACTTGGCAATCAAAAAGAATGAAATGTTGCCATTTGCAACTACGTGGATGGAACTGGAGGGGATCATGCTAAGTGAAATTAGTCAGTTAGAGAAAGAGAAAATCATATGACTTCACTCATATGAGGACTTTAAGAGACAAAACAGATGAACATAAGGAAAGGGAAACAAAAATAATATAAAAACAGGGAGGGGGACAAAACAGAAGAGACTCATAAATATGGAGAACAAACTGAGGGTTGCTGGAGGGGTTGTGGGAGGGGGGACAGGCTAAATGGGTAAAGGGTATTATGGAATCTACTCCTGAAGTCATTTCTTCACTATATGCTAACTAATTTGGATGTAAATTTAAAAAAATAAAATTAAAACAATTAAATCTAGTTTGTCCAATATAAGTATGGCTAGTTGGTTTTCTTTTGATGTCTATTAGCATGATAGATGGTTGTCCATTGCCTCACTTTCAATCTGCAGGTATCCTTAGGTCTAAAATGACTTTCTTGTATGCAACACATAAGTGGTCTTATTTTATCCATTTTGATACCCTATGTCTTCTGATTGGGGCGTTTAGTCAATTTATATTCAGAGTGACTACTGAAAGATGTGGATTTAGTGTCATGGTATTATCTGTAGGTTTAGTGTTTGTGGTGATGTCTCTAGTCCTTTGTAGTCTTTACTGCTTTCCACTCAAAGAATCCCCCTTAGCATCTCCTGCAGGGCTGGTTTAGTGATCACGAACTCTTTTAGGTTTTGTTTGTCTGGGAAAGTCTTTGTCTCTCCTTTTATTTTGAATGACAACCTTTCTGGATAAAGGATTCTTGGCTGCAGATTTTTCCTATTCAGCATACCGAATATTTCCTGCCACTCCCTTCTGGCCTGCCTAGTTCCGGTGGACAGGTCTCCTACTATCCTTATGTGTCTACCCATGTACTTTAAGGCCCATTTGTCCCTAGCTACTTTCAGAATTCTTTCTTTATCTTTGTATTTGTCCAGTTTCACTATGATATGTCCTGGTGTTGACCTGTTTTTATTGGTTTTTGTTGGGAGTAGGCTTAGGAATTCCCTGAGCTTGCACTGATAGGTTAACAAGGCATAAAGAATTGAAAGTCATAGGATGTATACAGCCAGGTTTGGGTAAACAAGATTAGGTAAACAGGACAAAGGCCCCCAGTATAGGACAAAGGTATAGGAATATGGAATCTCAAGATGAAAACATCCAAGATGAGGCAAGAAAGATTAGATATTCAGGATGGAAATGCCCCCCCCCCCAATTTAGTACAATAAGAGAAAACTGCTTTCACATGAAGGAAGGACCAAATTAGGTAAACAGGTAAAAAAGGCTAAAGACCGCAGTGGGGCGAAGTTGCCTAGAGCGGAGCTAATTAGCAAAAGAAAAGTGCCTTGTTGACCCTGAGGTAGCATGCTCTGTCTTTCTTGTCCCCTAGGCCAGTTTAGGTGAACAGAGGTGGCACCTCATGTTTGATGTAAACAACCTTCCACCCAGCACCAGAATATTGTTTTGTATTGACCCAAACCCTAACACCACATATCTCCAAAACCCCCTTTTCCCCACGCCCATGAGTTAATGTTCATGGATTCATTGTCTCTCTGTACATGCCCATCATGCTTGTAAGCCTTCTGATCCTAATGTAAATGGAGCAAGGACCCTTACACGGGGCTCTTGTCTCCTCCTGGACATTAGGCTCTGTCACATTTTTAATCCTGCATCCCACTTTCTTGCTGGACAAGAGAGAACTCCAGACCCAGAGTCTACGACAGGTTTTGAAAGGAGTTCTCTGTGCCTCTTGGACTTGGATGCTTTTTCCTTTCCCCAGATTATGGAACTTTTTAGCTATAATTTGTTCAACTAAACCTTCCGCCCCTTTTTCTTGCTCTTCTTCTGGAACTCCTATGATACAGATGTTGGCTTGTTTTATGTAATCAGTTAGCTCTCTAATTCTCCCCTCATGATCTAGTAATTTCTTTTCTTTCTTTTTTTCAGCTTTATCATTTCCCATAATTTTATCTTCTATTTCCCATATTCTCTTGTATGCTTCTTCCGTCCTCGCTGTCACTGTATCTAGTTTATTTTGCATCTCATTTATAGCATATCTTAATTTACCGTGAATATTTCTTAGGTCTCTGATCTTTGCAGCAATAGATTCTTTGTTGTCTTCTATGCTTTTTCAAGCCCAGCAGGTAATCTTATGACTGTTGTTTTAAATTCTTGTTCAGATATATTCTCAATATCTGTTTTGAGCAATTCTCTGGCTATCAATTATTCCTGAATTTTCTTTTGATGATAGTTCTTTATTTCATCATTTTGGCCAAGTTTGTGTCTTTTAGGTGTTTTAGTAGCCTTTTATGTGTCCTGCACCTGCGAGTACTAATGTATTAAAAAGAGGTCATACATTTCCAGGGCTTGAGCTAGGAAGTGTTTTCTGGAGTGTGTTGCACATACTCTTTTGTTGTGTTCTGGCTGCTCTATCTTACTGGTCAGTCTTCTGCAAAGCTTCTCCTTGCTTGTAGCAGTGGAGTGTTTGGACCTTCAAGTAGTTGTGCTTTGATTTCTTTATTGACGCAACCCAGAAAAAAAGGAAAGGGGAGGACCCTGACCCCATACAAACAGAAAAATGAAAGGGGAGAAAAGAAGACCAAGAAGCAGATTATCAAAAGCTATAAGGCTGAATCCAGAGAGATATTAAGGAAAATAAAGAATAAGTAGATATTGAAAACGTGTAAGAAGAATAGCCTAAAAATGCCTGATTAAATACAAAAACACACAAAGAAAAGACAGAAAAAAATTATATATATATATATATATATATATATATATATATACACACACACACACAAAGAATTGACCAAAAAAATCAGAAAATATGAGCCTGATTCAAAAAAAAGAAAGGAAGAATAGGGTAGAAATAAAAAGTTAGGAGAAGACAAGAGGACAAACTGACAAACAAACAGAACAGAGAGACAAACAGACAAAGAGAAAAAAACAAAAAACGGTTGTCTGTTTGTGCCTGAGACCAGTGGCTTTGCTGGTCTGGAGGAGAGGCTGGCTGTATTTTATCTCCCCCAATTCACATACACACACCTTGATTTCAGCAAGCTGTCTCCCTCCACCTGTGGAGATCTTTCTGCCACTCCATAGATTGATTTTCTGGATGTTCCAAGCGATCTGACCTCAGTACAGTTGTGTTAGAGGGACGAGGGAAATCCCAGTCCCCCTACTTCTCTGTCATCTTAATTACCTCTCCTGTGTTTTCTACATAGAGTATTGTGTTTTCTGCAAATAGTGGAAGTTTGACTTCTTCCTTGCTGATTTGGATGCTTGTTATTTTTTGTGTTGTCTGATTGCTGATAAGACTTCCAGTACTATGAATAATAATGGTGAGACTGGACACCCTTGACTTCTTCCTGACTATAGGGAGAAGTCTCTCAATTTTTCCCTTTAGGGATGATATGAGCTGTGGGTCTTTCATATATGGCCTTTGTGATATTGAGGTATGTTCCACCTATCTCTACTTTGTTGAGAGTTTTTATACAGAATGGATGCTGTATTTTGTCAAATGCTTTTTCTGCATCTATTGAGAAAAATGTGTGGTTCTTATTATTTATTTTATTAATGTGGTTTATCACATTGATTGATTTGTGAGTATTTAACCAGGCCTGCAAGCCAGGAATAATCCCACTTGATCACAGTCAATCATTCTTGTAATATACTGTTGAATTTGATTTACTAGTATCTTGTTGATAGATTTTAAATCCATGTTCAACACGGATATTGGCCTGTAATTCTTCTTTTTAGTGGAGTCTTTTTATGGTTTTGGAAACAAGGTAATGGTGGGCTCCTAGAGTGAGTTTGGATGTTTTCCTTCCATTCTTGTTTTTTGGAACAGTTTAAGAAGAATAGGTACTGAGAATTCCTTAAATGTCTAGTAGAATTCCCCTGGGAAGCCATCTGACCCTGGACTTTTGTTTGTTGTGAGATTTTTTATTACTATTTCAATCTATTTGCTGGTTATGGGTCTGTTCAAATTTTCTCTTTCTTCCCGTCTCAGTTTCTTAGTTTGTATGTTTCTAGGAATTTATCCATTTCTTCCAGATTGCCCAGTTTGTTGGCATATAAATTTTTGTAATATTCTATTATAATTGCAATTTCTGTGGTGTTTGTTTTGATCGCTCCCCTTTCTTTTATGATTTTATTTATTTGGTTCCTTTCTCTTTTCTCTTTGATAAGTCTGGCTAGGGGGTTATCAATTTTCTTAATTCTTTGAAAGAACCAGTTCTTAGTTTCATTGATCTGTTCTACTGTTTTTTGTTTGTTTGTTTGTTTGTTTTTTCTGTTCTAGTCTTCATTATTCCTCTTCTTCTGCTGGCTTTAGGTTTTATTTGTTGTTCATTTCCTAGCTCCTTTAGGTGCAAAGACAAGTTGTATCTTTGTAACCTTTATTGATTCTTGGTGTAGGCCTGTATTGCAATATACTTCCCTCTTAAGACTGCCCTTGCTGCATCCCAATTATTTTGGACTATTGTGTTTTCATTTTAATTTGCTTCCATGTACTTATTAGTTCTCTGGCTAGCCCATTCATTCTTTAGTAGGATGCTATTTAGCTTCCAAGTATTTGTGGTCTTTCCAATTTTTTTCTTGTGGTTGACTTCAAGTTTCATTGCATTGTAACCTGAAAATATGCATGGTATCATCTCAATCTTTTTATACTTGTTGAGCTCTGATTTGTGACCCAGTATGTGATCTATTCTGGAGAATGATTCATGTGCACTCAAAAAGAAGGTGTATTCTGCTGCTTTAAGATGGAATGTTCTGAATATATCTGTGATATCCATCTGGTTCAGTGTGTCATTCACAACCATTGTTTACTTGTTGATTTTCTGTTTAGATCATCTGTCCATTGCAGTAAGTGGGGTATTAAAGTCCCCTACTATTATTGTATTATTGCCATGAGTTGCTTTATGTTTTTTTTTTATTAATTGATTTTTATTAATTGTTCCCAATTTGGAGCTCCCAATTTGAAGATTAACAATTGTTAGATCTTTTAGATGGATAGACCCCTTAGTTATGATATAGTGCCCTTCTTCATCTCTTGTTACAGGCTTTGGTTTAAAACGTAGTTTGTTGGATACAAGTATGGACTCCCTGGCTCTATTTTGGCATTCATTAGCATGATAGATGATTCTCCATCCTCTCACTTTCAATCTGTTGATGTATTTATGTCTAAAATTAGTCTCTTATAGGCTGCATATAGATGGGTGTTTTTAAAAATCTATTCTGATACCCTATGTCTTTTGATTGGAGCATTAATTCATTTTCATTCTCGGTGATTATTGACAGGTATTAGTTTAGTGCCATTGTGTTACTTGTAATGTTGGTATTTCTGGTGATGCTCTCTGGTCCATTCTAATCTTTGTTGCTTTTGGTCATTTTTTCCCCCACTCAAAGAGTCCCCCTTAATATTTTTTTAGCACTGCTTTATTGGCCATGAACTCCTTTATTTTTTGTTTCTATGGGAAACACTTTATTTCTCCTATTTTAAGTGACTGCCTTGCTGGATAGAGTATTCTCTGCTGCATAATTTTCCCATTCAGTGAATTAAATATGTCCTTCCATTCCCTTCTGACTTGTCGAGATTTTGTGGACAGATCTGAAAATATGTCTGTTTTCCTTTTTATGTTAAGGGCTATTTCTCCCTTGGTGCTTTCAAAATTCTCTCTTGTCTGTGTATTTTGTGTATTTAACTATGATATGCTTTGGTCATGGTCAGCTTTTGTCGGATTTAATGGGAATTCTCTGTGTTTCTTGGATTTTGATGTCTGTGACCTTCCCCAGGTTAGCTAGATTTTCAGATATAATTTGCTCACATAAGCCTTTTGTCCTTTTTTTTCTCTTTCTCTTCATCTTATGGGATATCTATGATACAAATGTCATTCCATTTTAATGAGTCACTGAATTCTGTAAGTCTAGCTTCGTGATTAATGACCTTTGTTTCCCTCTTCTTTAGGTTTGCATCTACGTTATAGTTTTAGTCATTTTGGCCTGACTAGATTTTAGCTCTTTTATCTCTGCAGTAATGGATCCTCTAGTGTCTTCTATGCTTTTTTCAAGCCCAGCTAGGATCCTTATGATTGCTTTAAATTCTAGTTCAGACATCTTAATTATATCTGTATTAATTAAATCGCTGGCCATCATTTCTTCCTGTTCTTTCTTTTGTGTGAATGCTTCCATCTTGTCATTTTGGAGGAGAAAAATAAAATAAAATAAAATAAAATAAAATAAAATAAAATAAAATAATTTTAAATTAAAAAAAAAATAAAAGAATCTGGATCCTAGGTCCCAAGTGTGTTGGTTTGCTTGTTAAGTGAAGCTTGATAGAAAGAAGAAGAAAGAAAAAAAAAAGAAGAAAAGAAAAGATAAAAAATTAAAATTAAAAAAAGTATAATAAAATAAATAAAATACAGCTTTTGCTCTTTCTGTGTCCAAGGCAAAAAAGGCAAAAAATAAAAACAGAAGCAAAATAACCCAACTAAATAAACAAAACAAAAAACCCGGAGGAAGCCAGATCCAGTTTTCTCTAGAGCTGAAACTTGGCAGCACTCCATGATCAGTAGACTTAGTGTGTGGAAGGCATTTGTGCTGGTCTTCTGGGGGAAGGGACCACTCTTCTGATGCTCAGGCTTACTTGCTCTAGTGGAGTTGTGCTTGGAGGGTGAAGGAGGTCAGGGTTTGATATAATGGCTCTGTTCTCCACTTGGTGTTTCTGTTTAGCTCACTGAGGTCAATCACCACTGGCTGGTGGGCTAGTGGAGAAAATGGTTTTACTTCACTCTCTAGTCTCTGGAGCAGGATGTTACACCCTCACAGATGAGTGATCAATCACTCTTCCTCTGTCCCCAGCTTCTGTCAGCTCCCTGCCTTCACCTTGTCTGTGTCCAAACTGTCCAGCTGCTAGGCAGCAATGCCCTCCTGAGTATTATTTCAAGTGTGGCTGTGTTTCAAGACCCCCCATTTTAGAGACCCCTGAGGCTTGGACCCATGCTGATCCTCTGAGGGATGGTCTTGCCACACTGTGGCCAGTGCTGGCTTGTCCCAGAAAATGGTCATGTGACTGCACAGCAGCTCAGAGTTTATGGTAAATTGCAACATACAGCTGGCACCAGGGTTTGCTGCTTTCAGTGGGTGTCTTTGTTCCTATATTGGTAAATAGGGCAGCTTTATGACACCTGTGGGTCTTTGCCTTCCAGGAGGCCATATCACCTCTACCAAATGCACTCCAAGCAAGGGAACTGCTTTTTCCCATGTGACCCAAGGGAACTTCAGACTGTGCTTTGTCCTCCTGGGGCTGCACCTTGCTTCATCGCCAGAGCACTGCCATGTGCTGGCTTCTGAAACTTCAGACTCTGCACTCTTCTGTTCATAAAAAACTGGGGTATTGAAACCCTCTCTTTTTCCCATCAATGATATTGGGGTAGTGTTTTCTTGTGCAGTCCCCTGTGCATGTTTTCACTCTCTCTTTTGTTTTCTCTCTCTCTCTCCTCTCTCTCTCTCTCTCTCTCTCTCTCTTTCTCTCTAGCTACTTTCAGGTGGAGTGCTTTTTTTGGGTGAAACCAACACACTGTTCTCTATCCCCCTCTCTCTTTCTCCTCTTCTTGAAAAAGGTTCCCATTCCTGTGTAGCACCATGGCTTTTCTCTCCCCTAATTCCCTTTTCCACACCGCATACCAGCCACATTCTCTCCATCAAATTATGCAGATTATTCTCTTAATCTTCAGATAGACTTTCCAGTTGTTTGAAATGATTTGGTATTGATCTACCTGCGTTCTAGGGATGAGACAAGGCCAGAGTACCCCTGCTACTCCACCATCTTAACTCCTCCTGCTCCCTTATGCTCAGAATTTGCTTTTGAAATTGCACTATCATTACACCCAGAAAGACAAAGTTGTCTTGTACACAATTAATATATTTTTTTATTTCTGTGGTTACTATGTTTTAATCATTTTTGCTAACTTCAATAGATTTTAAAGAGAAAGGTATATCAATTGTGACATTGTAGATAGCATAATTAGATAAGAAGAAATGAATAGGGAACAAGGTTTTCCTCCTTAGATTGTATAGGTACGTATAGTATATATTAAAAACTTATTCAGTGTAAAATTGCTCAGAAGGTTGTTGTGTGATTTACTCTATATCAACAAGAGCTGTAACTGCAATGATATTTTAAATATTTGGTATGGAAAATAAACACTTGGTTCAGAATTATAAATCATACTTTAGATAATGAAATTACTGTTTGTATACACTATACTTTATTTCCTTATTATTCATTTTTAAATTTCAGCATAGTTGACATATGATATTACATTACTTTCAGGTGTACGACATAGTGATTCAACATCTCTATACATTATGCTATGCTCATCTTAAGTGTAGCTACCATCTCTCACCACCCAACCCTATTAAAATATCATTGACTATATTGCTGATGCTCTTCCTTTTATTTCCTTGACTTATTCATTCCATAAATGGGAGCCCATGTCTCCCATTACCCATTACCCATTTTGCTCAACTCCCAACCTTCTTCCCTCTGGCAATCATTAGTTTATTCTCTGCATTTTTAGGTCGGATTCTATTTTTGTTTATTTAATCATTTTTGGTTTTTTTAGTTTACACATGTGCGTGAAATCATATAATATTTGTTTCTCAGTCTGACTTATTTCACTTAGCATAATACTAAGTCCATCCATGTTGTTGCAAATGGCAAAATCTCATCCTTTTATGGTTGCATGATATTCCATTATATAAAAATACCACTACTTTATCCATTTATCTATTGATGGGCACTTAGGTTGCTTCCATATATATATTGGCTATAGGTTGTTTCTATATATATATTGGCTATTGTAAATAATGCAGCAAAAATATATAAGCTTGCATATATCTTTTCAAATTAGTGTTTTAATTTTCTTTGGGTAAATATCCAGTAGTGGAATTACTGAAAAATATGGTATTTCTATTTTTAATGTTTTGAGGAAATTCCAAACTGCTTTCAACAGTAGCTGTACCAATTGACATTCCCACAAACAGTGCGTGAGAGGTCCTCTTTCTCTGCATCTTCACCAGCATTTATTATTTCTTTTATATTTGATTCTAGCCACCTTGCCATGTGTAAAGTGGTATCTCACTGCGGTATTGATCTGCAATTCTTTAATGATTAGTGATGTTGAACATCTTTTCGTGGGTATGTTGGCTATCTATGTGTCTTCTTTTGGGAAATGCCTATCCAGGTGTTCTGTCCATTTTTAATCAGATTATTTTGGGTTTCCTTTCAAGGCTGACTTATATAAGTTCTATATATTTTTTGGATTTAATTTATTATTGGAAATATCATTTGCAAATATATTCTCTCATTCAGTAGGTTACCTTTTTGTTTTGTTAATGATTTCCTTCACTGTGCAAAAGCTTTTTAGTTTGTGTGGTCCCAATAGTTTATTTTTGCTTTTGTTTACTTTGCCTGATGACACATATTCATTAAAAAAAAAATGTTGCTATGGTCAATATCAATAAAATTACTACATAGAGATCTTTTCAAGGATTATTATGGTTTCAGGCCTAACATTTAGGTCTTTAGTTTTGAGTTTATTTTTGTGTATGGTGTTAGAAAGTGATCCAATTTTACTCTTTTGCATTAAGGTGTCCAGGTTTCCCAGCACCGTTTATTGAAGAGACTATCCTTTCCCCATTGTATATTATTATAGATTGCTTTATTATAGATTAATTAACAATAAAAGTGTGAGTTTATTTCTAGGCTCTCTATTCTGTTCCATTGATTAATGTGTTTAGTTTAGTGCCAGTGCCATACTGTTTTGATTACTACAGCTTTGTAGTATATTTTGCAATCTGGGATTGTGATGCCTCCAGCTTTGTTTTTTTCTTCTAAAGATCACTTTGGCTATTTGGGATCTTCTGTGGTTTCATACAAAATTTAGAATTATTTGTTCTAAGACTGTGAAAAACTTCTTGGTATTTTGATAGGGATTGCATTGAATCTCTAGATTGCTTTCCAGTCATATGGAAAATTTAACAGTATAGGTTCTTCCATTTTATGAGAATGGAATATCTTTCTATTTGTTTGTGTCATCTTCAGTTTCTGTCATCAATGTTTTATAGTTTTCAGAGTACAAGTCTTTCACCACCTGCCTAGGTATTTTATTAATTCAGGACCAACTGTAAGTGAATTGTTTTCACAATTTCTCTTTATGCTACCTTGTTATTAATGTATAGAAACACTACCAATTTCTGGCTATTAACTTTGTACTCAAACTTTACCGAATTCATTTATTACATCTAGTATTTTTTGATAAAGTCTTTATGGTCTTTTATGTATATTATCATGTCATCTGAAAATAGTGACAATTTAACTTCTTCCTTACCAATATGTATGTCTATTACTTCTGTTAGTTGCCTGAATACTGCAAATAGTACTTCAAGTATTATGTTGAATAAAAGTGGAATAAACGTTATTGTATTATCCCTGATCTTACAGGATGAGCTCAGTCTATCAACACTGAATATGGTTAGCTGTGGGTTTTTCACATATAGCCTTTATTAGGTTGAGGAATGTTCCTTCTAAAATGGGGTAAATGGGTAAGGGACATTAAGGAATCTACTCCTCAAATCATTGTTTCACTATATGCTAACTAATTTGGATGTAAATTTAAAAAAAAATTAAATTAAAAAAAAGATCATATTAGCTGTGTGTCTTTCATATGGGGCCTTTATGATGTAGAGGTGTGTTCCTTGTATCCCTACTTTCTTGGAGGTTTTCATCAGGAAAGAATGCTGTATTTTGTCAAATGCTATTTCTCCATCTGTTGAGAGGATCATAAGTTCTTATCCTTTCTTTTATTAATGTGTTATATCACGTTCATTGATTTATACATATTGAACCAACCGTGCAGCCCAGGAATAAATCCCACTTGATTGTGGTGAATAATTCTTTTTTTTAATATTTATTTTTGAGACAGCACAAGTGGGCGAGGGGCAGAGAAAGGGAGACAAGGGATCAAAGAGGGCTCTGTGCTGACAGGCTGACAGCAGCAAACCAATGTGGGGCTCGAACTCATGAATGGCAAGATCATGACCTGAGCTAAGGTCGGACACTTAACTGGCTGAGCCACCCAGGTGCCCCCCACATTCTTTTAATACACTGTTCGATTTGTTTTTGTTAGTATCTTGTTGAGAATTTTTGCATTACTATTCATCTGGGTATTGGTCTGTATTCTCCTTTTTAGTGGGGTCTTTGTCGGCTTTTGGAGTCAAGGTAATGTTGACTTCATTGAATTAGTTTGGAAGTTTTCCTTCCATTTCTATTTTTTTTTTTTGGAACAGTTTTGAAAGAATAGGTATCAATTTTTCTTTCAATGTTTGGTAGAATTCACCTGGGAAGCCATCTGACACTTGACTCTTGTTTGTTTGGAAATTTTTTATTACTGATTCAATTTATTTGCTTGTTATGTGTCTGTCTGTTCAAATTTTCTATATTTTCCTGTTTCATTTTTGGTGATTTTTATGTTTCTAGGAATTTATCCATTTCTTCCAGATTGCCCAAATTGTTGGCATATTATTGCTCATAATATTCTCTTATAATTGTTTTGTATTTCCTCAGTCTTGATTATTATCTCTCCTCTTTCATTCGTGCTTTTATTGTTTGGTTTTTTTTTTTCTCCTGAGAGTAATGCTATGTTAAGAAAGGGTTATAGACTGTGCAGGGCTTGGCACTTCAGGACGTGTTTCTGGTGTATGCTTTGTGCACTCTACTGTTGTGATTTTGCTGCTCTTTCTCCGGGGTTAGTACCCTCCAGAGTTCCTCCTTGTTTGCTGTGTGGAGTGTTTGTACCTTTAAGTAGGTGTGCTTTGGTTTTATTGTTGTTGTTGTTGTTGTTAAAATAAGCCTAATTGAAACAACTTGATATAGAAGAAGAGAAAAGGAAAAGGAAAACAAATACTAAATATACAACAAAAATCTATAAGCTGATTCTAAAAAAAGAAATCAGAAAAAAAGAAGAGGACTGATCCAAAAAATGAGAAATGGAAATGAAACAAACAAACAAACAAACAAACAAAAACAAGTGGGCAAAAACTATAAGACTCATTTAAAAAAAGAAAGAGAAAAAAAAATAAAGCATGGTCATATTTCCACCAGAACTGAATTTGACACTTTGGAGCACTCTATGATCAGTTGACTTGGTGCCTATGAGGTCATGAGGCATGGGGGGGAGGGGCACTCTGTTGGTCCTCTTGAAGAGAAGCCTGCTATGCTGGCTCACAGTCAGACCTGCCTGAGTGAAGATATCCCTGCAGGGTGCAGGGGGGAGGGGTTTGTTGTATGCTGATCCAGCCTTCACTGGGGATACTGTCTTGCTTGCTGAAGTCTGACCCTGCTGGTGAGCACTGGGTAGTGGAAGATGAGGTCACCTTTCTCTCTTGTTCCCCGGTAGGGGAGCTCATGCTGCTCATGTAGCCCTCATAGACAAGTCAATAATCTCCCCTCCTGTGTCCCAGGCTCTGTCAGATACCTGCCCTCAACTGTTCTGTGCCCAGGGTGTTGAAACCCCTGGTGCCACAGCTCTCTTATGTTTTATCTCTGGCACATGACTAAGATTCAAAACTCCAGATTTTAAAGGATCCGGCAAGTCATGGACCCATTCCACTCTTCCAGATGAGAGCTTTGCAGTGCTGCTCCTAGAGTAGTTCTGTCCCAGAAAATCAGTCACATGGTTGGTCAGGTGCCTGGAGTTTATGGTGAAGCACACCAAAAAGCCATCACCACCTTATCTGCCCTCTGCCTGTTCTTCTGTCTCCTGCTGTTGGATGGCCACTCAATGGCACCAGCTGGGTCTTTTGCCCTTGGATAGGCAAAATGCCTTCTTCCAAATGCACTCAGGATGGGGAACATTCTATCCCAGTGCTCCCAGTGAGACCCAGGGGATCCCCACCCCATGCTGTCTGTCCACTCTCTGCTATTGGGTCTCCCTTCCTTCTCCCTAGGAGCAATTACATCAGCTCTAACTTTCCCAAACAATTCCAACAAATGGTTCAGACTTTCACACACTCAGAATTTCAGCTCCACTATTTTCAAGAACTTGTGATAGTTATTTCCTCCTGATTCCCAGTCAATGGTTTTTTGGGGTGCACCAACCCAGTGTGCTGCTCTCTCTCCCCCTTTCTCTCCTGTCTGCAAAAAGTGCTCCCTCCCCTCTGTGACCCTTTGGATTTTCTCTCCCCCAATTCACCTCAACATATTGTGTATCTGAAATGTTCTCTCTCTCAAATTATGCAGACTGTTCTCTTAATCTTCAGATCAACTTCCTAGTTTTGATTTTCAAAATGATTTAATGTGGATCTAGCTGTGTTCCAGGGATGAGACAAGCCCAGGGTCCCATTACAACTCTACCATCTTTACTCCTTCTCCTAATTATTTTACCTCTTAAAGGTTTAGGAGTGAGTAGACCATGAGTATTTTAAGGTCATATCAACTCAGTATGTCTCAAAATTTTATTTAAAAATCAAGACACAGTTCTTACTAACTTCAAAAAAGCTCACTCTTCAAGAAAATTAATAGTTTATTCTATGGCTTTATTCCTTGTTGCTAAGTTAATAATAACAATGAAGGAATATGCAGATTTGATTTTGCAATTTTTTGGCCAAATTTTATCAGATTGACAATGAAAATGCCTTTTATAAATTCATTTAACAAACATTGTTAAAACATTTATTGTGTGCTTGATATTGTAATCGGCCAAAAAAAATTTAGAAATACACGCTATTACCTCCATACACTTCCTATTGCTTCCTCTTTTTTTTTTTTTTTTTTTTTAACTAACTGTATTTGGGATCAAACTTTGTGGTTTTCTTCTTTTTTAAGTTTATTTATTTTTGAGAGAGAGAGAGAGAGAGAGTGAGAGTGAGGGAGCATGGGAGGAGCAGAGAGGAGGGAAAGATAATCCCAAGCAGGCTCTGCACTGTCAGCCAATGCATGGCTAGAACTAGGAACCAAACCATGAGATCATGACCTGAGCTGAAATGAAGAGTCTGACACTCAACCAACTGAGCCACCCAGGCGCCCCTGTGGTTATCTATATATTAGGAGAAAGTGTCAAGTTTTTATCTCAGATTAAATTAAAAAAATTGAGTCTCCCAGTTTCACTAAGCAATTTTGCCATTAAATAACTTGTTAACTTTCAGATATACTTTTATTTTCACTCAGTTCATGTATTAAAATTTAGCTATTACACTTTTATCATAGCTATATGTCTGTATAATTTTAGCAAATAAATTTCACTCTCCTAAATAACGATTCTAACTTTCCCAAACAAAGCATTTTAATTTTTTTTAGTTTTTTTTTAATATTTTGTCCTAATATGTATTTGTATATAATATAATTGTTGATTTTTTAAAATTCAAATTAAGTTTTAGATCTGATAGCTAACTTGGAAGCTACCTGTGGGATACAAAAATATATTCACAGAAAGTAGTTTTCTTTGGTTAAAACATTGTTAGCATTTTCTCTCATGGGAGATATTCAAAATTTTATGGACAACTAACCAAAATAGTTTTGTATTTCTGCAAACATAAGATTGCCAAAATCTAAAGTATGTTACGTGGAATTTAATCATCTAGAGGAAGTAAAGGAACAAAACATGTCTGCTAAATTAATTAACAAACTGCAATAGAGACAACTAGAAACTTTCTATCAGGCTGAGTCATATACCTCTGCAGGTTACACCCAACATGTATTATTTAAAAATGGATAGTGCACAGGAATTACAATTATCTAGAGTTTTATGTTTAGTAATAACTTTTTCAAGGTTATACATTACTTTTGGAATCCATTAAGAATGAAAGTTATGATATTATTTAAATATAAATAAAAATATTTTTTGCTGTTGATATTATCTATATAAAATATTTTTCTTTACTTGAAATCATATATATATATATGTATATGAAAAACAGTTGCAAAAAATAATTCCAATAGAATTTACAAAAACACTCACATTTGTTATACATGAATAGAGAGAATTTGATGATGAACATTTTTAAATATCAGTATACTTACAGATTAGTAAGAAAGATACAGCTTCATCAAATGATCCCGAGACAGCAACTTGCATGGAAGTTTGTGGTAACAACTAAGCGACCAGTGTGGCTGAATGAAGAAAGCATGGTGGATCATGGTAAGAGATGAAATTAGAGAAAACATCTGTAGGTCACCATTAGACTTTTGTTTTTATTCTGCCTAGAGTGGAAAGATATTAGAGAATTTTCAGCAGAAAATTGATATGATTTACCTTATGTCTTTTTAAAGATAAACATTGTAGAGTATAAACTGTAGGAAGCAAGAGTGAAAGTAGGTAGACTATTTAAGATAGTAGTGGCTTGGACAATGAAAATAGAAGAGGAAGCGATAAAAAGTAATTGGTTTTTTGATATCATCCAAAGGTATAGCCAATAAGATATGCTGGTGGAGTAAACTCAGTGTATGAGAAAAAAACAAGTGTAATTGCAAGATTTTTAACTTAAAGAATTAGATAGGGTTGCCATTTACTGAGACTAGGAAAACTACAGGTCAACCAGTTTAAGGGGGAGGTTAGAATTTATTTTTAGTCAGAATACTTTAGAGATATTAGACAACTAAGTGAGGGCATTGAGTAGGCAGTTGAATAGGTGAGGTCAGGACTAGAGATATAAATTTGAGATTTATAAGTGTATAATTAAATTTTCAAGTCATGAGGTCAAATAATTTTCCAAGGAAGTGAATGTAAAGAAGAGAAGTACTTTAAAAACCAAGCACTGAACACCCAAATAATTAGAGGCTGAAAATATGAACAAGAATCATATTTATTTAGATCTGCTTTTCATAATAATTTTGTAGTAATGATAAAAGAAGAGTTGATATTTTTAAGATATTTTTAGAAAGAAAATTACATTTACATACTGTTGTTGAAAATATGTTTATTAGTTATTGGCTGTTGTGTAAAATATTTCCTAAAAAACTGCATCTTAAAACAATACACATTTGTTATCTCAGTTTTTTGTGAGTTAGAAATTCAGGAGTGGGCTAGATGGGTGGTTCTGGCTTGAGATTTCTCAGGAGATTGCAGTTGAAGACAGTGTCTAGGGCTCCTAGTGGATCCACTTCCAAGGTGGGTCACTCACATGGAGGTTTAGCGGATAATCTCAGTATCTTGCTATTGGCATGAGGCTCCATTTATTCACAACATGGACCTCTCCATAGATTTCATTAAGCATCCTGATAAACATGGCAGCTGAATTCACCCATGAAGAATGATACAAGAGAAAAAGAAAAAAAATGCTTTCCACTGTATAGTGTCAGAAATCACACTTCATCACTTTTTGTCACACTGTATTTGAAGGGGGAATTACTAAGTATAGTTCACAACCAAAGGTGCAAAACTTGGCTCCTTCCTTTTAAGGGGAGGTGTAGCCAAGATTTTGTATACTTATTTTAAAATCTCAACAAGGTGGATTGGTAAAAAGTATTTTTCAGAAAGGAATAGAGAAATGTCTGTAAAAATTTTAACTGTATATACCATTTTATTCAATAATTCAATTTCTAAAAATTAATCCTACTTAACAGATTCACAAAAACAGGCATATATATTCTGTGTGTCTGTGTGTCTGTGTGTAATGTGTATGTGAGAGAGAGAGAAAATGAAAGAGACATAGTTTTATATGCTTGCAGCAAAATTTATAGTAGTAAATAATTAGATACAACTTTAATTTTAAAGAAGCATATGAATTAATTATAGTGCATTTATATAATATACAGAAAATAAAAGAATGAGAACTGTATGCACTGGAATAAGGAGAGAAATGACAAAATATAAATCATAATAAATTTTACTGAGGTATAATTAACATACAATGTTTTATTATTTTCAGTGTACCAACTTATTGATTAAACAACTCTATACACTAATGAATGCTCACCACGATAAGTGCAGTCACCATCTGTCACTGTACAATGTTATTACAATATTATTGACTATATTCTCTATGATGTACTTTTTGTCTCTGTGACTTATTTGCTTTATAACTGGAAGCTTGTAACTCTTAATTCCTTTTATCTATTTCATTCATCCCCTCACCCACCATCACTCTGGCAACCACTAGTTTATTCTATTTGAGTTTTTGCTTATTTTTATGTCTTTGTTCTTTTGTTTTTAAGATTATACCTATAAGTAAAATTATATGATATTTGTGTTTCTCTGACTTATTTCACTTAACATTATTCCCTGCACATCAATTTGTGTTATTGCATGCAAATAGTAAGATCTCATTCTTTTTTATGGATTAGTAACATTCCATTGTCTCTATACACCAATTGTACTATGAAAACTAATAAAACATGGATGAAAGAAGTTGAGGATAGCACAAAGTAATGGAAAGAAATTCTATAATCATGGATTCAAGAACAATTTGTTATAATGTCTATACTATCCAAAGATATTGGCACATTAAATGCAATCCCTATCAAAATATCAACAGCATTTTCCCAAAAATAGAACAAAAACTCCTAAAATTTATTTGGATCCACAAAATATCCTGAATGTTCAAAAGAATTCTGAAAAATAAAAGCAAAGCTGGGGTATCACAATTCCAGACTTCACGATGTATTATAAAGCTGTAGTGATCAAACAAGTAATGAAACTAGCACAAAAATAGACACATAGATCAATAGAACAGAAAAGAAAACCAAAAAATAAACCCATAATTATATGGTGAATTGATCTTTGGCAAAGTAGCAAATAATATCCAATGGGGAAAAAAAAAGTCTTTTCAACAAATGGCGTTGAGAAGACTGGTCAGCTACATGCAAGAGAATAAAACTGGACCATACACAATATAAACTGAAAATGGATTAAAAACCTAAACATGAAACCGTAAAAATCCTAAAAGCCATCTTAGGCATTAATGTCTCTGACATTGGCCATAGAAATATTTTTCCAGCAACATATTTCTAGGTATCTTTCCCAGGGCAGGGGAAATATATCTGTTAAATTCATCTGTTCTAGTATCATTCAAAGTCATTGTTTCTGTGATTTTTCTGTTTAGATGATCTGTCCATTGATGTAAATGGGGTGTTAAAGTCCCCTACTATTATTATATTATTATCAATTAGTTCCTTTATGATTGTTATTAACTGTTTTACTTATTATTTATTTACTTATTTATTTATTTATTTATTTATTTATTTATTTTATTTGGGTGCTGCTATGTAGGGTGCATAAATATTTACAAATCTTTATCTTGTTGGATTTTCTCTTTTAGTATTATATACTGTTGTATTTTGTCATAGTCTTTGTTTTAAAATTGATTTTGTCTGATGTAAGTATTGCTACCCTGGCTTTCTTTCCAAATCCATTTGCATGATAGATGTTTCTCCACCCCCCTACTTTCCATCTGTAGGTGTATTTAGGTCTGAAACGAGTCTCTTGTAAAGAGCATTTGGATGGACCTTCTTCTTTTATCCATTCTCTCACCCTATGTCTTTTTATTGGCATATTTTGTCCATTTACATTCAAAGTAACTATTGATAAATCTGCATTTATTGCTATTTTGTCACTTGTTTTGTGGCTGTTTTGTAGTTTTTATCTCATCCTTTCTTCTTTCTCTTTTCCACGGGTTGTTGCTTTTCTTTAGTGATATACTTGGATTCTTTACTCTTTATGTTTTGCAAATCTAGTACTTTTTTTATTGTAGCCTATATTAGCTTATGGTCACTTAATTTTAAACTCATTCTTTACCCTTCTTTCTACATTTTAGATTTTGGTATCATATTCTACATATTTTTATCTTGTGTTTGCCTTGACTGATTTTTACAAGTATATATATGTATATTTAAGTATATATAAGTGTATATATATATATATAAAATATATATTTAAGTATATATACAAATATAATTATAAGTATATATAAATATATATAAGTATATAAGTATATATATGTATTTTTTTTTCTCTTGTGCTTCATTTTTTTTTTTTACTTTTACTTACAGTTTTTGTTTTCCACTAACAAAGTTTCTATTAACATTTCTTGTATGGTTTGTTTAGTGTTCAAAAATTCTTTTAACTTTTGTTGTCTGTGAAACTCTTTATCTTCTTGTCTATTCTGAATGATAGCCTTAGTGGATAGAATATTCTTAGCCACAGATTTTTTCCCTTTCAGCACTTTGGACATACTGTGCCATTAATTTTTGTCTGCAAATTTTCTGCTGAAAAATCAGCTGTTAGTCTTATGGGATTTCCTTTGTATGTAACTATCTTCTTTTCTCTTGAAACATTTAAAATTTATTCTTTATCACTATTATTTGCCATTTCAGTTACTTTGTGTCTTGGTGTGGACCTTCTTAAGTTGATTTTTTTAAGGGATCTTTTTGCCTCCTGAATCTGAATCTCTGTTTTCTTCACCAGATTAGAGTTTTAGCTATTATTTTTTTCAAATACATTTTCTGTTCTTACTCTCCCTTCTTCTGGGATCCCTATTATGCAAATATTATTGTGCTTGATGAAGTCACTGAATTCTCTAACTCTGTTCTCGGTATGTAATATTTGATTGTCTCTCATGTGTTCAGCCTGATAGCTTTCCATTACTCTATTCTAGAGGTCATGGATATGTTCTACTTCCTATAGCCTACTATTTATTCCACCTATTGTATTTTTAATGTCATTTATTGTGTCATTCAACTCTGTTTTTAAATGTCTTTTTCAAGTGTCTCACTGATGTCCTCCACCCTTTTTGGAAGTCCAGTGAGTATCTTTAAAATAATTACTTTAAATTCTCTATCAGGCATATTATCTATTTTTCACTTACATCTCCTGCTGTGATCTTGTCCTGTTCTTGCATTTGGGATATATTTCTCTGTCTTTTTATTTGTTCTACTTGTCTGTGTCTGTGTTAGGAGAGTCAGATATGTATTCTGCTCTTAAAAGTAGTAGCTTTATGACGAAGAGGTCTTATAGTACCCTGCAGTGCAGTATCACATGTTCTCCATTATCTGACATTTCAAGGTAGTCTCCTATGTGTGTTGTTTGTGTCCTGCTGTTGTTTCTGAGTCACTTTTTTCTTACAATACAGATGTCTACACTGACCCTCTGCCTGTTATGGGCTATGCTTGTTTTCTGGTTTTAGTGAAACCCAAGCAGGCTTGCTGAGTGGGGATGACCACAGGGCTGTGGGTGTGGTGTTACCACCACTAGCTGAGATGCTAGTCTAAGGCCGGATCTCATAAATGTGGTAGTTTCTAGGGGCTCAAGGTGCAGTGCTAATGGAGGTAGCCAGGAGCACGGTGCATTGAGGAGGTGGTGGTGGTTGGTGGTGAGGCATGTGGAAGAGGTAGCCAGGGTCACCATGCATGGAGGTGACAAGAGCAGTTGGGGCACTGGCATCCTGGCTGTCCCCGTGCTGTATGCTGAATTCAAAACCTACAGGCTCAAAGTCCCACTAGTTATACAAAGTCAGGGAATTCAGCCCTCTGTTTTCAAAGTCAAACAATATAGGGATTTGTCTTCCCTCTGTGGGCTCCCTGCTGCTTTCCTCTCTCCATGTCTTCAGCTCCCTCCCTCTTGCAGGAAGCTCTCAACCACTGTTTCTGTCCTTCCTAACCTTTCACATGCTGCTTCTTCTCTGCATTTATTTGTGCTGTTTATTCTGTCAGTTTTTGGTCCATCTCTGTTTTATTTACATGGAAGCGAGTGATATCTAGTTGTAAACATGTGATGGGGTGAACTTAGGGTCCTTCTAGTCCTCCATCTTCCCAAGCTTCTTGCACAACATTTTCTATGGTGGATTTGTAAAAATAAACAATAGCACACATGAATTTAAGTGATATATTGAACAAATATAACTAATGAGGTGTAGTCATAAAATAATTTTATTTTTATCATCCTTGTAACTTTGTGTTTTATTCATTGAACAGAAAATTTGAGCCAGCAACATGAATTTTTTGATAATTTTTCAGTTATA
The DNA here is from genome assembly GCF_018350195.1 of Panthera tigris. NCBI lineage: Eukaryota > Metazoa > Chordata > Mammalia > Carnivora > Felidae > Panthera > Panthera tigris. Next base: position 72,808,517 of record NC_056677.1, on the reverse strand, counting down.
ACAATAATTTTTAGTCATTAATTAAAATATTTAGTCTCATATGATAGTAACAAACCAGGCCTGCTGAAAGCTCAACACTTGCAATGGGAATGGGGATATGGACTATGACTTCTTTTGTCTTTGCATAATATCTATAATCCTTATTTCCTAGTGTCTATCCCTGCTTTCTCACCTCTCTAGGATTGGATCATGAAGAGACTGAAGAGATAAATGAGTAGTAAAATTCTTACCTGACTAACAATGATATATTCACTTTACAATTAGTCTCTGGGTCTGGCAGACTTTTAATGCATCCTGATTTTCATGAGGGCTTTTAGTTCTTCAGAATCATGCAACCCACTCACCCATTACTGAGATCTCTCAACTACAATTCCCTTGACATGAGTAAATGCTGTCCCATTCTGGTAAGGTGCTTTTAACTCTTTCCAGAGGCAACTGACACAAAAATTTCCAGCTTATTTCACAAATATCTTCTTGCTCCATCAGTTATTCTCTTGGAAATTATATCTAAGACATTCTTTTTTTTTAATATAAAATTTATCATCAAATTGGTTTCCATACAACACCCAGTACTCATCCCAAAAGGTGCCCTCCTCAATACCCATCACCCACCCCTCCCTCCCTCCCACACCCCATCAACCCTCAGTTTTTTCTCAGTTTTTAAGAGTTTCTTATGATTTGGCTCCCTCCATCTCTAACCTTTCGTTTTTTTTTTTTCCTTCCCCTCCCCCATGGTCTTTGGGTAAGTTTCTCAGGATCCACACAAGAGTAAAAATATATGGTATCTGTCTTTCTCTGTATGACTTATTTCACTTACCATAACACTCTCCAGTTCCATCCATGTTGCTACAAAAGGCCATGTTTCAATCTTTCTCATTGCCAAGCAGTATTCCATTGTGTATATAAACCACAGTTTCCTTATCCATTCATCAGTTGATGGACATTTAGGCTCTTTCCATAATTTGGCTATTGTTGAAAGTGCTGCTATAAACATTGGGGTACAAGTGCCCCTATGCATCAGCACTCCTGTAACCCTGGGGAAATTCCTAGCAGTGCTATTGTTGGGTCATACGGTAGATCTATTTTTAATTTTTTGAGGAACCTCCACACTGTTTTCCAGAGTGGCTGCATCAGTTTGCATTCCCACCAACAGTGCAAGAGGGTTACCATTTCTCCACATCCTCTCCAGCATCTATAGTCTCCTGATTTGTTCATTTTAGCCACTCTGACTGGCATGAGGTGCTATCTGAGTGTGGTTTTGATTTGTATTTCCTTGATGAGGAGCAACATTGAACATCTTTTCATATGCCTGTTGGACAACTGGATGTCTTCTTTAGAGAAGTGCCTATTCATGATTTCTGCCTGTTTCTTCACTGGATTATTTGCTTTTCAGTTATGGAGTTTGGTGAGCTCCTTATAGATTTTGGATACTAGCCCTTTGATATGTCATTTGAAAATACCTTTTCCCATTCCATTGGCAAAGCTAACCAAACATGTAAAAGATCTGTATGCTGAAAGCTATAGAAAGATTATGAAGGAAATTGAAGAAGATATAAAGAAATGGAAAATACATTCCGTGCTCATAGATTGGAAGAATAAATATTGTTAAAATGTCAATACTACCCAAACCTATCTACACATTCAATGCAATCCCAATCAAAATTGCACCAGCATTCTTCTCGAAGCTAGAACAAGCAATCCTAAAATATGTATGGAACCACAAAAGACCCTGAATAGCCAAATACTGAAGAAGAAGACCAAAGGGGGAGGTATCACAATCTCCGACGTTAGCCTCTACTACAACGCTGTAATCATCAAGACAGCATGGTATTGGCACAAAAGGAGACACATAGACCAATGGAATAGAACAGAGACCCCAGAATTAGACCCACAAAAGTATGGCCAACTAATCTTTGACAAAGCAGGAAAGAATATCCAATGGAAAAAAAAGACAGTTTCTTTAACAAATTGTGCTGGGAGAACTGGACAGCAACATGCAGAAGGATGAAACTAGACCCCTTTCTTACACCATTCACAAAAATAAACTCAAAATGGATGAAGGACCTGAATGTGAGACAGGAAACCATCAAAACCCTAGAAGAGAAAGCAGGAAAAACCTCTCTGACCTCAGCCACAGCAATTTCTTACTTGACACATCTCCAAAAGCAAGGGAATTGAAATAAAAAATAAACTATTGGGACCTCATGAAGATAAAAAGCTTCTGCACTGCAAAGGAAACAATCAACAAAACTAAAAGGCAACCAACGGAATGGGAAAAGATATCTAAGATGTTCTTTTGTCAACTCTCTCACGTTTGGCCTACATGCAGTTTATGAGAACCATAATCTCATCCTTTTTTTTGAGAGATTCTGGTTCTGTGGTTGTTTTCCAATTGCCATTGGTAGTGTTAATGCTCCAGTGCTTCCAAGTTGCTCTCATAGTGGACTGAGCATAAAAGCTCAGTGGAGAAGTTGGAAGATAACAGGCACTTGAAGCTGTCTCTATGCGTAGGAACTGTTTACATCAGTGTTAAATAAACTCAGAGGTGGACTGAGAGCATATAGGACAGAGAATCAACAGGCTCTTTCATATGTTGCAAACAGAAGTCTATATTTTCCCAAAATCTATTTTTTTTTCAAAAACCTATTTCTTTTTTGCACCCATTATCAGTAAATGGAAAGAAAATCAACAACCAACCATGCATTTGATTAAATCTCAAATCTGAGAGCCATACATTATTCTTTTTTTTCCCCCTTCTAACCCCATATGCAAACAGCAATTAAGTACTACCAGTTCTATGTAAGTATCCTGAATCCATTTCAACTACACTAGAATACCTTTGTGGACTCCATTATCTTTACTAAATTCATTGTACTAATCTTTAGTTTGTTCCCTTCTGATTTGTGCTCCACATTATACCTCAAGTGATTTTCCTGAAATGTAGATTTGATTATATATGTCATCAGTTTAAAACCTTTCCGGATTTTGTATTACATGTGCCTATGTGATTTGATCTCTATTTCTTCCTCCAACCTTGTCTTTTATCACTCTCTACCTTAAACATTACACTCTAAGGATACTAAATATGTTTAGTTTTCTTTTTCTTTTTTCTTTTTTCTTTTTATTTTTATTATTTATTTATTTATTTTTTTATTTATTAATATATGAAATGTACTGTCAAACTGGTTTCCATACAACACCCAGTGCTCATCCCAAAAGGTGCCCTCCTCGATACCCATCAACCACACTACGCTCCCTCCCACCCCCCATCAACCCTCAGTTTGTTCTCAGTTTTTAAGAGTCTCCTATGCTTTGGCTCTCTCCCACTCTAACCTCTTTTTTTTTCCTTCCCCTCCCCCATGGGTTTCTGTTACGTTTCTCAGGATCCACATAAGAGTGAAACCATATGGTATCTGTCTTTCTCTGTATGGCTTATTTCACTTAACATAACACTGTCCAGTTCCATCCACGTTGCTACAAAAGGCCATATTTCATTTTTTCTCATTGCCACGTAGTATTCCATTGTGTATATAAACCACAATTTCTTTATCCATTCATCCGTTGATGGACATTTAGGCTCTTTCCATAATTTGGCTATTGTTGAGAGTGCTGCTATAAACATTGGGGTACAAGTGCCCCTATGCATCAGTACTCCTGTACCCCTTGGATAAATTCCTAGCAGTGCTATTGCTGGGTCATAGGGTAGGTCTATTTTTAATTTTCTGAGGAACCTCCACACTGCTTTCCAGAGCGGCTGCACCAATTTGCATTCCCACCAACAGTGCAAGAGGGTTCCCGTTTCTCCACATCCTCTCCAGCATCTATAGTCTCCTGATTTCTTCATTTTGGCCACTCTGGCTGGCGTGAGGTGATATCTGAGTGTGGTTTGGATTTGTATTTCCCTGATAAGGAGCGACGTTGAGCATCTTTTCATGTGCCTGTTGGCCATCCGGATGTCTTCTTTAGAGAAGTGTCTATTCATGTTTTCTGCCCATTTCTTCACTGGGTTATTTGTTTTTCGGGTGTGGAGTTTGGTGAGCTCTTTATAGATTTTGGATACTAGCCCTTTGTCCGATATGACATTTGCAAATATCTTTTCCCATTCCATTGGTTGCCTTTTAGTATTGTTGGTTGTTTCCTTTGCTGTGCAGCTTTTTATCTTCCTAAGGTCCCAGTAATTCACTTTTGCTTTTAATTCCCTTGCCTTTGGGGATGTGTCGAGTAAGAGATTGCTACGGCTGAGGTCAGAGAGGTCTTTTCCTGCTTTCTCCTCTAAGGTTTTGCTGGTTTCCTATCTCACATTCAGGTCCTTTATCCATTTTGAGTTTATTTTTGTGAATGGTGTGAGAAAGTGGTCTAGCTTCAACCTTCTGCATGTTGCTGTCCAGTTCTCCCAGCACCATTTGTGAAAGAGACTGTCTTTTTTTCCATTGGATGTTCTTTCCTGCTTTGTCAAAGATGAGTTGGCCATACGTTTGTGGGTCTAGTTCTGGGGTTGCTATTCTATTCCATTGGTCTATGTGTCTGTTTTTATGCCAATACCATGCTGTCTTGATGATGACAGCTTTGTAGTAGAGGCTAAAGTCTGGGATTGTGATGCCTCCTGCTTTGGTCTTCTTCTTCAAAATTACTTTGGCTATTCGGGGCCTTTTGTGGTTCCATATGAATTTTAGGATTGCTTGTTCTAGTTTCGAGAAGAATGCTGGTGCCATTTTGATTGGGATTGCATTGAATGTGTAGATAGCTTTGGGTAGTATTGACATTTTGACAATATTTATTCTTCCAATCCATGAGCAGGGAATGGCATTCCATTTCTTTATATCTTCTTCAATTACCTTCATAAGCTTTCTATAGTTTTCAGCATACAGATCTTTTACATCTTTGGTTAGATTTATTCCTAGGTATTTTATACTTCTTGGTGCAATTGTGAATGGGATCAGTTTCTTTATTTGTCTTTCTGTTGCTTCATTGTTAGTGTATAAGAATGCAACTGATTTCTGTACATTGATTTTGTATCCTGCAACTTTGCTGAATTCATGTATCAGTTCTAGCAGACTTTTGGTGGAGTCTATCAGATTTTCCATGTATAATATCATGTCATCTGCAAAAAGCGAAAGCTTGACTTCATCTTTGCCAATTTGGATGCCTTTGATTTCCTTTTGTTGTCTGATTGCTGATGCTAGAACTTCCAGCACTATGTTACACAACAGCGGTGAGAGTGGGCATCCCTGTCATGTTCCTGATCTCAGGGAAAAAGCTCTCAGTTTTTCCCCGTTGAGGATGATGTTAGCTGTGGGCTTTTCAGAAATGGCAATTATGATGTTTAAGTATGTTCCTTCTATCCCGACTTTCTCAAGGGTTTTTATTAAGAAAGGGTGATGGATTTTGTCAAAGGCCTTTTCTGCATCGATTGACAGGATCATATGGTTCTTCTCTTTTTTTTTTTTTTGTTAATGTGATGTATCACGTTGATTGATTTGTGAATGTTGAACCAGCCCTGCATCCCAGGAATGAATCCCATGTGATCATGGTGAATAATTCTTTTTATATGCTCTTGAATTCGATTTGCTAGTATCTTATTGAGAATTTTTGCATCCATATTCATCAGGGATATTGGCCTGTAGTTCTCTTTTCATGCTGGGTCTCTGGTTTAGGAATCAAAGTAATACTGGCTTCATAGAATGAGTCTGGAAGTTTTCCTTCCCTTTCTATTTCTGGGAATATCTTGAGAAGGATAGGTATTATCTCTGCTTTAAGCGTCTGGTAGAACTCCCCTGGGAAGTCACCTGGTCCTGGACTCTTAAACTTGTTGGGAGATTTTTGATAACCGATTCAATTTCTTCGCTGGTTATGGGTCTGTTCAAGCTTTCTATTTCCTCCTGATTGAGTTTTGGAAGTGTGTGGGTGTTTAGGAATTTGTCCATTTCTTCCAGGTTGTCCAATTTGTTGGCATATAATTTTTCATAGTATTCCCTGATAATTGTTTGTATCTCTGAGGGATTGGTTGTAATAATTCCATTTTCATTCATGAGTTTATCTATTTGGGTCATCTCCCTTTTCTTTTTGAGAAGCCTGGCTAGAGGTTTGTCAATTTTGTTTATTTTTTTCAAAAAACCAACTCTTGGTTTCGTTGATCTGCTCTACAGTTTTTTTTTTTTTTTAGATTCTATATTGTTTATTTCTGCTCTGATCTTTATTATTTCTCTTCTTCTGCTGGGTTTAGGCTGCCTTTGCTGTTCTGCTTCTATTTCCTTTAGGTGTGCTGTTAGATTTTGTATTTGGAATTTTTCTTGTTTCTTGAGATAGGCCTGGATTGCAATGTATTTTCCTCTCAGGACTGCCTTCGTTGCGTCCCAAAGCGTTTGGATTGTTGTATTTTCATTTTCGTTTGTTTCCATATATTTTTTAATTTCTTCTCTAATTGCCTGGTTGACCCACTCATTTGTTAGTAGGGTGTTCTTTAACCTCCATGCTTTTGGAGGTTTTCCAGACTTTTTCCTGTGGTTGATTTCAAGCTTCATAGCATTGTGGTCTGAAAGTATGCATGGTGTAATTTCAATTCTTGTAAACTTATGAAGGGCTGTTTTGTGGCCCAGTATATGATCTATCTTGGAGAATGTTCCATGTGCACTCGAGAAGAAAGTCTATTCTGTTGCTTTGGGATGCAGAGTTCTAAATATATCTGTCAAGTCCATCTGATCCAATGTATCATTCAGGGCCCTTGTTTCTTTATTGACCGTGAGTCTAGATGATCTATCCATTTCTGTAAGTGGTGTGTTAAAGTCCCCTGTGATTACCACATTCTTATCAATAAGGTTGCTTATGTTTATGAGTAATTGTTTTATGTATTTGGGGGCTCTGGTATTCGGCGCATAGACATTTATAATTGTTAGCTCTTCCTGATGGATAGACCCTGTAATTATTATATAATGCCCTTCTTCATCTCTTGTTACAGCCTTTAATTTAAAGTCTAGTTTGTCTGATATAAGTATGGCTACTCCAGCTTTCTTTTGGCTTCCATTGGCATGATAAATAGTTCTCCATCCCCTCACTCTCAATCTAAAGGTGTCCTCAGGTCTAAAATGAGTCTCTTGTAGACAGCAAATAGATGGGTCTTGTTTTTTTTTTTTTTATCCATTCTGATACCCTATGTCTTTTGGTTGGCACATTTGATCCATTTACATTCAGTGTTATTATAGAAAGATACGGGTTTAGAGTCATTGTGATGTCTGTATGTTTTATGCTTGTATTGATGTCTCTGGTACTTTGTCTCACAGGATCCCCCTTAGGATCTCTTGTAGGGCTGGTTTCGTGGTGACAAATTCCTTCAGTTTTTGTTTGTTTGGGAAGACCTTTATCTCTCCTTGTATTCTAAATGACAGACTTGCTGGATAAAGGATTCTCGGCTGCATATTTTTCCTGTTTAGCACACTGAAAATATCGTGCCAATCCTTTCTGGCCTGCCAAGTTTCAAAAGAGAGATCAGTCACGAGTCTTATAGGTCTCCCTTTATATGTGAGGGCACGTTTATCCCTTTCTGCTTTCAGAATTTTCTCTTTATCCTTGTATTTTGCCAGTTTGACTATGATAGGTCGTGCAGAAGATTGATTCAAGTTACGTCTGAAGGGAGTTCTCTGTGCCTCTTGGATTTCAATGCCTTTTTCCTTCCCCAGTTCAGGGAAGTTCTCAGCTATAATTTCTTCAAGTACCCCTTCAGCACCTTTCCCTCTCTCTTCCTCCTCTGGGATAACAATTATGTGTATATTATTTCTTTTTAGTGTATCACTTAGTACTCTAATTTTCCCCTCATACTCCTGGATGTTTTTATCTCTCTTTCTCTCAGCTTCCTCTTTTTCCATAACTTTATCTTCTAGTTCACCTATTCTCTCCTCTGCCTCTTCATTCCGAGCTGTCGTTGTTTCCATTTTGTTTTGCATTTCGTTTAAAGCGCTTTTCAGCTCCTCGTGACTGTTCCTTAGTCCCTTGATCTCTGTGGCAAGAGATTCTCTGCTGTCCTCTATACTGTTTTCAAGCTCAGCGATTAATTTTATGACTATTATTCTAAATTCACTTTCTGTTATATTATTTAAATCCTTTTTGATCAGTTCATTAGCTGTTGTTATTTCCTGGAGATTCTTCTGAGGGGAATTCTTCCGTTTGGTCATTTTGGATGGTCCCTGGAGTGTTGGGGACCTGCAGGGCACTTCCCCTGTGCTGTGGTGTGTAACTGGAGTTGGTGGGCGGGGCCGCAGTCCGACCTGATGTCTGCCCCCAGCTCACCGCTGGGGCTACAGTCAGACTGGTGTGTGCCTTCTCTTCCCCTCTCTTAGGGGCGGGATTCACTGTGGGGTGGCGTGGCCCGTCTGGGCCACTTGCACACTGCCAGGCTTGTGGTGCTGGGGATCTGGCCTATTAGCTGGGATGGGTAGGCAAGGTGCACGGGGGCAGGAGGGGCAGGCTTAGCTCACTTCTCCTTAGGTGATCCACTTCAGGAGGGGCCCTGTGGCAGCGGGAGGGAGTCTGATCCGCTGCCGGAGGTTTGGCTCCGCAGAAGCACAGAGTTGGGTGTTTGCAGGGAGGAGCGAGCAAGTTCCCTGGCAGGAACTGGTTCTCTTTGGGATTTTGGCTGGGGGATGGGCAGGGGAGATGGCGCTGGCGAGCGCCTTTGTTCCCTGCCAAGCTGAGCTCTGTCGTCCGAGGGCTCAGCAGCTCTCCCTCCCTTTGTCCTCCAGCCTTCCTGCTTTCTGAGCAGAGCTGTTAACTTATGACCTCCCAGACGCTAAGTCGCGCTTGCTGTTGGAACACAGTCCCTCAGGCCCCTCCGCTTTTGCCTGCCAGACTCGGGGGGCTCTGCTTGGCCGGCAAGCCGCCCCTCTGCCCCGGCTCCCTCCCGCCAGTCCGTGGAGCGGGCACCGCCTCGCCGCCCTTCCTACCCTCTTCCGTGGGCCTCTTGTCTGCGCTTCGCTCCGGAGACTCCATTCTGCTAAATATGTTTCGTTTTCTACACATACTGCGTACTATTTTTTGCATCTTAGTCTTTGCATATGCTAGTCTTTCTGCTTGAAACACGCTTCTCCTAACTCTGCTCTCTTACCTGGTTAATTCCAAGTTATCCTTCAGACATAAGATAAATAGGTAGACTATATGTTCCACTTTTCCTGTAATAATATGATTTTCCCTCTATGGTCTTGGTGTAACTATTAATGATACACTTTTCAGTCTCAAATGTATCCTAGTAAGGGTGATTGATTTAATGGCTTCTTTTAACATAGAGATCTCTTCCTTCATAAAAACTTCCATGATTTCCCCATTGGTTGAAACCATTATTATGCAAAACAGTGGATGTTTTTAGTTGCCTCTGTGTCTACTAATTGTCTGTCTTACTTCTTAGAACTTTGAACTCCATAACTACAGAAACGATGTCTGTTTGATTCACTTCAGCACCCATCTTTATATCTTGTCCATAGGTACTTAAATATATTTATACAATGAATATAAATGGGAAACATTTTTTGTTGATTGATGAAATTTCTAGACATCAGATAATATGAACATCAGTAATCACTGTGCAGGCCCATGAATGTACATGCAGGTAAACAAAACAAAATAAAACAAAATGAAAAATGTATGGTGCACTGAGAATACAACCTAGCAGTTACTTCATTACAAAGATTCCTGGTATCAATTTACTTTTATGCAACACAAACAGTATAGTATCATGGTTAAAAGTGTGGACATTGCTGAATACATAGAATCAGAGAATCAAAAGGTGGTTATTAGGGCAGGGAAGTGGGGAAAATGGGGGCCACGTTGGCCAAAGCATACAAAATTGAAATTATATAGAATGAATAATGGTAGAGATATTAATGTCCATTATGATGACTACAGTTAATAATACTGTATTCAATACTGGAAATTTGCTAATAGAGTATATTTCAGGTGTTTCCATCACACACATGCACACACACAAACACAGAAAAGTAACTATTTGAGAAGATATGTTAATTACCATTACAGTAGTCATCATTTCACTGTGTATAGGTATATCAAATTGGTATGTTCACCTTAAATATATAACATTTTTATTAAAAAATACGGACTTTACAACTGAAAATTTCATATATTTCCGGAGGCAGTGTAAATTGATACAACCACTTTGGGAAAATATTTGGCAGTATCTACTAAATCTTTTTTTAATGTTTACTTATTTTGGAGAGAGAGAGAGACAGAGAGACAGAGAAACAGAGAGACAGAGAGACAGAGTGTGAGTGGGGAAGGGGCAGAGAGAACGGGAGACACAGAATTGGAAGCAGGCTCCAGGCTCTGTGTTGTCAGCACAGAGAGCCCAATGTGAGGCTCAAACTCATGGACCGTGAGATCATGACCTGAGCCAAATTCGGACGTTTAACCAACTGAGCCACCTAGGTGCCCCTAGTATCTACTAAATCTTAACATAAACATAACCCATGACCTAGAAATTCTACTTTCATGTTATATACCTGAGGGGAAATGAAAGCTCATGTCCAACAAAAGGTTAATATAAAAATTTTCTTGACAGTTTAATTCATAGTGTCAGCAAAGTGGAAAAATCTCAAATTTCTAACAATAGAATATATAAGTAAATAGCATAATATATTCATATATTGAGATACTCAAAACAATGAAAAAAAGTACTCATGATACATGCAAGAGAATGGATGAATACCAAAATATTGTTCGCAGAAGAATGAGAAACAAAGGAGTACACGGTGTGGGTTTTCATTTATAGGAATTTCAAGAACATGTAAAGGCAAATCAGTACTTAGTGTTGCCATCTCTGGAGAAATATTGATTGTGAAGGGACATAGGGAGAAATTTTAATGTCCTGGAAATATTCTTTATCTTGAAATGGGCTGTGGTTCCATAGATTCACACACACACACACACACACACACACACACACACGTATATATATACATGTATATATATAATTATCCTATACACTTATGATTATGATGTTTTCTTCCATTTACATAATAAAAATATCTCAATAAAAAGTAAAGCACAAGCACATGCATACACATACACAAACACACAAAGTGTGTGGTTATTTGCATTAGGATCAGGTATCTGTCATGTAGTAGTATAAATGTATGATGCCGGAAAAGTTACTTAATAGTGTTGAGCCTCAGTTTCGTAATAATATCCATCTAATAAACACTTTTGCAAGAATAAACAATATCACATATGTAAATCACTTATAATACTGTCTATTCCAGTAAGTATACACTATTCTTATTTGTATTCAATTTCCAACTCAAATTCCAATCAATGGCGGTGGGGGGGGGGTTAACTAGGCTTGCATTTTTAAAATGGACGTTTAACTACAATGAGATATCACTTCACACCTGTAAGAATGGCTAAATTCAGCAACACAAGAAACAACAGGTGTTGGCAAGGATGTGGAGAAAGAGGAACCCTCTTGCACTGTTGATGGGAATGCAAACTGATGCAGCCACTGTAGAAAACAGTATAGAGGTTCCTCAAAAGATTAAAAAAAAATAGAATTCCTATGATACACCAATTGCACTACTAGATATTTACCAAAGAATACAAAAACACTAAATAAAAAGGATACACGCACCCTGATACTTACAGCAACATTACCTACAATAGCCAAATTGTGGAAAGAGCCCAAGTGCCCATCGACTGATGAATAAAGAAGTAGTATATATGTAGAATGGAAATGATCAAAGGAAAAAGAGAGAGAGAGAGGCAAACCAAGAAACAGACTCTTAACTATGGAGAACAAACTGATGGTTACCAGGGGGGAGGTAGGTGGGGAGATGGGACAAATAAGTGATGAGGATTAAGTGCACTTGTACTGATGAAAAATGGGTGTTATATGGAAGTGTTGAATCACTATATTGTACACCTGAAACTAATATAACACTGTATATGCACTAACTGGAATTTAAATAAAAACTGTAAAAAATGAAAGTTTAAAATTACTCCATGAATATATGTTACTTGAAGCTTTTAGGGAAGTTAAAAAAATACTAACATCTTAGTTAGTCTAATTTCTTTAAATGTTCCTATTTTTAAGAGCAGGTTGGGAGTATGGAAGAAGAGGACCCTAAGCTAGCCTAGTTCCAGGGATACAACTAAATAACACAGACATTAGTGTAAATAACCCAGAAAAAAGAACTGAATATTGGCAGAACAAACTCCACAAGTAAAAGTAGAGAAGAGACCACACAAAAGAAGGCAGGAAGGAGGGAGATGTGGTTTGTGAGTGAAAGGGAACATCACAATGAAAGAGACAACCGGACAAATAGCCAGTGAAGATATAGCATGAAAGCAGCAGTTTGAAATTTGAGGGGGACAGATAGGAAGGAGAGTTATTTACTCCTCTTAGAGCATGGCCCGGAGAGGCAGTGACCCCTCCAGGAACAAAGGAGCTGACAGGAGCCATTTATCTCCCCTGCCCCCCAGCATAAACACAAGGCCACCTGCAGGAACCAGCATGGCACCCACCTATACCACGCCCCACCCACCCTTGCTTCAGTAGATCCACTCTTCCCAGTCATGCATCCCTCAGTCCTGAAGCTGTAGGGGGCCCTTCTCCCAGAAGAGCAGTGCAAATTGCACCAACACCTCATCTCCTGACCCATGTGTTTTGAGGAACCTCAGCTCAGGTGGCAGTGGCAGTAGGTCTCATTTCACAAGCAGAATAAAATGTTCACCACCTCTATTGGGAACCAACACTGTCTACAACAGACAAAAAGCCACTGCAGACAACTGAACTAAAGTAAAAAGAAGCCTGAGCTCAAAAGTAAAAGTTCCTATTTTCTAAACATTAATAAAGCATATATGGTTATATGCAGGCAGAAAATAATTTGTGTTCCCCTTTATTCCTGATAACACTATCTTATATATTTTTTTCCCATTTAATGTAGACCTATTAGTTTTGTGTTGCTGCTATAACAAATTATCATAAATTTAGTGGTGTGAAACAACATATATTTATTATCTTACAGTTATGGAAAGTGGAAATCCTAAAAATCCAGGTGTTCGAGGGTGGTGTTTCATCTCAAGGCTCTAGGACAGAATCCATCTCTTTGCCTTTTCCAGTTTCTAAAGATCACCTGCATTCCTTCTTCATGGCCCCCTTACTCCATCTTTAAAGCCAGCAGTGTTTTGTCTTCAAATCTTTCTCTCTCCTCAACTTCAATCACCAAATCATGTTATGTCTTCCTCTGCTTCCAAAGACATATCTCCTTCTCTCTGATACTCCTCCCTCCCTCGTATAAGAACTCTTGTGATTACTCTGGGCCCACTTGTATAATCCAGTGCATTTCCCTTTCTCATGATCATTAATTTAATCATTTATGCAAAGTATCTTTAGCTATGTTAGATAGCATATTTACAATTTCTGGGATTAAGATGTAGACATGTTTTGAGTGGTATTATTCAGCCTACCACAAACATCTAGCTGTAGTTAGTAATTGTTTTGCTATTATCTGAAGCTGTATTCCCAGTAATAAAACAGTGACAAGAGGTAGTCAATTGTCCACATTTTGAGCTTATAAAGAAAAATTATTTTTCAAAAGAGTCAGTGAGATAGTACAATCTTGAAAAATTCAGAAGATGTTTTTTGATGTCTTCTCATAAACAAGGAGACCCCGAGCCACACAGATAGGATTATGCTAGAGTGTGGTGTGTATTTAGAGCAGGTTTATACCTAAGGCGTTTTTTGTCAAGCTGCGTGTTGAAATAATTTGGTTCATTTTAAGACTTTTTAAAAATTGTGTTATAATACTCTGATATAATAATCATAAAAGTTCTCTACCTGATACAAAGATGTCTTTTTTTAATAGTCACTAAACTTTGTGCCCTAAAACAAAAGGCTACTAAAATCTTTGAAGTTATTATCATAAACAAATGCCAGTAATGGGAAATTGTTCTCAAATACAAAAAAAAAAAATCCATGGAAATTAATTTTTGGAAACAAGACCATTTGCTATTTGTACTAAAAACGCCAGTTTTCAGAAGGCAGAAGAACTTTTTTTCTTGCTTCTAGAGAGGTCCATAAAAGTGTGATGGAACTGTGATTACTTATTTAAAGATTAGTTTCAAGTCCCAAGACAAAAAACAATCTTAACAAAAATTATGTAGAAGAATCAATGTGGCTTACTGGAAAGAGAAATGACCTTAAATGCAGAAAAATAGCTTCTGATCTCCACTGTGACCCTAGTCATGTGACTATGGGAAAATGACTTAGTTGCTCTGACTTCAGTTTCTATACAATAAAGGAGGTGTACCAGTTATGTGTCTTTCAAATATTCCTGTTATAGTACATAGAAAACGATGAGAGAAAAAAAAAAAACCCTTTAAAAGCCTTTGATATAAAGAAAGCCATTCTAGATTTCTTTCTAATTCAGCATGACTGTACATAAACTTTGTTTAAACCAAAAGCCTGATTTATGGTCCCCAAGTATACATTGTACACTTGCTTTGTAAATGAGTTGCCCCAAAGAAAATCATCTTGTCATTAAGATATCAATCAATATGGGGTGCCTGAGTGGCTCAGTCAGTTGAGCGTCTGACTTCAGCTCAGGTCATGTTCTCAGGGTTAGTGAGCCTGAGGTTAGTGAGCCCCGCAATGGGCTTTGTGCAGACAGCTCAGAGCCTGGAGCCTGCTTCAGATTTTGTGTCTCCCTCTCTCTGTGTCCCTCCCCCATTCACAGTCTGTCTCTGTCTCTCTCAAAAATAAACATTTAAAAAAATATATCAATCAATGCTCCTACTCTCTGCATTCCTTGACATTAAAACTTGTGATTCCTGCCTATGTTAATCTATAATCTTTTGACCTTTTACAACATGTAAAAACGTGCAAAATCCTGTAAAAGCTGTTCATTCTCCAGAGCACTTTCTTCCCTGTGAAGAGTGTTTCCCATGCAGCTGCCCTAACTTGAGTTTGAATAAAACTCTTTTTCTTTTAGAAATTCTAAAAGGTTTGCTCATTTTGTGTTGACAACAAGTAAACCTTGAGTGTAGACTAAAATAACCTTTAGCCCAATCCGACTGCCCCTCTGTGCTTGCAGTGGATCTCACATTGTTTCTGCATTCAGGAATGACACTCAGCTAGCTAATCTTCCAACAGCTATTGTAAGGCACTCCCTCCATACTTCTATATTCCAATCTGTTAATCTGCTGGTCATCACAGCAGCAATTTTCAACATCATTCCAAAACTCATGCTATTTCTTAAACATCCAAAAAGCCTAAAACATTACTGAAATCTACCTGGAAAAATGTATATAATGCTTGAATACCTGTATTTCACACACACACACAAAAAAAAATAAAGCAGGGAATGAATACCCATCAAGCATATAAAAATAATGTTTTATAGTATTGAAGTCCTAGTGAAATTGACAAAAAATGATGTTGTGGAATACTTTGCATTTTACAAATTCCTTTGTTATAATTGATTAATTGTATCAGAGACACATGTACCTTGTTTCAAAAACCACTGGGTTAGATTATTTTAGTGATTTTAATTCCAAAATTTTGTGAGTCTACAAGATATGTAAGTCTTACATAATGGTAAATCCACAGTTGTTGAAGTGTAAATTGTCATTAGTATTACTGTTATCTTTATTATCATGATTAAATTCTTCATGGACTCACCCTTTAAAACATACTATCTCATGTTATATCCATAGATAATCACAGGACAGCTTAATACATAGCTCAAATGCAGGGTCCCATGAAATTAGACAAAATTTGGATTACATCGGTTATTCAAGGTTAAAGAAACCTTGATGGGGTGAGATTGTGTTTATTAGTATTGTCAGAATTCTAGAGATCTGTCAGATTTTTTTAATTTCACACTAAAGTCATTTTACATTTACCTAAAACATGCAAAGATAAATGGTAAGGAGTAAAAATAAATAAATAAAAATATGAGATGGATTTATTAAATGGTAATTTCAAACACACATTCTACAACCTTAAATATCAGTGAATACAACATTCAAAGTTTCTCTATGACAAAAAGCTGAGAGGAAATGAAAGTAGTGGCTATGGATAATTCCAGAATGGGGAAAAATTGTCAACAAATACTTCTGATACTTTTCCTTTGCTTGTGCTTATATTACAGAAGTGTTCTCAAAAGCATATATGAAGATGTTTATAGTTATACTGCCATTGATGGACGGTATAACCCAAACTCTAATGTCTCTATAAGAAGCAAAAAGGAGGGCTGCCTGGGTGACTCATTTGGTTGAGCATCCAACACTTGAGTTCAGGTCTTGATCTCAGGGTCATGAATTCAGGCCCTGTGTTGGGCTCCACACTGGGCATGGAGACTACTCAAAAATAAAAATAAAAAAGGAGAAGCATAGAAAAACTAATAGCATCTTTCTGATATATACATATATATGACAAATATATAATGCCTGGTCTTTGAGTCCAGAACTTTATCCAGGATTCTTAGCTTTGAAAGCCTATATCAGTTAAATGGAAAGATGTGCCCCGTACATTTTTCTTGAAATTTAATATATTTTAGAGAAAGTAATATTTATTTTGCTCCATTTATTTACTCATCAGAGAGACACAAGAGGAATTCAACAAACTGTCTTCTGTGGAATAACCAAATAAAACCCAACATAAGTGTCTTTCACACTTTTAAAACCTAAAAAGAGTAACACTATTTTGAGACTTTCACCTACAGTGAGTCTTTTACATTATTCTTATGCATAAGGCCTAGAGTGTGCCTCAATGCCTAATGCTTACAATAGTAAGCATAACATCAGTATTTTGTGAAAGATCTTTATATTTCATTTATATTCAACTAGTCTATAAATTATCTTAAAATACTTGATTAAAGTATGATTTATACACAAAAAGTTACACATATTTAATATATAGAACTTGATGAGTTTGGAAATAGGCATAAATCTATGCAACCATCACCATATTTAATGCCATAGACATGTCCATCCCCTCCAAAAGTTTTCTTCTTCTCTTTGTGTGTGTGTAATAAAAACACTTAACATAAGATCTACTCTCTTAGCAAATGTTTGTTCGTTTGTTTATTTATTTATTTTTGAGAGAGAGAGAGAGAGAGAGAGAGAGAGAGAGAGAGAGAGAGGATGAGTGGGGGAGAGGCAGAGAGAAAGGGAAACACACAATCTGAAGCAGGATCCAGGCTCTGACCTGTTAGCACAGAGCCCAATGGGGGGTTCAAACCCACAAACCATGAGATCATAACCTGGGCCAAAGTCGGACACTTAACTAAGCCACCCAGGCACCCAAGGAAATGTTTAAATGTACAATATAGTATTGTTAACCATTGGCACTATGTTATACAGTAGGTCTCTAGGACTCATTCGTGTTGCATAACTGAAACTTTGCATGCTTTGACCAATACCTCCTCATTTCCCTCACCTTCTAAATCCTGGTAACCACTACACTACTCTCAGCTTTTATGAGTTTGACTATTTTAAATTTCTCATAGAAGTGATATCATAAGGGTGCCTGGGTGGCTCAGTCAGTTAAGCGTCTGACTATGGCCCAGGTCATGATCTCATGGTTCGTGAGTTCGAGCCCTGCCTCAGGCTCTGTGCTGACAGCTTGGAGCCTGGATCCTGCTCCGGATTCTGTGTCTCCCTCTCTCTCTCTGATCTCCCCGGATCATGCTCGGACTCTGTGTCTGTCACAAATAAATAAACTTAAAAAAAAAGAAGTGATATCATAAAGTATTTTGTTCTTCTTTGTCAGACTTTTTTCACTTAACATAATATTCTGGTGTATCCATAGTGTCACACATGGGAGGACTTATATCTTTTTCTGAGGGTGGATAATGTTCCATTGTATGTATATACCACACTTTTTTATTCACATTGAAAAAAACAAAAATGTTTTCCAAAAGTGAAAAGGTAGATAGCCCTCTGTTGAAAGAACTGGCTGACATATGTTTGTTCTACTCTTAATCAAAGAAAAAGATTCTCATGGGACATAAGTTTTTGCTAACAAAACTAGCTTGCTGAACATATGTTTTTGGACAAGCTACAAACTGGCCACCTACTGTGATGTATTTGATTGAAACAAATAATTTAATAAATACTTTTGAGACCACTTCCTTTGAGACATTGTACTCATATTGAAAAGAAAACAAAATTAATAATAAAAAATAAGTATTAAATTTTAGTACTTATCTGAAATTTTCTTAAATGCTTTAAATGTATTATTCCATTTAATATTCACAACATCTTAAAACAAGAGCTCCATTATTATCAGAGAGAAGTTAAATGACTCGTTCAAGTTTATTTTATTTATTTTTTTTAATATGAAATATATTGTTAAATTGTTCCCATACAACACCCAGTGCTAATCCCAACAGGTGCCCTCCTCAATGCCCATCATCCACTTTCCCTTCCCTCCCACACCCCATCAACCCTCAGTTTATTCTCAGTTTTTAAGAGTCCCTTATGGTTTGACTCCTTCCTTCTCTGTAACTTTTTTTCCTCCTTCCCCTCCCCCATGGTCTTCTGTTCAGTTTCTCAGGATCCACATAAGAATGAAAACATATGGGGGGCACCTGGGTGGCTCAGTCGGTTAAGCATCCGACTTCGGCTCAGGTCATGATCTCGCGGTCCGCGAGTTCGAGCCCCGCGTCGGGCTCTGTGCTGACAGCTCAGAGCCTGGAGCCTGTTTCAGATTCTGTGTCTCCCTCTCTCTCTGCCCCTCCCCTGTTCATGCTCTGTCTCTCTCTGTCTCAAAAATAAAAAAAAAATTAAAAAAAACGTAAAAAAAAAAGAATGAAAACATATGGTATCTTTCTCTGTATGACTCATTTCACTTAGCATAACACTCTCCAGTTCCGTCCATGTTGCTACAAAAGACCATATTTCATTCGTTCTCATTGCCAAGTAGTATTCCATTGTATATATAAAGCACAATTTCTTTATCCATTCATCAGTTGATGGACACATAGTCTCTTTCCATAATTTGGCTATTGTTAAAAGTGCTGCTATAAACATTGGAGTACAAGTGCCCCTATGCATCAGCACTCCTGTATCCCTTGGGTAAATTCCTAGCAGTGCTATTGTTGGGTCATAGGGTAGACCTATTTTTAATTTTTTGAGGAAACTCCAAACTGTTTTCCAGAGTGGCAACACCAGTTTGCATTCCCACCAACAGTGCAAGAGGGTTCCCATTTTTCCACATCTTTTCCAGCATCTATAGTCTCCTGAATTGTTCATTTTAGCCACTCCGACTGGTGTGAGGTGATATCTCAGTGTGGTTTTGATTTGTATTTCCCTGATGAGGAGTGACGTTGAGCATCTTTTCATGTGCTTTTTGCCATCTGAATGTCTTCTTTAGAGAAGTGTCTATTCATGTCTTCTGCCCATTTCTTCACTGGATTATTCGTTTTTCAGGTGTGGAGTTTTGAGAGTTCTTTATAGAATTTGGATAATAGCCCTTTGTATGATATGTCATTTGCAAATATCTTTTCCCATTCCATCAGTTGCCTTTTAAGTTTTGCTTATTGTTTCCTTTGCAGTGCAGAAGCTTTTTATCTTCAGGAGGTCCCAATAGTTCATTTTTTATTTTAATTCCCTTGCCTTTGGAGATGTGTCAAGTAAGAAATTGCTGCGGCTGAGGTCAGAGAGGTTTTTTAAATGCTTTCTCCTCTAAGGTTTTGATGGTTTCTTGTCTCACATTCAGGCCCTTTATCCATTTTGAGTTTCTTTTTATGAATGCTGTAAGAAAGTGGTCTAGTTTCATTCTTCTGCATGTTGCTGTCCAGTTCTCCCAGATCCATTTGTTAAAGAGACTGCCTTTTTTTCCGTCTATTCCGTCTATTCTGTCTAGACTGTCTATTCTTTCCTGCTTTGTCAAAGATTAGTTGGCCATACTTTTGTGGGTTGAATTCTGGAGTCTCTTTTCTATTCCATTGGACTATGTGTCTGTTTTTGTGCCAATACCATGCTGTCTTGATGATTACAGCTTTCTAGCAGAGGCTAAAGTCTGGGATTGTGATGCCTCCTGCTTTGGTCTTCTTCTTCAATATTACTTTGGCTATTTGGGTCTTTTGTGGTTCCATACAAATTTTAGGATTGCTTGTTCTAACTTTGAGAAGAATGCTGGTGCAATTTTGATTGGGATTGCATTGAATGTGTAGACAGCTTTGGGTAGTATTGACATTTTAACAATATTTATTCTTCCAATCCGTGAGCATGGAATGTTTTTCCATTTCTTTGTATCTTCTTCAATTTCCTTCATAAACTTTCTATAGTTTTCAACATACAGATCTTTTACATCTTTGGTTAGGTTTATTCCTAGGTATTTTATGCTTCTTGGTGCAATTGTGAATGGGATCAGTTTCTTTATTTGTCTTTCTGTTGCTTCATTATTGGTGTATGAGAATGCAACTGATTTCTGTGCATTAATTTTGTATCCTGCGACTTTGCTGAATTCACGTATCAGTTCCAGCAGACTTTTGGTGGAGTCTATCGGATTTTCCATGTATAATATCATGTCATCTGCAAAAAGCGAAAGCTTGACTGCATCTTTGCCAATTTTGATGCCTTTGATTTCCTTTTGTTGTCTGATCGCTGATGCTAGCACTTCCAACACTATGTTAAACAACAGCGGTGAGAGTGGACATCCCTGTTGTGTTCCTGATCTCAGGGGAAAAGCTCTCAGTTTTTCCCCATTGAGGATGATATTAGCTGTGGTCTTTTCATAAATGGCTTTGGTGATGTTTAAGTATGTTCCTTCTATCCCGACTTTCTCGAGGGTTTTTATTAAGAAAGGATGCTCAATTGTGTCAAAAGCTTTTTTCTGTGGTTGATTTCAAGTTTCATAGCATTGTGGTCTGGAAGTGTGCCTGGTATGATCTCAATTCTTTTATACTTATGGAGGGCTGTTTTGTGACCCAGTATGTGATCTATCTTGGAGAATGTTCCATGTGCACTCAAGAAGAAAGTATATTCTGTTGCTTTGGGATGCAGAGTTCTAAATATATCTCTCAAGTCCATCTGTTCCAATGTGTCATCCAGGGCCCTTGTTTCTTTATGAAGTCTGTGTCTAGATGATGTATCCATTGTTGTAAGTGAGGTATTAAAGTCCCCTGAAATTACTACATTCTTATCAATAAGGTTGCTTATGTTTGTGATTAATTGTTTTATATATTTTGGGCCCTCAGTATTTGGCTCATAGACATTTATAATTGTTAGCTCTTCCTGATAGATAGAGCTGTAATCTTCCTGTAATTATTTTATTATGTCCATCTTCATCTCTTGTTACAGCCTTTAATTTAAAGTCTAGTTTGTCTGATATAAGTATGGCTACTTCAGCTTTCTTTTGACTTCCAGTAGCATGACAGATAGTTCTCCATCCCCTCAAGTTCAATCTGAAGGTGTCCTCAGGTCTAAAATGAGTCTCTTGTAGACAGCAAGTAGATGGGTGTTTTTTTTTTTTTTAATCCATTCTGATACCCTATGTCTTTTGTTTGCACCATTTAGTCCATTTACATTCAGTGTTATTATTGAAAGATATAGGTTTAGAGTCACTGTGATGTCTGTAGGTTCCATGCTTGTAGTGATGTTTCTGGTACTTTGTGGTCCTTGTAGCATTTCACTCACAGAATCCCCCTATAGATCTGGTTGTAGGTCTGGTTTAGTGGTGATGAATTCGTTCAGCGTTTGTTTGTTTGGGAAGACCTTTATCTCCCCTTCTATTCTGAATGACAGGCTTGGTGGATAAAGGATTCCCGACTACATATTTTTCTCTGTTCCTCACATCAAATATTTCCTGCCATTCCTTTCTGGTCTGCCAAGTTTCAGTAGAGAGTTCCATCACTAGTCTTATCAGTCTCCCTTTATATGTTAGAGCACGTTTATCCCTAGCGGCTTTCAGAATTTTCTCTTTATCTTTGTATTTTGCCAGTTTCACTATGATATGTCATGCAGAAGATCGATTCAAGTTACATCTGAAGGGAGTTCTCTGTGCCTCTTGGATTTCAATGCATTTTTCCTTCCCCAGATCAGGGAAGTTCTCAACTATGACTTGTTCAAGTACACCTTCAGCCCCTTTCTCTCTCTCTTCCTCTTCTGGAATTCCTATGATATAGATTTTTTTTCCATTTGATTGCATCACTTTATTCTCTAATTCTCCCCTCATACTCCTGGATTTTTTTTTATCTCTCTTTTTCTAAGCTTTCTCTTTTTCCCTAATTTTATCTTCTAGTCCATCTATTCTCTCTTCTGCCTCTTCAATCCGTGCTATGGTCGCCTCCATTTTATTTTGCACCTCAATTACAACATTTTTTAGTTCCTCATGACTATTTCTTAGTCCCTTGATCTCTGTAACAATAGATTCTCTGCTGTCCTCTATGCTTTTTTCAAGCCCAGCGATTAATTTTATGACTATTATTCTAAATTCTTGTTCTGTTATAATGCTTAAATCGGTTTTGATCAATTCGTTACCTTTCGCTACTTCTTGGAGTTTCCTTTGAGGAGAGTTCTTCCCTTTCATCATTTTGGGTAGTCCCTGTGGTAGCTCCAAACTGCAGGGCACTTCCCATGTGATGTCAGGAGTAACTTGTGTTGGCGGGCGGGGATGCAGTCAGACCTGATTTCTGCCCCCAGCCCATTGCTGGGGCCACAGTCAGAGTGGTGTGTACCTTATCTTCCCGTGTCCCATGGGCAGGACTCACTGTGGAGTGGTGTGGCTAGTGTCTGGGCTACTTGCACACTGCCAGGTTGTGGTGCACTTCCATGGGATGTGGCCAAGGGCATATTAGCTGGGGTGGATCCCAATGTGCACAGGGATGGGAGGGGCAGGCTTAGCTAGCTTTGCCATCAGTGGTCCGCTGCAGCACCAGGAGAGTGGTATGTCCATTGGAGGGATGGATCCACAGAAGCACAGTGTTGGGCTTTTGCGTGGTGTAAGCAAGTTCGGTGATGGGAACTAGTTCCCTTTGTAATTTTGGCTGGGGGATGGGAGAAGGAAATGGCGTTTGCCAGTGTCTTTGTTCCCCCACCTAGCTGAACTCTGTCTTCCAGGGCTCAATAACTCTCCCTCCAGTGTCCTCTCACCCTCCCCGCTCTCCAAGAGGAGAACTGTTGACTTTTAAAATTCCAGATGTTAAGTCCTGCTGGCTGTCAGAACTCATGGAGTCCACCCCTCCGCTTTTGCAAGCCAGACTTTGGGGGCTCTGCCTTGTGGGGAGAGCTGCCCCTCCACAACCCCAGCTCCCTCTTGCCAGTCTGTGTAGCAGGCACCTCCTCTCTGCCCTTCCTACTTTCTTCTGTGGGCCTCTTGTCTATGCTTGGCTCCTGAGAGTCCATTCTGTTAGTCTTCTGGTGGTTTTCTGGGTTATTTAGGCAAATGTGGGTGGAATCTAAGCGATCAGCAGGATGAGGTGAACCCAGCATCCTCCTACACCGCCATCTTCCTGGAAGTCCCCTGGGCAAGGCATTTACTTTCCAATTTGGAGATTCCCAAGACATAAAACTTACACATAAATATCCAATGGAAATTTATGGCATCCTGTATCCCAAAACTACGCAGCCTGATTTCTTATGAGGATTTTTTTATTTATAATTCCTCCAATTAGTAATAATAATAATGCTCAGTTTGTGGTGTCAATTCTGTATTTATTTTGTATTTTAATTGAAAGTCAAATGGAACATATGAATGTGAATATAAAAAATATATTTATATAGTATATAACTTTATTACATATAATATATAAAAATTTATATAAAATACATACATTAAATATTTTCTGTATAATATATAATTTTATATAATATCTGTGATTTGTATATTTATATTTAAATTTCATATTGATATTTTATATATGTACACATCCGATTCTACCATATATTTCAAATCAATGTGAACTTTTAGTATATCCACTATAATCATTGTTGAACAGTTTTTTGACAAATTTCTAATTACTTCTCCTTATATAACTAAATATTATTTAATAGTAATCTCTTCCACTCTGCATAGCTAAGTCTTACTCACCCATCAAGTCTTAGTCAAATGTCATTTCCTTTGGAAATTATTCCATGGCAACAAATCTAATATTGATGCCACCTAAATTTTTTTTTTTAATTTTAATTCTCAAGTTAGTTAACATACAGTGTAGTCTTGGCTTCAGGGTAGAACCCAGTGATTCATCTCTTACATATGACACCCAGTGCTCATCCAAAAAGGGTCCTCCTTAATGCCTGTCATCCCGTTAATCCATCCCCCCACCCACCTACCCTCCAGCAACCATCAGCGTGTTCTCTGTTTTTAAGGGTTCTCTTGGTGCGCCTGGTTGGCTCTGTCAGTTAAGCATCCGACATCAGCTCAGGTCATGATCTCATGCATGGTTTGTGACTTCCAGCCCCACGCAGGGCTCTGTGCTGAAAGCTGGGAGCCTGGATCCTGCTTCGGATTCTGTGTCTCCCTGTCTCTCTGTCCCTCCCCTACTTTCACTCTGTCTTTCTCTCCCTCAAAAATAAATTAAAATTAAAAAAATTAAAAATATGTATATATAAGAGTCTCTTATGGTCTGCATCCCTCTCTGTTTTTATCTTATTTTTCCTTCCCTTCCCCTATGTTCATCTGTTGTGTTTCTTAAATTCCACATATGAGTGAAATCATTAGGTATTTGTCTTTCTCTGACTGACTTGTTTTGCTTAGCATAATGCCCTCCAGTTCCATCCATGTTATTGCAAATGGCAAGATTTCATTCTTTTTCATCACCAAATAGCATTCCATTGTAAATATGTATACCACATTTTCTTAATCCATTCATCATTTAATGGACATTTGATCTCTTCCCATAATTTGGCTATTGTTAACAGCACTCTTATACACATTTGGGTGCATGTGCTCCTTTGAATTAGCATGTTTGTATCATTTTGATAAATGCCTAGTAGTGCAATTTCTGGGTCATAGAGGAATTCTATTTCTAATTTTTTGATAAACCTCTATACTGTTTTCCAGACTGACTGCACCAGTTTTTATTCCCACCAAAAGTGCAAAAGGGTTTTCCTTTCTCCACATCCTCCCCAACATCTGTTGTTTCTTGAGTTGTTAATTTTAGCCATTCTTACTGGTATGAGGTGGTAACTCATTGTGGTTTGATTTGTAGTTCCCTGATAATGAGCAATGGTGAGCCTCATTTCATGTGTCTGTTTGCCATTCAGATATCTTTTATGGAAAAGTGTCTATTCTTCTGCCCATTTCTTCACTCGATTATTTGTTTTTCTGGTGTGGAGTTTGGTGAGTTCTTTATAGATTTTGGATACTAACCCTTTATCCTATATGCCATTTGCAAATATCTTCTCCCATTCTGTTGGTTGCCTTTTAGTTTTATTGATTGTTTTCTTTGCTGTGCACAAGCGTTTTATCTTGATGAACTCCCAATAGTTCATTTTTGTTTTTATTTCCCTTGCATTTGGTGATGTGTCTAGTAAGAAGTTGATGCTGCTGAGGTCAAAGTGGCTGTTGCCCATTTTCTCCTGTAGGGTTTTGATGGTTTCCTGTCTCACATTAGGTCCTTCATCCATTTTGAATTTATTTTTGTGTATGGTGTAAGAAAGTGGTCCAGTGTCATTCTTCTGCATGTTGCTGTCCACATCTCCCAGCACCATTTGCTAAAAAGACTGTCTTTTTTCACATTGGATACATTATCCTGCTTTGTCAAAGATTAGTTGGCCATATGTTTGTGGGTCCATTTCTGGGTTCTCTATTCTATTCATTGATCTATGTATCTGTTTCTGTGCCAATACCATACTGTCTTGATGATTACAGCTTTGTAATACAGCTTAATGTCTGGATTGTGATACCTCCAGCTTTGATTCTTTTTCAACAAAAGAAAAAGAATACTTTGGCTATTCAGGGTCTTTTGTAGTTCCATACAAATTTTAGGATTGTTTGTTCTAGCTCTGTGAAGAATTGAGATATTGTTTTGATAAGGATTGCATTGAATGTGTAGATTGCTTTGAGTGGTATCTACATTTTAACCATATTTGTTCTTCCAATCCATGAAGATGGAATGATGTTCCATTTCTTTGCATCTTCTTCAATTTCTTTCATAAGCTTTCTATAGTTGTAACTGTACAGATCTTTTTACATCTTTGGCTAGATTTATTCATAAATATTTTATGAGTTTTAGTGTAATTGTAAGCGGGATTGATTCCTTGATACCTCTTTTTGTTGCTTCATTATTGATGTATAGAAATGCTACCAATTTCTTTACATCAATTTTATATTCTATGACTTTGCTGAATTCATATATCAGCTCTAGCAGTTTTTGGGTGGAGTCTTTTGGAGTTTTCATGTAGAGTATCATGTCATTTGGGAAGAGTGAAAGTTTGATACTTTCTTTGCCAATTTGGATGTCTTTTATTATGTTTTTTTTGTATGATTTCAGAGGCTAGGTTTCCAACACTATGTTGAACAAAAATGATGAGAGTGGGCATCCCTATCGTGTTCCTGATCTCAAGGGGAAAGCTCTGTTTTTCCCCATTGAAGATGATATTAGCTGTGGGCTTTACATAAATGGCTTTTAAGATGTTAAGGTATGTTTCTTCTATCCCAACTTTCTTGAGGTTTTTTATCAAGAAAGGATGCTGTATTTTTCCAAATGCTTTTTATGCATCTATTCACGGAATTTTATGTTTCTTAGCCTTTCTTCTGTTAATGTGGTTTATCACGTTGATTGATTTGGGAATATTGAACCAGCCCTGCAGCCTAGGAATGAATCCCACTTAGTCACGGTGAATGATTCTTTTGAATGTACTGTTGAATTTAATTTGCTGCTATCTTGTTGAGAATTTTTGCATCCATATTTTTCAGGGATATTGGCCTGTTACTTTCCTTTTTAGTGGGGTCTTTGTCTGGTTATGGAATCAAGGTAATGCTGGCCTTATAGAAAGAGTTTGGAAGCTTTCTTTCCATTTCTAAGTTTTAGAACAGTTTGGAACAAATAAGTATTAACTGTTTTAAATGTCTGGTGGAGATCCCCTGGAAGCCATCTGGCCCAGGACTCTTATTTGTTGGGAGATTCTTGGTAACTGATTTTATTTCTTTGCTGGTGATGGATCCGTTCAAAGTTTCTATTTCTTTCTGTTTCAGTTTTGGTAGTGTGTGAGTGTCTAAGAATTTGTCCATTACTTCCATGTTGTCAAGTTTGTTAACATATAATTTTTCATAGTATTCTCATAATTGTTTGTATTTCTGTGGTGTTTATTGTGACCTCTCCTCTTTCTTCCATGATATTATCTATTTGGTCATCTCTCTTTTCTTCCTGAAAAGTATGGGTGTGGGGGTATAAATTTGGTTTATTCTTAAAAAAAAAAACTTCTTAGCTTCATTGACCTCTTCTACTGCTTTCTAAAAACTTTCTATCATTTATTTTTTCTCTAACCTTTATTATTTTCCATCTTTTGTTGGCTTTGGATTTTATATGCTGGTGCTTTTCTAGGTCTTTTAGGAGGAAGTTTAGGTTGTGCATTTGGGACCTTTCTTACTTCTTGAGATAGCCCTGAATTTCAATGAATTCTCCTCTTAGGACTGCCTTTGTTGCATCTCAAAGGGTCTGGTCTATTGTGTTTTCATTTTCTTTTGCTTCAATGTATTTATTATTTTTTTCTTTAATTTCCTGGTTAACCCATTCATTCTTTAGTAGGATGTCCTTTAACCTCCATTATTTGGGGGCTTTCCAATTTTTTTCATGATTTATATTTTCATAACTTTGTGATCTGAAAAAAATGCATGTTATGATCTCATTCTTTTTGTATCTGTTGAGGGCTGTTTTTTGACCCTTTATATAATCCATTTTGGAGAATGTTCCATGTGCACTAGAGAAGAATGTGTATTCTGCTTTAGGGTGAAATGTTCTGAATATATCTGTTAAATCCATCTGGTCCATTGTGTCATTCAGAGCCATTGTTTCCTTATTGATTTTATGTCTAGATGATCTGTCAATTGCTCCAAGTGGAGTATTAAAGTCTCATACAATTACAATATTATTATCAAGAAGCTTGCTTATGTTTCTGATTAATTGATGCATTTGGGTGTGCCAATTTGGGGGCATAAATATTTATAATTGTTAGCTCTTCTTGATGGATAGACCTTGTAATTATTATATAATGCCTTTCTTCATCTCTTGGTACAGCCTTTAATTTAAAGTGTAGTTTGTCTGATATAAGTGTGGCTACTCCAGCTTTCTTATGACATCCTGTAGCATGATAGATGGTTCTCTATCCCCTCACTTTCAATCTGCATGTCTCCTCAGGTCTAAAATGAATGTCTGGTAAGCAGCATATAAATGGATCTTATTTTTTTTTTTTAATTCATTCTGATACCCTATGTCTTTTGATTGGGGTATTTAGTCCATTTACATTCATAGTTATTATTGAAAGATATGGATTTAGTGCCATTGTGTTATTTGTAGGTTTCATGTTTGTGGTGATTAATTGGTCCTTTGTAGTCTTTGTTGCTTTCCGCTTACTGAGTCCCCTTTAGGATCTCTTGCAGGGCTGGTTTAGTTGTTGCAAATTCCTTTACTTTTTGTATGTCTGTGAAAGCCTTTATTTTTCTTTCTATTCTGAATGACAGCCTTGATGGATAAAAGATTTGGGCTGCATATTTTTCTTATTCAGCACATTGAATATTCCTGCCACTCCCTTCTGTTCTGCCAAGTTTCATTGGACAGGTCTGTTACTCACCTTATGTGTCTACCCTTGTTGGTTAAGGATGGTTTGTCCTCTATTTGCTTTCAGAACTCTCTCTTTATCTTTGTATTTTGCCAGGTTCCATATGATGTGTCATGGTGTTGACCTATTTTTGTTGAATTTGAAGGGATTTATCTGTGCCTCTTGGGCTTGGATGCCTGTTTCCCTCCCCAGATTAGGGAAGTTCTAAGCTACAATTTGTTCAAATAAGCCTTCTTCCCCTTTCTGTCTATCTTCCTCTTCTGGGTCTCCTATGATATAGTTATTGTTTCATTTCATGGAATAATGTAGTTGTCTAATTCTCGCCTCATGATCCAGTAATTTATTTTCTCTTTTTTCCCCTTCCCTTCCTCCATCATCTTCTGTTAAGTTTCCCAAGATCCACATATGAGTGAAAACCTATGATATCTGTCTTTCTCTGGTTGACTTATTTCACTCAGCATACCTTCCAGTACCACCCACATTGCAGCTAATGGCATGATTTCATTCTTTCTCATTGCCAACTAGTATTGCATTGTATACATAAACCACATCTTTATATATACATCATTTGATGGACACTTAGAATCTTTCTGTAATTTGGCTATTGTTGAAACACTGCTATAAACATTGGGGTTCATGTGTCCTATGAATCAGCACTCCTGTATCATTTGGATAAATTCTGAGTAGTGCTATTGCTCGGTCATAAGGTAGTTCTATTTTTAATTTTTTTACGAACCTTCACACTGTTTTCCAGAGAAGCTGCATTCCCACCAACAATGCAAGAGGGTTCCTGTTTCTCCACATCATCGCCAACATCTGTTGTTTCCTGAGTTGTTAATTTTAGCCACCCTGACCGGTGTGAGGTGGTATCTCAATGTGGCTTTGATTTGACTTCTGTGATGATGAATGATGTTGAGCACCTTTTTATTTGTTTTTTTTTTTTTTCCATACAAGTGTCTTCTATGAAAAGTGTCTATTCATGTCTTATGCCCATTTCTTCACTGGATTATTATTTGTTTTTTTTGGGGGGGGGTGTTGAGTTTGGTAAGTTCTTTATAGATTTTGGATACTAACTCTTTACCCAATATTTCATTTGCAAATATCTTCTCCCATTTCATCGGTTGCCTTTTAGTTTTGTTGATTGTTTCCTTTGCTTGCTGTGCAGAAGCTTTTTATCTTGATGAGGTCCCAATAATTCATTTTTGCTTTTATTTCCCTTGCTTTTGGAGATATGTAGAGCAAGAAATTGCTGTGGCTGAGGTCAAAGTGTTTGTTGCCTGGTTCCTCCTCTATGGTTTTGATTGTTTCCTGTCTCACATTTAGGTCTTTCATCCATTTTGACTCTATTTTTGTGTATGGTGTAAGAAAGCAGTCCAGTGTCATTTTTCTGCATGTTACTGTCCAATTCTCCCAGCACCGTTTGCTAAAGATACTGTCGTTTTTTTTCCATTGGATACTTTTTCCTGCTTTGTCAAATATTAGTTGGCCATACATTTGTGGGTCCAATTCTGGGTTCTCCATTCTATTCAATTGGTCTATATGTTTGTTTCTGTGACAGTACCATACTCTCTTTACGATTAGTTAAACAAAATTGATAATCCTCTAGCCAGAATTCTCAAAAAGAAAAGAGAGAGGACTCAAATAGATAAAATCACAAATGAAAGTGGATATATCGCAGCCAATCCCTCAGAAATGCAAGCAATTATCAGAGAATACTATGAAAAACTATATGCCAACAAACAGGACAACTTGGGAAAAATGGACAATTTCCTAGACACCCACACACTACCAAACTCAAACAGGAAGAAATAGAAAATTTGAACAGACCCATAACCAGCAAAAAAATTGAATCAGTTACCAAAAATCTCCCAACAAATAAGAGTCTTGGGCCAGATGCCTTCCTAGGGGATTTCTACCAAATATTTAAAGCAAAGTTAATACCTATTCTTCTCAAGCTGTCCAAAAAATAGAAACAGAAGGAAGGCTTCCAGACTTATTTGATTAAGCCAGCATTACCTTGATTCTCAAAGCAGACAGAGACCCCACTAAAAAGGAGAATTACAGGGCAATATGCCTGATGAACACGGATGCAAAAATTCTCAACAAGATGCTAGCAAATTAAATTCAACAGTATATTGAAAGAATTATTCAGCACGATCAAGTGGGATTCATTCCCAGGCTGCAGGGTTGGTTCAATATTCCCAAACCAATCAATATGATACATCACATTAATAGAAGAAAGTATGAGAACCACATGACCCTGTCAATAGATGCAGAAAATGCATTTGACAAAGACAATGTCTTTTCTTAATAAAAACCCTCAAGAAAGTCAGGAGAGAAGGAACATACATTAACATCATAAAAGCCATATATGAAAGAGCCACAGCTAACATCATCCTCAATGGGGGAAAACTGAGCAATTTCCCTCTGAGATCAGGAACACGATAGGGATGTCCACTCTCGTTCTTTTAAATGTAGTGTCTTCTCAACTTCATGGCACAACTGGAAGCAGGATAGTTTTTTTCATAGTTAGGAAGATACATGATACTTTTAGCTTCAAAATACTATATTTGATATATCAGATGTGATCTCCTTTGAGATCTAGATAAGAAGGCTTTAAAGTGTAAACTCAAGAAGCCAAAATACTTCCCAATATTGTTGCACATTCTTGGGTTTACTTTTTCAGGATCATTTCCATCTCAGAATTCATTTGTGTGGGGAAAGATAAGAGAAAGGGATTTACATTACAGAGATTTAAAAAAAAAATATATATATATATATATTTATATATATTCTACTCTTTGTTTACCTCAATACGTTTGTTTACCTCAATAGTTTGTTTACCACGAACTTTTTACTAGCCCATTTAAGTCTTCAAAGGCCCAAGGTTTTTGGGCCATTCTTTCCACTCCATTTTTTCTATTCCCCTACCAATCTTTATTTGTTTTAAGTGCCCAGAAATTGGGTTATCATCTTTATAATGTCTGCTTCTACTCCATGTCCTCAATGTTTCACTATCCCTTAAAACAACATAGAAAGCTATTTGTGACACAAATACAGCTTCTTCTACATGGAAGTTTGATGCTAATTGTTAAAAAAATAGAATTTCACCTTGCAACATTTTAAATGCTAGTTCTCATTTCTGAGAATTATACAAGGTAAGTCTATTTTGCATGCCTGAAAAAAAAAAAACCTGTTAAAATTTTAAGTCTTCATCCCCATATCACAGAAATATTTTATTTCAACTCCAGATAATATATGTATCCCTCTGTTTCTCAAATAAAACCTCTTTCCATCTTCTTTGTCCTCCAAGTATTTATGTAAATCTTTTAAAAATTGAGGCATAGGTTTAAATATTGATAGTATTAAAAGAGTATCAATTTTCATCAAGTTATTATGTTGCACACTTGAAACTAATGTAAAATTGAGTGTTCATTATACTTCAATAAAATATATATATACAAAAACTATCAAGTTTACTATGATTGCTCATATATACAATTTTTTCTTCAGATGCTAGTTTTTCTGTTTGTGCGTTACTCACTTGTGACAGTTGCAATATTCTGTCAACAGGGAAAAAAAACTCATCCGTGTATTATCTTACTAACTTTAACAGAACACACTGCATTTTGACTAAGGAATTTTGTGACTTTTCTTCTTACATTGCTATTCTAAGTTTATACATTATTCTTTTTCATAAATTTAGCCAAAATTTCACTCATACTTTAAATAATATAAGATGAATAAAAATACAATTACCATGGTAGACTTATTGGATGAGAATCTTTTTTTTAATATGAAATTTATTGTCAAATTGGTTTCCATGCAACACCCAGTGCTCATCCCAACAGGTGCCCTCCTCAATGCCCATCACCCACTTTCCTCTCCCTACCACCCCACATCAACCCTCAGTTTATTCTAAGTTTTTTAAGAGTCTCTTATGGTTTGGCTCCCTCCCTCTCTAACTTTTTTTTTCCTTCCCCTCCCCATGGTCTCCTGTTAAGTTTCTCAGGATCCATATAAGAGTGAAAACATATGGTATCTGTCTTTCTTTGTATGACTTATTTCACTTAGCATAACACTCTCCAGTTCCATCCACGTTGCTACGAAAGGCCATATTTCATTTTTTCTCATTGCCACGTAGTATTCCATTGTGTATATAAACCACAATTTCTTTATCCATCCATCAGTTGATGGACATTTAGGCTCTTTCCATAATTTGGCTACTGTTGAAAGTGCTGCTATAAACATTGGGGTACAAGTGCCCTTATGCATCAGCACTCCTGTAACCCTTGGGTAAATTCCTAGCAGTGCTATTGTTGGGTCATACGGTAGATCTATTTTTAATTTTTTGAGGAACCTTCACACTGTTTTCTAGAGTGGCTGCACCAGTTTGCATTCCCACCAACAGAGCAAGAGGGTTCCCGTTTCTCCACATTCTCGCCAGCATCTATAGTCTCCTGATTTGTTCATTTTGGCCACTCTGACTGGCGTGAGGTGATATCTGAGTGTGGTTTTGATTTGTATTTCCCTGATGAGGAGCCACATTGAGCATCTTTTCATGTGCCTGTTGGCCATCTGGATGTCTTTAGAGAAGTGTCTATGCATGATTTCTGCCCATTTCCTCACTGGATTATTTGTTTTTTGGGTGTGGAGTTTGGAGAGTTATTTATAGATTTTGGATAATAGCCTT
Organism: Panthera tigris; assembly: GCF_018350195.1. NCBI lineage: Eukaryota > Metazoa > Chordata > Mammalia > Carnivora > Felidae > Panthera > Panthera tigris. Next base: position 72,775,102 of record NC_056677.1, on the reverse strand, counting down.
TTGTCTGGTATGTCATTTGCAAATATTTTTTCCCATGCCGTCAGTGGTATTTTAGTTTTGTTGATTGTTTCCTTTGCAGTGCAGAAGCTTTTTATCTTCATGAGGTCCCAATAGTTCATTTTTTATTTTAATTTCCTTGCCTTTGGAGATGTGTCAAGTTAAGGAATTGCTGCGGCTGAGGTCAGAGAGGTTTCTTCCTGCTTTCTCCTCTAGGGTTTTGATGGTTTCCTGTCTCACATTCAGGTCCTTCATCCATTTTGAGTTTATTTTTGTGAATGGTGTAAGAAAGGGGTCTAGTTTCATCCTTCTGCATGTTGCTGTCCAGTTCTCCCGGCACCATTTGTTAAGGAGACTGTCTTTTTTCCGTTGGATATTCTTTCCTAAGGAGACTGTCTTTTTTCCGTTGGATATTCTTTCCTGATTTGTCAAAGATTAGTTGGCCATACGTTTGTGGGTCCAATTCTGGAGTCTCTATTGTATTCCATTGTTCTATGTTTCTATTTTTGTGCCAATACCATGCTGTCTTGATGATTAAAGATTTGTAGTAGAGGCTAAAGTCTGGGATTATGATGCCTCTGGCTTTGGCTGAGAATCTTTTAACAGAAATGTGACAACAAAAATACAGTGTCATTATGTGGGTATAGCAGAAAGAAGATATATGAGTCCATTTAAATAATCTGTAAAAATATAACAACTTGGTCATAATACAATTATGTTTCCATACTGACCTATTAAAGCTGCCCACTTAAAGTCCAGCTGGTAAATCCCACTTTAATAATCTTTTCTTTTCAAAGATTAAATTAAAAAAAATAGAATTGCCTCTACTCTCCATGATACAGAAATCATTCTTCAGTGCACAACATTCATAACAATTTAAATTTATTTTAAAGACAGTAAAAGACTTTATCAGTATACTGGATTAGAAACCTTAGGCTCATTAGTATTTTTCTCTGGCACATTGAATGGTATAGGCTCTTATTAATAAATATTAATTATGCTTTCTAAAATATGTTTTATTGAAATGTGATCTCATTATTTTGGGTGAAGGAATGAGATGTTTAAGGATTTATAGTCCTATAATATTATGAAAAATTATTATAAAGTATGTTGAGGGTAAGGAAAATCTGATCACACTCTGGTCAAAACTTTCCTACTTTGTCAGCACCTAAGTCACTTTAATTTCTTCATTTTTTAAAATTTATATTTATGGGGTGCCTGGGTGGCTCAGTTGGTTGAGCGGCCGACTTCAGCTCAGGTCATGATCTCGCGGTCCATGAGTTCGAGATCCGCGTCGGGGTCTGTGCTGACAGCTCAGAGCCTGGAGCCTGTTTCAGATTCTGTGTCTCCCTCTCTCTCTGACCTTCCCCCATTCATGCTCTGTCTCTGTCTCAAAAATGAATAAACGTTAAAAAAATTAAAAAAATAAAGTAAAAGTTATATTTGTATAATTAAATTATAATTATTTAATAAATTATATTTAACATATAAAAATATATTTAAAAATAAAATATATTTAAAATATAATTTTAAATTCATACTTGAATATATACCATATATATGTATATATATATATATATATATATACATGAAATTTTAATTTATACCAAATATATATATACACATACACACATGAAATTTGTTACCAAGTACAACACCTCTTTCCTTCCCTTTATACCATTTCTTTTTTTTTTTAGAAGTTGTCACTTTTAACTTGGGCTGAACGTTTTGTTACCTCCATATATCTAAATAACATACATTTATAGCTAATTATCTTTTTTAATGTTTATTTATTTTGAGAGAGAGAGAGAGAGAGAATTAGTGGGGAGGGGACAGAGAGAAAGAGAGAGAGAAAAGGAGAGAGAGAATCCCAAGCAGGTTTCACACTGTCATCACAGAGCCCAATGTGGGGCTTGGTCTCATGAACAATGACTCATGAGTTGAAATTAAGAGTTAGGCGCACAACAGACTGAGCCACCCTGATGCCCTTATATCTAATTCTTAATTTTTATAGTTTTAAGCATTATCTAAGTTGGCTTTACACTGTTTCCTATATCTTTGAAATTAAAAAAAATTTTTTTTTGAAAATATGCTCCAGTTGCTTCCTCAGAAATTGCTTCATTGGAGGTAAACTCTTGAAGTCTTTGCTTGTTTGAAAATATCTTTATACCACTCCCACAATTAACTGATTGTTTAACTAGGAATAACAATTTTTGGGGGAAATGATTTTCTTTTAAAAAGGTAGGGATATTCCTGCAGTGTTTTCTAGAATCCCATTGTTGTTTTTAAGAACTTTGGAAACTTCTGATGTTTGATCCTTTATATATAAACCATGATTTTTGCTTAAATCTAAAAGTGTATTGGACATTATTTTTCAGTGGATAAAACATATTTTTTTAATCTATTAATTCATTGATGGACACTTAAGTTTTTCCCACACATTAGGTGTTGTAAATAATGCTGCATCCATCAGATGGGTGAATATATCTTTTCAAATTAGTGTTTTAATTTTCTTTAAGTAACTATACTGTAGTGGAATTACTCGATTGTGTGATATTTCTACTTTTAATTTTCCTAGGAACTCCATACTGTTTTCCATAGAGGGTGTACCAGTTCCTTATTCTCCACATCCTTGCCAACACCTATTTCTTGTCTTTTCTATTCTAGTCACTCTAACAGATGTGAAGTGATATCTCATTGTGGTTCTGATTTGCATTTCCCTGATGAGTAGTGATGTTGAGCATCTTTCCTATTGGTCCTCTCTATGCCTTCTTTGGAAAAACACCTATTCATGTCACCTATTCCTATTTTTAACTGGATTATCTCTCTTTCTAGTGTTGAGTTGTGCATATTTATATGTTTTATCAGACAAATATATCAGATAAATATATCAGATATAGTATTTGCAAAGATTTTCTCCCACTCAGCAGGTGGTCTTTTCATTTTGTTCGTTAATTCTTTTGCTATGCAGAAACTTTCATAGTTTGATGTAGTCCCATTATCACGAGACTATATCAAGGAGTTCACTACTTATGTTTCCTTGTAGGAGTTTATTTTTTATTTTTTTGAGAGAGAGGGTGAGTAGAGGAGGGTCAGGAGAGGGAGGGGGGAGAGAACCTTAAGCATGCTTCACGCCCAGCATGGAGCCTGATGTGGGCTTAATCTTGAGATCGTGAGATTATGACCTGAGCCAAAATCGAGTGCGACATTTACCCAACTGAGCCACCCAGATGCCCTTCCTTCTAAGGGTTTTAAAGAATATTTGGTTTTAATCATTTTTATCGATACCAAAATAACAATTGAAATAACTTATAATATTAGTTTTTGTTTTATATTTTAATAAATGTTTTTAATTAAAGAGGTTATTAGTATTTAAATATTCATTGTGAGGGGCGCCTGGGAGGCTCAGTTGGCTGAGCGTCTGACTTCAGCTCAGGTCATGATCTCATGGTTCTTGAGTTCAAGCCCCACGTCGGGCTCTGTGCTGACAGCTCAGATCCTGGAGCCTGCTTCGGATTCTGTGTCTCCCTCTCTGTCTGCCTCTCCCCTGCTCATTCTCTGTCTCTCCCTCTGTCTCAAAATGAATAAACATAAAAATAAATAAATAAAATATTGTGTATTTTATATGTGTCTAATAAGTGCTTACCCATGTAAAAAGACAGAAAAAAATCAGTTGGACATATATGTGTCATTTTATTTCACTCATTAGACAAAATGGTTGTCAGTGGGAAGACCAATTATATTACAGGTTACTTATTAAGATAGATAAATTGAGTGAAGCTAGTTATGTTTTAATACTATCCTCAGGAGTCTTTCTAGTGTTCCACATCTGTTCTTAGTTTTTACACATTTACTGTAGTATTTACTTACTTCTGGAGGCTTGCTAACTTTGTTGCCAATATGAAGTATACAGTACAAGGCCCAAACATAAAAAGTACAAATTTATTTATCATCTTATCACTGAAATTTGCTTTGCTCTTGGTTCCCTACTTTTACCTTGCCATTTTTCTGCTGGCACCTTCTGTTGAGGAAACTTCCCATCTGACCACACAGGCAGTGCAAGACAGATGTTTCAGGGCAGATCAAGGATATTTTCCTATTATCATGGCACATATTGTGGCTCTCCTTTTGATCAATTGCCTTGTCCTAGACTCAGTGGCCCCCTCCATTTAGTTCTCAACATAAAGTGTCAATTTAGAAGCTCTGCCACTGGGTTCCCTCAAGACAGGCCGTGGTGACATCCTGATAAGCACACTGGCTCACTGTTTTTCTAAACTTGTAAGTCCAATTTATGCACATGAGGAATTCTTTGTACCATCTTCACACAGAATGAGGGCTAGGGAAGATTCTTGGAATGGGAGAGTAAGGGTGGTTATCTCAGATAACCACTGAGCATACTGCATTACTATTTCTATTTTATATCAATTTCTCTGTTTTGGTATAAAGCGCAATAACAGACACTGATATTTGACCACTCATTATCCAGTCTCCTCTTCTCAACAGAACTTCCAGCTTTATTCACAGTGGTAGGATATGCAGTTTTTTTTAATTTATCAGGATTTTATGCAACTAGTGTATGTTATGTGTTCTAGTCTTGATCAGTGGAATATAAATTAAAATATGCTGGGGAATTTCTTGGTAATTTTGCTGTGGTCGACACAGATGAAACATCTAGATACCTTTTCAAAAAAGGATGTTTTGCCTTAGTTATCAAGAAACAACCTCTGGATGTCAGCTCCATCAGGGTTTAACCTAGATAATTGTTATATCAAAATAAAAAGAAGTTGCCTTACCAAAGTACATTATCCTTCTAGGAATGGTCCGCAGTCAGTGGCTAATCAAAGTAGTAGGGTCAATTCCTGGCATTTTGTCCAAACATAGGTCAACTGATAAACATACACACTACAGAGCTCCCAGTGAGTTTGGTCAATGCTTTATCAGATTGGCATTGCTGTTCATCTTTCTTTCTTCCCAATGCTGAATCTTCTTCAGTATTCCAAAATTTTATTCCAAGATTTTATCTCTGATGAGGCTCTGCATGCCAAATTCCCTCTCAGCATCTTTTTCCAGAAAATCCAACTTTTTACAGTTGATACCAGGAGTGGTCCAAATAAGCAGGTGATAAGATGGCATTTTGGAGATGGAACACTTGTTGTTCAGCTGCCACTTAAAAAACAGGGCCCCACCACTGGTTGTAGGTAAAACACACACACACACACACACACACACACACACACACGTGCACATGCACACACAGATGCACACACACACACACACGAAAGCACTAACTCTAACTAGGGCTGAATTGGGATAATGTACTGGTGGAAGGGGGTGTACTAGGCTGAGCAATTTATCAGACATTTGAAAAGTATGAAGCAATAGTAACCATAAAAAAACAATATGTTTGGATGGCTATTGCTTATTTCTACTGATACCCAGAAAAAGGACAAAAAAACTGTGGTTAACAAACAGACAATGAAAAGCCAAGTATGAAAATAAAGAACCTAACTGGTATATTACAAAAACAGTTCTTAGTTCCTCTAGCAATAGGGTCAAAAAAGCTGAGGGCCAGGACAAGGAATGAATAAAGTATCTGTACTTCAGAGGCACACCTAAGGAAAATCTGTTATGACAAGTTCAAGAACCTGTATGGGAAAAATGGGACCCTGACACTTCATATGGAAGCATCTGTGAGAATGAATCTGAAAATATTGAAAAACCCAGAATCCGGAGCACTTGGGTGGCTCAGTTACTTGAGCATCAAAATCTTGGTTTTGGTTCAGGTCATGATCTCAGGGTCTGGGATTGAGACCTGCATCAGGCTTCACATTGGGCATTGAGCCTGCTTAAGATTCTCTCTCTCTCTCTCTCTCTCTCTCTCTCTCTCTCTCTCCTCCTCTCTCATAAATAAATACATACATAAATACATAAATAAATATAAAAACCCAGAATCCTCTGAACCTTCTGAGTCTGTGGAAATGGTCCACACCTCCCCTCCCCCATCAAGAGCAAGAATTTCTCTCCCCCTTAGAGACAAAGCCACATTTTTTCCACATGGCAACATATGCCCCTTCGGTATATTCTCTCAATTCCCCTCATAGCTGCTAGGTTAAGAACTAAGGTTAATTTGCAGTGTAACACAATTAGAGTTATGTTACACCTGAAGAGGAAAGAAAGGGATGATATCCCAAAAGGAGCTGTAAGACCTAGTCAGCATATATCAACAGAGCATGAGGAATTCTTGTTTCAAAGGGTGTTCAGGGTACTTGCTCAAGGGGGCTAGAACGATATATTGGATAAAAGATTACTAATTAGTATGGGAACAATCTCCTTAGATAAAAAATTTAACATCCTGGAAAAGATCCCAAGATCCTGTGAATTTGCCATCAGAGCGGTTTCTAGTAGTGAAGCATGGAAAAATTAATGACCATCACTAAATGAATTTCACATGCCAGTACTTCCATTTCAAGTATTGGAGGAAGGGATTGAAAGGTTCAGAGACATTGGTGTGCTGAAGTGGATATACTATTTAAAGTTTCAAAATGAACCAGATGATTATGTTTCACCGAAAGAACCAGACAACACACCATTCACCTAGGCTGTAAGGTGAGAGGGGCACTAGAATTACTAAAAAATTCAGTGATGGCTCTCCTCTAAAGTCAAGGCTCAAAGAAGAAGGAAATGCTACTGAACCAGGCTCACCAAGAGCAATGAGGATGATTGGAAGTCAAAACAATAGAGAGCAGGGGGCTAGAACCAGGTAGATGCGATTGTTGTAATGAATGCTATAGAGTGGAAACAAAGGTGTCTTGACCACAGAGAATTATGGATCTAGCAAATAGAATATGGCAATCCTGAGGACAAAAGAGATGGTCAGGCCACTAGGGTACTACTTAGCTTTTACCATCAGAATAAAATCAAAGATGGATGACAGTAACCTGAGAGCAGTCAGTCCAATAAAACGGTCTTTATCCCTTGCCCATTTTCTGGACTTGAGACCATTTTTAGATGTAGTATTCAATAACTAAGGAGGAGGCTGGAACCCCAGGAGGTAGAGGCTTCTAACATCATGACAAGTATACACAATGATTCTCCCAATATTTCTCCAAAGTGAGCTATGATCACTACTCATGTCACTATACACTGAGGAAAGGGGAATACCCAGACATTTCAGGGACTGTTAGTCATAGGGTCCCAAGTGACACTGAGACCCTGAGACTCTATGCTCACGAATCCCTGTTATAAGAATAATGGAATTTGGGAGCTAGGTAGTAAATAAACAACTGCTTTCATCTTACCATAACCAGATTGTATAGTTGTCAAGAGACTCCTTGGCTCACAATGCTGAAAATGTTAACAGAAAATGTTTGTCAAATGCTCATCTAAAGATGCGGGAATTATATATCCCTTTAATTTCCCAGACTGATTCTTACAGAAATCAGGTAGATTCTAGACAATGACAGTAGAACCTTGAAAAAAAAATCAACCAAGTAGTGGCCCCATTATAAGAGCTGTGGTGGATATTCTAGTTTTACTAGAGTAAATCAACATGGCTTTAGTACATGCTTATAAGTAATTGATTTGATGAATACATTTTCTTTTCTGATCATAACTGACGACAACCTACAGTTACAACTTTTCTGTCAAATCCTTCTCCAAAACACAAGAAAAAACTATTGCATCTTTTAACTGCTGTCACAAATAAAAAGTATAGCACTTGGGGGTGCCTGGGTAGCTCAGTCATTTAAGCATCCAACTTCGGCTCAGGTCATGATCTCTCAGTCCATGAGTTTCAGCTCCATGTTGGGCTCTGTGCTGACAGCTAGGAGCCCAAAGCCTACTTCACATTCTGTTTCTCCCTCTCTCTGCCCCTTCCCTGCTCATGCTCTTTCTCTCCCTCTCCCTCTCTTTCTCTGTCTCTCTCTCTCAAAAATAAACATTGTATTTTTTTAAAGCATATCATTTAGTATGTCTTTTTGGGTTCTTGAAGCAAGACATTCTGTGCCTAGAAATACGATTCTGGCCTATATGTTGCTTGACATGGAAAACTTCCACCTTTGAGTAGGGCCAAGAACAGAAAAATGCTCTATAGCAGGTTGAGGCTGTACAAGCAACTCTGTTGTTTGGGCATACTATCTGGTGTGTCCAACAGTATTAGAATTTTAAGAGATAAGAAAAGGAAAAAAGTTACCAACTGGAAATTATATCAAGCCCAATGGAATAATCACAATGGAGGCCCATAGGATTCTGTTGAAAGTCCATCCCATCAACAGAATAATTACATTTTAGGAGACATGTGTCTTTTGATAAAAGATCCTAGTGTGCTACTGGGACATCATAGAGATGGAGATCCTAAAAATGGGACATCAAATAACCTTGCATATGGGACTGCCTCTCATGAGCTAGGTTCTGTCAGAGTCACCAATCATAAGGTCAGACAGGCCTAAAAACAAGTTATCATAAGATGGGAATAATAAACTTAGGAATGAACACAAGGAAGACTAGAGGGAATAATTAGGCTACATAAACAAGGAGCGCAGATTCTTACCCTATCCAAAACTAGTATTCTAAGGTTCTATACTATATTAGGAATTACATATGATCAAATTATGAAAGAAAAAAAATCAAGGTATTGATTTTTCCATATGTCATTGGTTTGGCATGTGGGTATAAGCCGAAAATGAGCAGCATTGCACCACAAACTTACTGAGAAGTGTTCTTGTAAAATGACAAGGGGAACATTTCCTTTTTGTGTATATGATATTTGTTGTCAAATTAGTTTCCATACAACACCCAGTGCTCATCCCAAAAGATGCCTTCTTCAATACCCATCACGTACCCTACCCTCCCTCCCACCCCCCATCAACCCTTAGTTTGTTCTCAGTTTTTAAGAGTCTCTTATGCTTTGGCTCTCTCTCCCACTCTAACCTCTTTTTTTTTTTCTTTTTTTCTTTTTCCTTCCCCTCCCCCATGGGTTTCTATTAAGTTTCTCCGGATCCACATAAGAGTGAAAACATATGGTATCGGTCTTTCTCTGTATGGTTTATTTCACTTAGCATCACATTCTCCAGTTCCATCCACGTTGCTACAAAGGGCCATATTTCATTCTTTCTCATTGCCACGTAGTACTCCATTGTGTATATATACACTACAATTTCTTTATCCATTCATCAGTTGATGGACATTTAGGCTTTTTCCACAATTTGGCTATTGTTGAAAGTGCTGCTATAAACATTGGGGTACAAGTGCCCCTATGCATCAGTACTCCTGTATCCCTTGGAAAAATTCCTAGCAGTGCTACTGTTGGGTCATAGGGTAGGTCTATTTTTAAATTTTTGAGGAACCTCCACACTGTCTTCCAGAGTGGCTGCACCAGTTTGCATTCCCACCAACATTGCAAGAGGGTTCCCATTTCTCCACATCCTCTCCAGCATCTATAGTCTCCTGATTTGTTCATTTTAGCCACTATGACTGGCATGAGGTGATATCTGAGTGTGGTTTTGATTTGTATTTCTCTGATGAGGAGCGATGTTGAGCATCTTTTCATGTGCCTGTTGGCCATCTGGATGTCTTCTTTAGAGAAGTGTCTATTCATGTATTCTGCCCATTTCTTCACTGGATTATTTGTTTTTGGGGTGTGGAGTTTGGTGAGCTCTTTATAGATTTTCGATACTAGCCCTTTGTCCGATATGTCATTTGCAACTATCTTTTCCCATTCCATTGGTTGCCTTTTAGTTTTGTTGTTTCCTTTGCTGTGCAGAAGCTTTTTATCTTCATGAGGTCGAAATAGTTCATTTTTGCTTTTAATTCCCTTGCCTTTGGGGATGTGTCAAGTAAGAAATTGCTGCGGCTGAGGTCAGAAAGGTCTTTTCCTGCTTTCTCCTCTAGGGTTTTGATGGTTTCCTGTCTAACATTCAAGTCCTTTATCCATTTTGAGTTAATTTTTGTGAATGGTGTAAGAAAGTGGTCTAGTTTCATTCTTCTGCATGTTGCTGTCCAGTTCTCCCAGCACCATTCGTTAAAGAGACTGTCTTTTTTCCATTGGATGTTCTTTCCTGCTTTGTCAAAGATGAGTTGGCCATACGTTTGTGGGTCTAGTTCTGGGGTTTCTATTCTACTCCATTGGTCTATGTGTCTGTTTTTGTGCCAATACCATGCTGTCCTGATGATGACAGCTTTGTAGTAGAGGCTAAAGTCTGGGATTGTGATGCCTCCTGCTTTGGTCTTCTTCTTCAAAATTACTTTGGCTATTCAGGGCCTTTTGTGGCTCCATATGAATTTTAGGATTGCTTGCTCTAGCTTTGAGAAGAATGCTGGTGCAATTTTGATTGGGGTTGCATTGAATTTGCAGATAGCTTTGGGTAGTATTGATGTTTTAACAATATTTATTTTTCCAATCCAGGAGCACGGAATGTTTTTTCCATTTCTTTACATCTTCTTCAATTACCTTCATAAGCTTTCTATAGTTTTCAGCATACAGATCTTTTACATTTTTGGTTAGATTTATTCCTTGGTATTTTATGCTTTTTGGTGAAATTGTCAATGGGATCAGTTTATTTATTTGTCTTTCTGTTGCTTCATTATTCGTGTCTAAGAATGCAACTGATATATGTACATTGATTTTGTAACCTGCAACTTTGCTGAATTCATGTATCAGTTCTAGCAGACTTTTGGTGGAGTCTGTCGGATTTTCCATGTATGATATCATGTCGTCTGCAAAAAGTGAAAGCTTGACTTCACCTTTGCCAATTTTGATGCCTTGGATTTCCTTTTGTTGTCTGATTGCTGATGCTAGAACTTCCAACACTATGTTAAACAAAAGCAGGGAGAGTGGACATCCCTGTCATGTTCCTGATCTCAGGGGGAAAACTCTCAGTTTTTCCCCATTGAGGATGATATTAGCTGTGGGCTTTTCATAGATGGCTTTTATGATGTTTAAGTATGTTCCTTCTACCCCGACTTTCTCGAGGTTTTTATTAAGGAACGTTGCTGAATTTTGTCAAAGGTCTTTTCTGCATCGATTGACAGGATTATATGGTTCTTATCTTTTCTTTGATTAATGTGATGTATCACGTTGATTGATTTGCGAATGTTGAACCAGCGCTGCAGCCCAGGAATGAATCCCACTTGATCATGGTGAATAATTCTTTCTATATGCTGTTGAATTCGATTTGCTAGTATCTTATTGAGAATTTTTGCATCCATATTCGTCAGGGATATTGGCCTGTAGTTCTCTTTTTTTACCAGGGCTCTGTCTGGTTTAGGAATCAAAGTAATACTGGCTTCATAGAATGAGTCTGGAAGTTTTCCTTCCCTTTCTATTTCTTGGAATAGCTTGAGAAGGATAGGTATTATCTCTGCTTTAAATGTCTGGTAGAATTCCCCAGGGAAGCCGTCTGGTCCTGGACTCTTATTTGTTGGGAGATTTTTGATGACTAATTCAATTTCTTCGCTGGTTATGGGTTTGTTCAAGCTTTCTATTTCCTTCTGATTGAATTTTGGAAGAGTGTGGGTGTTTAGGAATTTGTCCATTTCTTCCAGGTTGTCCAGTTTGTTGGTGTATAATGTTTCATAGTATTCCCTGATAATTGCTTGTATCTTTGAGGGATTGGTTGTAATAATTCCATTTTCATTCATGATTTTATCTATTTGGATCATCTCCCTTTTCTTTTTGAGAAGCCTGGCTAGAGGTTTATCAATTTTGTTTATTTTTCAAATAACCAACTCTTGGTTTCATTGATCTGCTCTACAGTTTTTTTTAGATTCTATATTGTTTATTTCTGCTTTGATCTTTATTATTTCTCTTCTTTTGCTGGGGTTTGGGGTGTCTTTGCTGCTCTGCTTCTAGTTCCATTAGGTGTGCTGTTAGATTTTGTATTTGGGATTTTTCTTGTTTCTTGAGATAGGCCTGGATTGCAATGTATTTTCCTCTCAGGACTGCCTTCGCTGCATCCCAAAGAGTTTGGATTGTTGTCTTTTCATTTTCGTTTGTTTCCATATATTTTTTAATTTCCTCTCTAATTTGCCTGGTTGACCCATTCATTCTTTAGTAGGGTGGTATTTAATGTCCATGCTTTTCGATGTTTTTCCAGACTTTTTCCTGTGATTGATTTCAAGCTTCATAGCATTGTGGTCTGAAAGTATGCATGGCATGGTCTCAATTCTTGTATACTTGTGAAGGGCTGTTTTTGTGCCCCAGTATGTGATCTATGTTGGAGAATGTTCCATGTGCACTCGAGAAGAAAGTATATTCTGTTGCTTTGGGATGCAGAGTTCTAAATATATCTGTCAAGTCCATCTGATCCAATGGATCATTCAGGGCCCTTGTTTCTTTATTGACCGTGTGTCTAGATGATCTATCCATTTCTGTAAGTGGAGTGTTAAAGTCCCCTGCAATTACCACATTATTATCAATAAGGTTGCTTATGTGTGTGAGTAATTGTTTTATATATTTGGGGGCTCCCGTATTTGGCGCATGGACATTTATAATTGTTATTTCTTCTTGATGGATAGACCCTGTAGTTATTATATAATGCCCTTCTTCATCTCTTGTTACAGCCTTTAATTTAAAGTCTAGTTTGTCTGATATAAGTGTGGCTACTCCAGCTTTCTTTTGACTTCCAGTGGCATGATAAATAGTTCTCCATCCCCTCACTTTCAATTTGAAGGTGTCCTCAGGTCTAAAATGAGTCTCTTGTAGACAGCAAATAGATGGGTCTTGTTTTTTTATCCGTTCTGATACCCTATGTCTTTTGGTTGGCACATTTAGTCCATTTACGTTCAGTGTTATTATAGAAAGATATGGGTTTAGAGTCCTTGTGATGTTTGTTGGTTTCATGCTTATCACGATGCCTCTGGTACTTTGTCTCACAGGATCCCCCTTAGGATCTCTTGTAGGGCTGGTTTAGTTGTGATGAAGTCCTTGAGTTTTTGTTTGTTTGGGAAGACCTTTATTTCTCTTTCTATTCTAAATGACAGACTTGCTGGATAAAGGATTTTCGGCTGCGTATTTTTCTGTTCACCACATTGAAGATTTCCTGCCATTCCTTTTTGGCCTGCCAAGTTTCAGTAGAGAGATCTGTCACGAGTCTTATAGGTTCTCCCTTTATATGTTACAGTACGTTTAGCTGCTTTCAGAATTTTCTCTTTATCCTTGTATTTTGCCAGTTTCCCTATGATATGTCGTGCAGAAGATCAATTCAAGTTACATCTGAAGGGAGTTCTCTGTGCCCCTTGGATTTCAGTGCCTTTTTCCTTCCCCAGTTCCGGGAAGTTCTCAGCTATTATTTCTTCAAGTATACCTTCAGCACTTTTCCCTCTCTCTCCTCTTCTGGAATACCAATTATGGGTAGATTATTTCTCTTTACTGCATCACTTAGTTCTCTAATTTTCCCCTCATACTCCTGGATTTTTTTATCTCTCTTTTTCTCAGCTTCTTCTTTCCATAACTTTATCTTCTAGTTTCACCTATTCTCTCCTCTGTCTCTTCAATCTGAGCTGTGGTCATCTCCATTTTATTTTGCAGCTCATTAATGTCATGTTTTAGCTCCTCCTGGCTGTTCTTTAGTCCCTTGATTCTCTGTAGCAATAGATTCTCTGCTGTCCTTTATACTGTTTTCAAGCCCAGCGATTAATTTTATGACTATTATTCTAAATTCACTTTCTGTTATGTTGTTTAAATCCTTTTTGATCAGTTCGTTAGCGGTCGTTATTTCCTGGAGGTTTTTTTGAGGGGAATTCTTCTGTTTCGTCATTTTGGATAGTTCCTGGAGTGGTGCAGAACTGCAGGGCACTTCCCCTGTGCTGCCTTGAATAACTTGCGTTGGTGGGCGGGGCCACAGTCAGACCTGTTGTCTGCCCCCAGCCCACCACTGGGGCCACAGTCAGACTGGTGTGTGTACTTTCTCTTCCCCTCTCCTAGGGGCAGGATTCACTGTGGGGTGGCGTGGCCCATCTGGGCTACTTGCACATTGCCAGGCTTGTGGTGCTGGGGATCTGGTGTATTAGCTGGGGTGGATGCCAAGGTGCACGGGGGTGGGATGGGCAGGCTCAGCTCACTTATCCTTCCGTGATCCACTTCAGGAGAGGCCCTGCTGCACAGGGAGGGAGTCAGACCCACTGGAGGGATGGATCCACAGAAGCACAGCATTCAGTGCGCAGTGCAAGCCAGTGCCCTGGCAGGAACCGGTTCCCTTTGGGATTTTGGCTGGGGGATGGACGAGGGAGATGGTGCTGGTGAGCACCTTAAAGGGAACATTTCTTAAAGGGCAAATGTTTGGGAGATGGATGTGGTGTTACAGCAGTCTGAGTTTGTAATACATATAAACTCATGAGAAGTGGTTAATGGCCTGGTTGGCTGCTTATGGGGTTTCTAAGGGAAAGATATTAGCAATGGAATCAAAGAGGTCTGGAGTAGAAATTTGTGGATTGACTCATGGGATTGGGCACAAAGTATGATCTTTTTATAATATGCTAATGCCCAACAGAGTTAATCACCATGGAAGTGGCACTGAATCACCAAGTAGGAGAGAATGATGTAGCCAGTTGACATTAGTTAGCCTTTGCCATTGGATAGTCAACTGTTAGAAGTCTAGACACATGAACAGAGTGAGCATGAGAAAGAGAGATGGCTATTCATGGGTTTAACAGAATGGACTTCCACTTAAGGCTGATATAATTAACATTTTCTCTGAATACCTAACCTGTTGGTTAGAGAGATCAACACTGAGGCCTCAGATTGTCATCATTCCTCAAACAGACCAATTGGTCACTTATGCCAAATTGACTACAGTAGTCTCCTTCTATCCTGAAAGGGCCAGAAGTTTTTTGTCTGAGATATAGGCACATATTCCAGATATGAATTTGTCCTTCTTTTCCACAGGGCCTCAGTTAAAATCACTATTTCAAGGCTTATGCAGCAGGTTTGATTTGTTAGCATGATAGCCCACATAACACAGTCAAATCAAGGAATGAATTTTTTAGCAAAGGAGAAATGGGAGTGGGTGCAAGACCATGTGATCCACTGTTTGTATCCTATATTCTAAAGGTATTGGCTGGTCTGATAGAAAGTTAAAATGGAGTTGAGATGATAATTATGAAAGTCCTCAAAAAGAAGAATACAAAGCCATCCTCCAAGATTTAGTGTACACATGTAATGAAAGACTTTTATAGAATACTGTATTCCCAATAGGAAGAATACTTGAGTTCAAACACCAAGGGATGAAGGAGAATGGTCATATTTTCCATCACTCCTGAAAAACTTAGGAAATTTGCCTCTTAAATACCCACAACTCTAGGTTCTATAAGGTTAGAGATCCTGGTCCCCAAATGGGGCACTTTTCTCAAGGGGCACAGAAATAATGCCATTGAATTATAACTACAGCTCTCACCTAATCATATTAAGTTCCTTGTGTTCAGCGACTATCATACAAGGGAGTCAATAATTTGGCAGGGATAGTTTACTTTGATTATTAGGAAAATATAGCATTAATGTTAATAATGGAGACAGGAAGAAGTATTTGCAATATACAGGTTTTCCACTTAGGCGCTTCTTTTATACTCCCTTACCAAATTGTGACAATGAATGGACAAATGGAGCAATCCCAGCCTGAGAAAGGTCTGACAACAAGAAGTGTATATCCCCGAGGAATAAATGTCTGAATCATGCCATGAGATAAGCCACTGAGGCCAGTATAAGTGTTATATGAAGCTAAAGGGAATCTGAAATGGATAATGGCATATTTGGAATAACATGGATAAAGCTAAAGAGTATTATGCTAAGAGAAATAAATCAGTCAGAAAGACAAATACAGTATGATTTCATTCATATGTGAAATATTAGAGACATAACAAATAAGCAAATGGTGAAAAAGAGAGAGGGTGGGCAAAACCAGGAAACAGACTCTTAACTATAGAGAATGATGTATGGTTACCTGAGGGGAGAAAGGTCAGGGATGTGTTAATAGGTGATGGGGATTAAGGAGTCCACCTGCTGTGATGATCACCAGGTGTTGTATGGAAGTGTTTGAATCATTATATTTTACACCTGAAACTTATACTATACTGTATGTTAACTAACTGGAATTTAAATAAAATTTTTAAAAAATAAAATGGGCAGTTGCAGATAAAGAAAATGAGAATCAATTGTGGACTTGAAACTTGTTGAAAGCTGAAATTTGTCCCATTAACTTTTCCTTATAAGTTTATCCTAAGAAGAAAGGATCACAAGAGTCCCAAGATACTCTTTCTCGAATGGATATGAAGGAAATACGTCCAAGTAGGCCAAGGGAGGACTGTAGCAGACATAGAGATGCATCATTCAGATTCCATTTGAGGAAGCAATTATTGCTCCAGCTGCCAACAGCCAGTTTCTACCTGCTAGATTTCATAGTTTGTGTCTTCAGAGAGTTGCTTTGTCCAAGGACCTACCTTTCCTGGGCAAGTCCACAACCAATGACTTATCAAGTGTTGGCTAATTTAGCTCAGTGTGGAAAACTCTGATGACTATAAACATTCCAGGGGTCTCACTGGCTTGGCCAAGTCTTTATATAACCTATATTTCACCTGACATCCCTGAACCCAATCCTGCTTCTTCCTCTTCCCTTGCACAGGTGTTGTTCCCTAAATAAATATAATGAAATTAAAACCCTCTGTCTCAGGGGTGCCTGACTGGCTCAGTGAGTATAGCATGTGACTCTTGATCTCAGGGTCATGAGTTCAAGCCCCACATTGGGTGTGTAGCCTACTTAAGACAAACTATATTAGTGTTGACTTCTGGAAAACTGGACTTTGGTCATTTTGTTTCCTGATGCAAGTCTTCCCACTTACTTTCTTATTGCCACCTATAATGTGGTGACAAACTTATTGCCATCATATGATCATGAGGATAAAATGCATGTGCTAAGAATGGTAATACGACCAGATAGAAGACTTCTGGGACTTTGGTGACCTTTTGGAGCTGCTGCAACCAGTCCTGGACTGCTTTTTTCTTTTTTGGATTTCTTGATACAGAAACATATTTGTTTCTGTATCATATTTTGCTAAGTCACTATATTACCCTTTCATACAACTCAGTGATGTCCCAAATTAATGCAATAATCCTGAAAAGCTATTTTTTATTCACAGAGTTGTTGCAATATGAGAGACAAACATCTTGTTGCTTTGAATGTAACAAGCCTATCTGGCTGGTGATTCTATCCTCTTGGCCCACTCAGATTTCAACCTAAGGAGTGCGCCAGAGAGTAGTATCTGACTGTCCCACCAAGTTTAGATTTTTTTTTCCTTTCCCAATTTTCTCAAAGCCTCCATTTATTCATCCTTATAAAGTAATAGAAACATGATTTTCATATCATCTTACATTCCTACCCATTTGGCTATTATATTATAGATTTTATTATCTGAATGTTCCAGTCTTTGGCTCTTAAAATTTGAAGTCAAGTGTTTGGATTACAAAACCGTTTCCTCTCATTGGTGTCTGGCTCTAACAATTGAAGACCATGACTTTCAACGTGATGGGTTCGGAAATAAATTGATACCATTTTACTCAGTAGTAAGTTAAAATTTTTTTACTCAATAATTGATTTTTGAATTTTATGCCTATATTATTGTTGGATTATGGGAGAAGTATTCTGAGTAATACTGGAAAGGAGTGTGAATGAGATTGTGTTTATTATTGTCATTTTTATTATAAGTTCCATATAGTGTGAACGAATCCTTTGAAAAGCTGAATGGTGCAATCAAATCTAACTGTTCCTCCTTCCCAACTTCATTTGTTTTTAAAGATGTTTTTGTACAGCATTAAATTTTCTTGTCCTAATGAATATGTATAGGAATCAGGCTAGGATAAATCAAGAGAGCTTCTTGCTGACACATGTAGTGATAGTCAAATGGAGCTATGCCAAGTAAATATATATAGTGTAATTTTAATGTTTTTTTGGGGGGAAATATGAAGGTGAATACCAAAAATATAATGGTAGAAAGTCAGAGGTTTTCTAGTAAAGGATTACATGTGAATTAAATCTAACTGTTCTCCCATTCTTGTTCATGACCCAGGTAAGAAGCTCACTAATTTAAGACTCTTCTAACTCTGTTTTCAAGAAGCAAGGGATTGAAGGCATAAAGTCTTAAATTCAAAGACAAAGAATCAAGGCCATCTGACTTGCTGGCTGTCAGTAATGTAAAAGTCTCTAACTCAAAATTTTCTCCACTCTCCCATGCCTTACCTTACATATTTAGTGCAATAATTCAGCAATGGCAAGGGATCAAGGTAAATACAAAACAGCACCTGCCACATTTTGTTTTTTGGCAGATATATGCCATATGAAACATCCTACCCTTGGACAGAGGAGTATGAAATAGAACAGGTGGAATGTATATCACATTTTCTTTCTGGCCACTTAATCCTGTATAAATCTCTTTTTGTTTTGGAAGCCTAGA